>NC_091396.1:70102450-70409180 GCF_032191515.1 Phaenicophaeus curvirostris | reverse complement strand
AAGAACACATTATTACAAATCGAAAGAGACCTGGATTTTCTTATTCCGTGACATTTGCTTATGTTGCCTCTGGAAAAAATTTCTCAGTGCAAAAAAACTTATGAAATTGTTTCAAATAGGGGCCTTGGTATTTACGAAGGAAGGTAAAATACAAAGTTACTACATTAAATAATTAAAGGACTTGGCAATTAAAGAATACTAAAGAAGAAAAGAAGCTTATTTTCTTGCCACTGCCGAAGCCATCAAGGATTTTTACAGTTATTTTGGCAAGAGAATTCACTCATGCAGCCAATTCTGTTCCCCTCCTTTCCTTGTTAAACAGGAGAGGAGCCTGTATCCTGCTTTTGACAGTGTCATTCCAGGATTGCTGCATCTGTCCTGGTTTCACCTCGTGGGCAGATCAGCCCACCCAGCTGCTTGCTCACTCACCCCCAGAGGATGGGGAGGGAATTGGGAAGGTAGATGTGCAAGAACTCGTGGGCTGAGATGAAGACAGTTTAACAGGGGGAGCAAAAGCTGCACGTGCAGGCAAAGCAAAACAAGGAACTCACTCACTGCTTCCCATTGCGGGCAGGTGTTCAGCTATCCCCAGCGCGGCAAGGGTCCATTGCGTGTGATGGTGGCTTGGGAAGACAAACACCATCACTTCCAACATCCCTCCTTCCTCCTCCTTCCCCAGCTTTTATGGCTGAGCGTGATGCCCGCTGGTCTAGGACATCCCTTGGGTTGGTTGTGGTCAGCTGTCCTGGCTGTGTCCCCCCACCAGGTTCTTGTGCTCCCACAACTGTGCAAGCACCACTCAGCAGTAACGGAAACATCCCTGGGTTCTCAGCACCGTGTTCAGCGCAGACCCCACGCACAGCCCAGACAGGCTCCTAGGAAGAAAATCAACTCCCTCCAGCCCAAACCAGTTCTGGAATTTTCAGGTGGAGGATGAGGTTGGGTCCCCACAGACCCTGCCTTTGCCAACAGGCACTTCCAGCTACCCTCAATCCATGCTCTCCTTCATCCTTCATTTCACACCCAGCTTGCTCATTGCATTGTAGCTGCTGTTTAATTGCAATTCTGTCTTTATGAATGCAACGGTGGCCTGGATAGATGTTATTTGAGATTGGCTTTTCATATGCAGATGAAGAAATAAATATCCTTGAAAATCTTGAAGTGAAGTCTGGCAAAAAAAGTTATATGCATCATTATCATTAGAGTACACAGTGTATTGTTATTATGGCGTGAAAAAGATAATAAATCATTTTATTTAGATTCAGCAATGAGGATTAACAGAAAAGTGAGTTTTATTTATTGCTCAGAGAGACAAATACAGAGAAAATAATTGAATTTTAAGGTGCAAATACTGTCTTGTTTATAAACAAGGCCCCTATGTTTCGTCTAGACACCGTAAGCATAATATCAACGACCATGTTTTGCATTTGTTTTTCTCTACATGTACCTTTAATCCATCTCTCTTCTGGGAATTTATTTCAATATTCCATTTCCGTTTGAAGGCTTTTGAATCAGACTTAAAGAAAAAGGCAATAAAATAGAACAATGCCTTCTGCTTCCTGCTCAAAGTGAAATTTCCTTCATCCATTGAAAAGTAAAGTTAATGTTTCTAAGCTCCTGAAGAGGAAATATGTTACAGTTTTGTAGAGATGCTTTAAATGGACTACTCATAAACGCTTTTCTGTTGAAGCCTGTATTATCTGGCTCATAGTATTTAGTCAGTAGGTGTTACAGGTAGACAGTAACTGCAATACAATAAATAGAATGCAATAAACAGCTGACAGCCCCCGCTCGGGAATCAGTGTGCTGTGGAAGACCCATCCTGTGGAGTGGGAAGAGGGTGTTGCTGCCTGCATTGCCCTGACGTGCCCCAGTCACAACTGCCTAGTGGCACTTCAGACTTGAAATGACCAAGCATTCATGCGACCAAGCCCAACTACACATGTGTAGTAGAATGCAGAGTGAGGTAAATTGCTGCACCAGAACCTTCATCTGCTGAAACAGCTCAAGAGCCAAATGGGTTGTACATGAGAAGAGCTGCTGGGCCCCACTGGAGACCCTCTGTGGAGCCCAAGAGCAGGTGAGGCTGCCAGGACGAGGAGGGACTGTGCTGTGGAGAAGGGCTGAGCTTGGCGGACAGTGACGATGCTGGGCAGCAACGCATGATCCCAGGAGCAGGTGTGGTCCTCAGTGATTCATCCTGGGACTGGTCTTGTCCAGGTGCGTGCTGATGGCATTGTCTGATGAAAAACTGGGAGGCACAGCCAAGACTGGGAAGGAACTCTCATTTGGAGATATTGCCTGGCTTTGAGAACAACAACGACAAAGACTCTATACAATACAAGTTTAAACATTGCAAGAGCATGCACGCAGCAGTGAACTGTGGGAATTTCTCCAAATAAACAGTATCTTGTTAGCTGGAATGAGCTGAGATGGATCAGGGTTTGCTGTGATCATGAAGGATGGTAAATTCAGTGCAGGCAAAGTGGCCCTAGAATAAATGTGGAATTGTTCCCTAGGAAAAAAGTTTGACCTGATGCACAGGTCAGTCTGTAAGTCTGAATAATTTTGTTCATCTAGGTCCAAAAAGATTAAAAGGCAGCAAAGTGAACAAAGGTTGATGTTCTTCTTGAGAGCTGACTTAGGGCCCTGCATGAGCTACAGGTTTGCATAATGGAAGTGTAATTAGTTTTTAGTATTTATTTATTTAAATGTCAAAACATTAACTTCCACAGGTTGTGTAGTAGCGCTCCAGGGCTACCATACAGGACAGTGTGCTCTTTTCTTCTCTAAAGCACAGAGAAAGAACAGCAGATAGGAGAGGAAATCTTTGTAGTGAAAGTTGTCACTGCTGTAAGAACAGGGAATTTTCTTCACAGAATTCTAACAAGCTGGGTTAGTTTTCTATAAAGCAATCTGGATTGTCTCTATCAGCAAAGGTGTCTTTTTTCCAGCAGACTGAGTTCTAATAATTCATGTCTCCAAACACTTGTTGGCAGGCAAGAAAGCAATTTCCAAGTCTGGAACAGTAATTTCTTTAACATCGCTGGTGCTCATAACACTGATTTTAAAAATTTTTACAGACATGCATAGAAGATAAATGGCATTTACAAATGGCTGGGTCTGATTTGTGAGTGTACACTTCAAGAGGCAGCAAGGGAGCTTAGCTGTCTGTGCAAATCTGGGAATTAAATGTTAAGGGACGACTCTTACAGGTCTGTAATAATCTGGTGGCAGAAAGCTTACTACATCCAGTGCATTCTTGGCTGCCTGCTGCCCACTGCAATTTGCTGTCTCCGCCTCAGATGAGCAGTTCCTCTCCTGACATCATCAGTCTCAGCCGTGGCTGCCGGCTCATGAATCATAACTAGCTGAATGCCACGAGTTCTGTTTTGTATTTGGTGTTTGTTTGTTTTGGTTTTTTTTATTGCCGGGGGGTCAAACACTGGCACAGCTTACCTAGACAGGTTGTGGAGTCTCCATCCATGGAGATACTCAACACCTGACTGCACATATTCCTGAGCAACCTGCTCCAGGTGACCCTCCTGTAGCAATGAGGTTGGACCAGACGACCTCCAGAGGTCTCTTCCAATGTCCATCGTTCTACGATTTCAATGCTTCATGGAAGAGAGGAAAGCAGACCTTGGTGGCATCGATGAATTTAGTTCTCACAAACTAGTTCAGACTGAGGTGCAGGCTTCACCAGAGATGATGCAGCTAGCTGGGATAAACGGGGAACTGTGGGAGTACTGGAATGAGTTGGGAGTCAAGGAAGTAATTCAGCCCCATGTACAAATCGCAAAGTTTACACCTGCAGCTTCCTCGATGCGACTGTGGGATCTGGTACTTCTGAGCACAGGAAGCACCATGGGTAGATAAAGAAAAGCTAGACCCACAGCAGCCACAAACATGAATGCTTACCCAGGAAAAAGGAAGGCATTGCTACTGTGGTGGAGGAAGAACAGCAGAAAATAACTAATCTGAAGTGAAAGGCATAATGAGATTGCTAATGACATTCAAGAGTGCACTGACTTTTAACATTGATGAATATTAAATTCTGGCACTGACTCTGAGGGAAACAATAGATTGCATCTCTTGAAGGCTCCAAAGCAAGACCAGATTATCTTCTGAATGGAGCACTGCAGTCAAACAAGCCACTGGGATCTTGCACATATCAGAAGTGAAATTCTATGGCTTAAGTAACTCAGCCTCAGATAAAATGATTTAATGGTCCTCTTTGGTCTTAAACCCCATGTTCTTAACAAGATGTAAGAGATGTCTCTGTGGGATCTCGCATTATGCGTGCCCTCCTCTGATGGTAGGAACTCCGTAGACAGCATGTGGATGACAGTTCATTGACCGATACTGTCTGTTGTAGGTAATAATGCAAGGAAAATGAATTGACAAGGTACAGACTACACATTTCACACACTTTCAAAATCCTTTGCCAGATTTCGGAATCATATTTTCTTTTCTGACATACAGAGCTGCTTGGGAGTATTTTTTCCTCATTTCTGGTTGTCTTTCCTTCCCCGTGCAGGCATGGAAGGAAAGGTTACGTATACTCAGCTAGTCTAAAGGCAGAAAAAAGGCAAATCTATGGAGATGTCCATCTCAGACTGGCAGTTAAGAAGATGGTAACATCTGTGTGCAAATATCTCCATTCCAGAGCTGGTGCCAGTTTTCCTCATTGTTAATCTTTATGCTCTTCCTAACAACAGCTAGCTGCAAATAGGTTATTAATTTCAATATGTACCAGCTGTCACAATGTTCTTCTGAAATGGATGCAATGGGTTCCAACATTTACCAGCAGTTTTATCTTATAATAATTTTCCTTCTCTCTGCCTCACAGCAAGCATGTTTTGAACGGTGTGATATAACTGGGGTATATGTTTTCAGGATGCTGTTGTACTTTCACGTTTTTTAAGAAAAGAAAAATCTGTAAGCATAAGCTTTATGCTAATACACATTCATAAACTTGAAATTGCTGAGGAAAGGGAAATTTATAAACACATCTCTGCTTACACTTAGTATGTATGAGGAGCTGTGAAAAGTTGTTCTTTCAGTATATTACTCAGAAAGGAATTTTGTCATAAAGAGGGAATGCCTACAGAGCTGGTGAAGTACCTCTGAGTACCTCTTCACCCCCAAAATCACGCTGTTACTTCTTACTGGTGTGAGCAGACGCCTGGGTCCTAACTCAGCCACAGTACTGCTGTCCCATTACTTAGAAAACAGTACAAGCTGATGCAGGCAGGGCTCGCTGGCTGAGGATAGATCTGCTTTCAAACTGCACAGACAGATATATTACAGAAGTAATTTGGATCAAGAGATTATTTAAGGAAAAACATCCAGCTGCGCCTTTCTTCTGCTAGTAGAAAAATGCAAGTAGAAAACACTCCTGTGTGTTTTAGATTTTTTCAAGCTGTAGTTTATCTTTTTCATTCAGCTTTCTTACTATTATTTCATAACTCTACATTCAAGGCCTTCAAATCTACTTTATTGCCAGGTGCTACTTATCACATTGCAGAAAGCCTGCAGGTCCCACTGCTGTGTGACACGATCTTCTCCAAAGAAATCCTGAACTCAAGAAAGGCATACAAAGTGATGAAATGCCATGTAAAATACTTATTACTGATTCCAGCCTTTGTGTTTTAGGAATGTGAGAAAGGTGAACTGATCTCATTTCATGGAGTTTATTTCAGAAATACCATCTCCCCATGTTCCCCTGAGAAAGACAGCCAGGAGGAACTTGCAGGTGAGGGTAAGGTGAAGGTCTCTGCTCCTGGTGCTGGCTCCCACCTGTCACAAGGCAGCGAGTCTGCACAAGCTTTGTCCAGAGAGCTTAACTACTGGGACACATAGCTGCTTGGTTATTTCAAATCAGTGTTTTAAAAGAAAGCAGAATAACCAAATACATCTGTAATTGTCTCTAGCTGTCAATTGTTGAATACATTCCTAATAAAAACCTTGCTGGCTCACAGATGTGTCCCAGTCTGTCAGGTAAGGAACCAAGAATACAAAATTCATTGCTGAAGAAAGGAATTCACCAACAGGGAAATGCAGCTGGGATGAGTTAGCCCTGCTACGTAGCAGCAAAAATGTCTGGCAAAGTATCTATTGCGTTACTGTCAGCAGAAAATTGAAATGACTTTTTTGTATTGGAAGTGCGTTTATTTTGAAGTAGTTAATGTCGAGTGGTGATAAATGTCCTCTGGAAGTACAAGAGATTCCTTGATTTAGGCTTTTACTGGGAGATTTCATTTTACGTTTGAACAGCTTCTAAGTAGAGGTCTATGTGGTATCAGTGAGGTTTTACTGGCGTGTCTTTGGGACTAATCCAGAAGGAAATCCTGGAATACTTGCTGGTATTTGAGGTCACTGCATGAGTACTTTTTCATGTAGTAGTAATAAGACATTTTCATTTATTTCCTGAACACTAATTTAATATTATTGAAGAGTTTGGTCACCACAGCTACATTGCTTTATTTTCTGATTTGTTTTGCTGCCAATGCTCTCCTGACCATGTGAAGTTTTGCATTGTTGTGCAAATTGTTATTCCTGACCTCTTCCTTTATGACTGGAAACTTCCATTTACATTTTAAAACAACTCTGTCCGCTGCTGATGCCAAAGCAGGAATGAATCTCACATGCTTGCACTGTGTCCTGGCTGCGTGCCGTTCTGCGCCTTCAGCTGCTCAGAGAAATCCAGGGCTATTATGAAGGTTGGCAGCCTGAAAGCTCCTCAGTGAAGTCCCTGACTTCTTTTAAAAACTTTCCCATTTTTTGGACAGGACCCAAAATGTGAAATATGTTAATAAATTATCCCACGGTGCTCTCTAAAAACATATGTTCTACCCACATTCCTGCCCTCGATACTGAGACAGGAGCACAGCGACTTTTCCGAATCCGACAGGAAGATGAGTGCCATTTGAGAAACGCTTCAGAGCTCAGTCTTTAATTTTTCATGACCCGCTGTGTTTCATCTTATCAGGTATTTGCTTTCTTGCTCTAAGTGTCTGTTGAGATTTGTGCTGCCCGTGTCCTGGCCTGGCCCCTGTGCTGTCTCTGAGTTTTGCAGAAGGAGCGGGACTGGTGGCTGCTCCCTGGTGCAGGGAGCCCTGTCGAGCTTCTGCGCCGGCACTGGCAGCTCCTCCTATTGCACGTTCTGTCATATAATTCTGTGAGAGCAGAAAACCTCTAAAATTGCATTACTTTCATGGAAAATGTATGAAATATCATCAGTGATCCCCGGGCTTGCAAGATTCATTTAAAATGACTGAGGAGGATTTTTCCCTGTTGTTTTTTTTTCCCCCTGAGGACAAATGTCGGCGCCAGTTAGAAACATCATAAATACAAGTATTAATCGCAGATGCTTGTATGCCAAAGGCAGATGAATAAAAATGGATTTGCTGAGTGCCGGAAGCAGAAATAACAGATGTGTAAATTACTTCTGAAATTTTCATTTTACTTTAAACCAGAAATATTTATTTTAATACTTTCAGCATTGACTGCATCCTATTTGGCACAGAGCGGTGTGTCTGTGAGGGTGCTGGAGGCAAAGCTTCCCACCGCCGCACCCGGCCCCGAAGCCTGGGTGGTGAGGAATCTCTGAGTGTGCAGCACGGACCCAGATGTCACTGCACGGGAATTGTCTTCTCACCCAGCTCCTTCACAAATGATCAGTGTTCATTGCAGGGGACATCTTTAGTGAGACACTGGAATAGGTTACCAAGGGACGTTGTGGATGCCCCATCCCTGAAGATTTTTAAGGACAGGTTGGATGGAGCCTTGGGTAACCTGATCTACTGGGATGTCCCTGCCCATGGCAAAGGGGGTTGGAACTAGATGATCCTTAATATTCCTTCCAACCCTAACTATTCCATGATTCTATGATCTTCCTAGGGTAACCGTGAGGGTTTGTGTGGGTGCACGGTTTCAGTGAGCACCAGCTGTGGCCCCGGAGATGTGTTCCACAAGGGGACCTTAGCGGCTGGGTGGGTTACATGGTAAGCGACGTGTGTGTGGCTGGTTTCACAAGGCAGGGAGAGACAGAAGTTGTTTTGGGTTGGTGGGTGCCCAGCTCTTACTCATACCCTCCCATGCTGCCATCGACAAGGCACAGGGCTATGTTTTGTGCAGGGAGGCAGACAGGATTGTGGAGGGCACATCAGTGTGTGCAAGGCTAGGGACACTACATTTCTTGGTGTGGAAATACCAGTGATTGCAAACTCCAGGATTTAATTAGCTTTCCTGGATTAAAGGCAGTATTTTCCCCCTAACATCCCTCATGAAGGATGCTGCCACCTCAAGTGGAAGTGTCAGCAGAGAGCTGAAAGGGAACATCCTCAGAAATCATATTTCTTAAAGACTGAATGTTTCCCCAACCCAATTTAACCCCTGGCAGCACAGGCAGGCAAATCTCAAAATTACCCATCCAGAGAGACAAAGCTTGATTCTTTGGATTATAGGGCTATGAAAAAAAGATCAAAAGAATCTGTAAGCTATAGGAAAGGCTGGGAGTAAGTTTCTTTCACTTGATTGAATTTCCTAATAACAATGGAGTGGAGAATAACAACAACAATTCAGGTAGAAAGAGAAGATTTTATTAATCTTCTCCTGAGCTTGTTCTGGCAGTCTCATAGCATCAGTAATAAAACAGAAAGAAATGTAATTGAGTCTGCTGTCAGGCAGGACTTACTGGGGTAAGTAATCCAGCTGCAATGTCCCAGCATCAGGAACTTTCTCTGTGCCTTGCTTTAAGTAATATTTCAGGCAGAACAGCCAGCCCTGTGGAGCACAACTCCCCTGGCAGTTTGGGCTCAAACTCTCAGGTCAGACCAGCACAGCGAGTCTGCTGCATTTGCCTGCTGGTCTCGAGTGCTGAAGGCGCAAGATGACCCACAAAGTTTGTTTTGAAAGGGAAACAAATACGATGGGTGTTTGTGGAGAGCTGAGACCTTGGGAGACAAGGTCCCCGTCTTCTCCTTCATAGACCCTGACCCGAGCTCTGGGCAGGGGCAGAGGTGCCTGCCGGGTAAGTGTGGAGGGGTGGTGGCAGCATAGGGAACACGGATGTCAGCCCGTGCCGGTAGCCCCACTCTCATCAGCACAGCCACCTGTCCCAGGGATAATGTCAAACAGTGGGGAAGGAGGGGAGGCAGGGGAAAACATCACAATGTGCTCCTACTATCAGCCAGGTTTGCTGGTCTCTTTGTTCCTGTCTGGCACGTTCAGCTGGAAAATGTGGTCATCCATTGTTTAGTCAGTAGATGGAAATTAGCATATAATCTAACTTTATTATTTTCATCATTTTTTTATCTTTCATGGTTTAACCATTGTAGCCTAAAGCATGAGCTTATTATTAATAATTCCATATCCAATTTATATTCCCACTTTATACGCTAAATGTAAATTACAGAGACGAAAATACATACACAGAATCACAGAATCACAGAATAACCAGGTTGGAAGAGACCCACCGGATCATCGAGTCCAACCGTTCCTACCAAACACTAAACCATATCCCTCAGCACCTCGTCCACCCGTGCCTTAAACACCTCCAGGGAAGGTGAATCAACCACCTCCCTGGGCAGCCTGTTCCAGTGCCCAATGACCCTTTCTGTAAAGAATTTTTTCCTAACGTCTAGCCTAAACCTCCCCTGGCGGAGCTTGAAGCCATTCCCTCTTGTCCTGTCCCCCGTCACTTGGGAGAAGAGGCCAGCACCCTCCTCTCTACAACGTCCTTTCAAGTAGTTGTAGAGAGCAATGAGGTCACCCCTCAGCCTCCTCTTCTCCAGGCTAAACAACCCGAGCTCTCTCAGCCGCTCCTCATAAGGCCTGTTCTCCAGCCCTTTCACCAGCTTTGTTGCTCTTCTCTGGACTCTCTCCAGAGCCTCAACATCCTTCTTGTGGTGAGGGGCCCAGAACTGAACACAGTATTCGAGGAGCGGTCTCACCAGTGCCGAGTACAGAGGGAGGATAACCTCCCTGGACCTGCTGGTCACGCCGTTTCTGATACAAGCCAAGATGCCATTGGCCTTCTTGGCCACCTGGGCACACTGCTGGCTCATATTCAGTCGGCTGTCAACCAACACACCCAGGTCCCTCTCCTCCAGGCAGCTTTCTAGACAGACTTCTCCCAGTCTGTAGCACTGCATAGGGTTGTTGTGCCCCAAGTGCAGGACCCGGCATTTGGCCTTGTTAAACCTCATGCCGTTGGACTCTGCCCAGCGGTCCAGCCTGTTCAGATCCCTTTGCAGAGCCTCCCGACCCTCCAGCAGATCGACACTTCCACCCAGCTTAGTGTCGTCCGCAAACTTGCTCAGGGTGCACTCGATGCCTTCATCCAGATCATTGATGAAGACATTGAACAGGGCTGGACCCAGCACTGAGCCCTGGGGAACCCCACTTGTCACTGGCCTCCAGCTGGATTTCACACCATTTACCACCGCTCTCTGGGCCCGGCCATCCAACCAGTTTTCCACCCAGGAGAGTGTGTGCCTGTCCAGCCCAGAGGCTGACAGTTTCTCAAGCAGAACGCTGTGAGAAACTGTGTCAAAGGCTTTGCTGAAGTCCAGGAAGACCACATCCACAGCCTTTCCCTCATCCAGTAGCCGGGTCACTTTGTCATAGAAGGCGATCAGGTTAGTCTGGCAAGACCTGCCTTTTGTGAACCCATGTTGACTGGGCCTGATCACCCGGTTCTCTTGCATGTGCTTCATGATAGCACTCAAGATCACCTGTTCCATGACTTTCCCTGGCACTGAGGTCAGACTGACAGGCCTGTAGTTTCCTGGGTCCTCCCTGCGGCCCTTTTTGTAGATGGGCACAACATCAGCCAGCCTCCAGTCCAGTGGGACTTCCCCAGTCTTCCAGGACTGTTGGAAGATGATGGAAAGGGGTTTGGCCAGCACATCCGCCAGCTCCTTCAGTACCCTAGGGTGAATCCCGTCCGGCCCCATAGACTTGTGACTGTCCAGTCGGGCTAGCAAGGCTCTGACCACCTCCTCTTGGATCACGGGAGCCTCATTATGCTCCTCTAGCTCCTGGGTTTGTACACAGACGGAACGACCCTCCTTACGACTAAAGACTGAGGCAAAGAAGGCATTAAGTACCTCGGCCTTTTCCTCATCCCCTGTTACTGTTGTCCCTTCTGTGTCCAATAGGGACTGTATGGTCTCCCTAGTCCGCCTTTTATTATTTATATATTTGTAGAAAGATTTTTTGTTATCTTTCACTGACTTGGCCAATCCAATTTCTAGCTGAGCCTTAGCCCTTCTGATTTTTTCCCTACACAATCTCACTTCCCTCCTGTAGTCCACCCAAGAGGCCTGTCCCTTCTTCCAGAGGCCATAAACATTTCTTTTCTTCTTGATATCCCTCAAGATCTCTCTATTCAACCAAGCTGGCTTTCTTCCCTGCCGGCTTTTTTTCCGGACCACAGGGATGGCTTTCTCCTGAGCTGCTAGGACCACCCCTTTGAAGAGCTCCCAGCCCTCCTGGGCTCCCTTGCCCTTGAGTACTGTCTCCCATGAGACTTCACCAACCAGCCTGCTGAAGAGATCAAAGTCTGCCCTCTGGAAATTTAATGTTACGGTCTTGCTAACCACCCTCTTCACTTCACCTAGAACAGAAAATTTTATAATCTCATGATCGCTTAGTCCTAGGCGTCCACCTACCGCCACATCCCCTACAAGGCCTTCTCTGTTCACCAACAGGAGGTCCAGGAGGGCACCTTCCCTGGTTGGTTCATTCACCAACTGTGCAAGGAAGTTATCTCCCACGCACTCCAGGAACCTCCTAGACTGCTTCCTTTCTGCTGTGTTGTACACCCAGCAGATATCAGGTAGATTGAAGTCTCCCACCAGAACGAGAGGCATCGATCTAGAGATCGACCGCAGCTGTTTATAGAAGATCTCATCAGCTGAAGAAGACTTGCTATGAGGCAACATCCTGGAAAAAGTATAATCAACTAAATTCTATCCCAGGACATTTCTACCAGTTATATCTGCTGCATCATGCAGAACACGTGCCTCTCCTCAGCATGTCGCACACCACGTGGCAGGGCTCTGGCCTGGCAGCGTAGCGCTGTGCCTTTGCATCCCAATCATTGCACTGGCTGCAGCTGATATATAGCTGATATATAATCAAAACACATGCTCTTCTGCTTGGTTTTCTGCAAGAAGGCACTCGGAAGCCAAAAGCTTCCCTTTCCATGCCAGCCCTGCCTTGCATCGCTGCTCTGTACATCACCCTCTATCTCAGCCACTGATGCTGTGTCTGGTATTCAAAAGAAAAACTGATTGCACAAATGTGCAAAATTAATGTGCATCCTCTGGCAAAGATGAGCATGGTCAGGAGTAGGTCAGAAGGTTTGCACAGTCTTGTTGCTGTGGGCGTTTTCTGGCACCAGCCCTGTGGGCTGCCTGCCTGGCTCCCAGCCCCTGCACTGTGAAAGATAAAAACCAAAGTGATACTCAGACATGCGCTCATGAGCAGTTTTTTTCCCTGTCATAAAGAGGCCTGAAGTCATTGCTGACATCTGCCTTCTGTGGCCTGTAAATGTTTAATGTAGAGAAAAATTCATCTGCCAAACACTAGTAAACAAGAAAAATGGTTTTAATTGCCATCATGCTTCACTCTGAGGCCAAATGCACCAAAACACACATGTTCTGTGTTCAATGATTGAAGCATGCTTGAAAATTAATTTTAAAGCCAGCCAAAAGAGGGAAAAAATGTTTCTTTACAGGCACAGTAATTGGCAGGATGATTAATTTTTTGTTAACTGGGTTCAAAAGTAGAGGAACAGCCAGCAAAAAGTAAGCAATTAATTTTATACTTTCAGTTAATATTTTTCAATTATAAGAAAAGGGAAATATTAGTATTATTAATTTATAGAATCATAGAGTGGTTTGGGTTGGAAGGGAGCTTAAAGATCATACAGTTCCACCCCCTGCCATGAGCAGGGACACCTCCCACTGGCTCAGGTTGCTCTAAGCCTCATCCAACCTGGCCTTGAACCCCTCCAGGGATGGGGCAGCCACAGCTTCTCTGGGCAACCTGGACCAGGGCCTCCCCGCCATCACAGAAAAACATTTCTTCCTAAAATCTCATCTCAGCCTTCTCTCTTTCAGCCTAAAACCATTCCCTCTCATCCTGTCCCTGCACTCCCAGATCCAGAGCCCCTCCCCAACTTTCCTGGAGCCCCTTTCTGTACTGAAAGCTGCTCTAAGGTCTCCATGGAACCTTCTTCTCTCCAGGCTGAACAACCCTTGAGTGATTCTAGGGGATTACGGTTGTCATAGTACTTTCTGTGAGGTCAATCCACTTTCAGTCTGCTTTGGCAATAGACTTGCTTCTGCTGACTCCACACAGGGATTCATCATTTCCATCAATGTAGTCCATCAAATTTTCCTGTCACTGTGCAAAACAAATTCTTCCCTGCTACAAGTGTTAGGTTAGGCTTATAGTTTATCAGAATACAGAGTCACTGATGCCTTCAGCATTTTGATTCCATTTCTATGGAAATTATTTTATATGATGTGCTCCATCATGGAAAAGCTCAAAGATTTCTTATTCTCTGTAGGAGGTGAGTGCACTGCCTGGGACTCTGCTCCAGGTGCCTCTTTCCCAGTCAGACCACATGGCAGCAGCAGTGGCTGACCACAGGCACACTGAGGCCAAACACTTCAAAGCTGGACACGGTAGATGCCCACCATGGCTGGGAAGGGAAATCTGGTGCAGCCACTCCTGTGTGCCCCAGCACCCCCAAGGTCCTGCTTTCCAGGGGACCAGAATGTGCAAGGCCTAATCCCCACCTTGTTCCACTCTCAAACAGCCTCAGCACCATTCTCTCCTCTCCTCGTTGCTCCTCGTCTCACCTCGCCTCACCTCGAGACACGAGCCAGGTCACAACTGCTGCGCCAAGGCTGGTTTCTTCCAGCTCTCGTAAGTTAGACTGCAGGGATAATGCTGCCTCTCTCATCATCATCTCAGCCTGGCATGTTTTGCACGCCTCCACACTGACCTTTCCTTGCCATCCCCCTGTTTCATTACGTTTGGTTCCCTGCTGAGTGCCACTGCTGACCTATGACCATGCGTACATAACCTCCAGTACAGAGTAGGGAACGGGTAATGAAAATGGGTGCAAATGCAATTTCAGAGCGATGTTGTTACCTGACTTAAGGTGGTAAATCAGCACCTGTCTGCCTAGTCAAAACGTTACTGTTTATTTTGCTACTGCGCACCACTATGTTAGGTCATTTCAGATGGTAATTCTCTGTCCAAGGCATCTTTCTGAGGCTTCCTCAGCCCCCAAAACCTTTTCCCAACCTCCCAGTTGGTGTTGCAGTGAGTGTGCATGTAATTTTATTACAGCAAAACACTCCCAGCTCCTTTACTTTCTGTGAAATACCCTTCTCCTGGCACAGCCTTACGGGGAAAACAAACAGTGACTAGGCTGGAAGTACTAGACTGAGCTGTCATGTATCTCCTCACCGGAATGATAATAATGCAACAAAATAAACCTCACAAGATTTTACGCTGCCCTTGAACTCTCAGATGCAGCCCATGCTCTGCTCGGCACACCAACGCCGTCCCCTCCTGGTGCTGCTCCTGCAGAGCCCGGGTCAGAGGCACTGCCAGGCTGCAAGCAGGTGAGCAGAGAGAGAGAGGAAGATACAGTGAATGAATTATTCATTATGACTTGCTCATTCAGCTCTGTTCATCATTAAAGATCTGGTTTAGGAACAAATACTGTATAACAGTGCTTTACAGAGGTAGTAGAGAATATTTTTTCCTGCAGCATATTGTAAATCTATGCACGTTTCCAGCCGTGGTGCTCTCTTCTTTCCTCTCTCCTTTTCTCTCCCTGCCTGTCTCTCCTCTCCACATCCCTCCTTTTCCTATTGCAATACATTTGCTAAGCTAGATTTTTCTGTGAATTAGTTTTTAATGCCTCCTTATGAAAGGCAGTTTTTCATATTTTATATCTCCATCAATAAAGATTTCTTCCTTATCACAAGTAAAATTGGAGTTTTGATTAAATACGATCTGGCAGCACTAAGCACATAGTCTGTATTAATTTCAGTGCCTCATTATATGCCAGCGGTATTTATATGAGTTTGTATATCAAATACACTATGTGTGCATAAGCAGAGATTCCAGAACAAATACTACATATATGAGCCATAAAAAATAGAATGGAAGAAAGCCTCTCACTTGGCCCAGCCACAGAGCATTTGCTTCCCTTCTCAGTGAAGGTCATGGAGACAGTGATGGGGAAAGGGCATTTTCTGGGAACAGAAGCAGCATTGAGCCTGATGCTCCTGCAGCACAAGAACCAGGAGGTACAGAACCTCATGGCACTGTGCTCACCGCATCCAGCCCTCCGCTCTCTAGGGGAAGTCAGGGGTAAAAAGCACCGATGGATGAACAACTTCTCTAGGAGCCATCTGTTCAGTCAAAAAAAAAATGGTGCAATATTCTGATGCTCTGAAGTTCTACTGACCTTTCATTCCTAGCCTGGTTTGGTTAGATTTGAGGGAAACCTGGCTGTGTGAGCATATGTCCTGAGGGGAAGCACCCAGCGGTTAGGTCACAAGCAGCTGTTGGTCCATGGGGACTTCCAGCCTGGGTCTCTGCATTGCTCATGCTTCCTTGTGGGTTTGATTGAAAGCACCTACTGCTGAGAAAGCATTAGTGATTTATAACCAAAGTCCAAATTAAACAAAGATTACAAAGATGTGTATTAGTGGCCTTGAGAAAGTGGGCAGCTCCTTGGCTTGGAGAAATACTCCGTGAGGAGCAAGTATCGTCTGATCAGAGAGGTTGCTCTGAATAGAGGTTTCAGGGCTGTTTTCATTCTGGAGTCTTGTGCATTCCCTTGAGAAACAGCAAGCAGTGCTTTAGAGGTCATTAAAGGGAAAACGCCGGTGATGGAATTCTCTGTTCAGCCTGATGCCACACAGCAATTAAAATTCTCCATCCCTGCATCACTCGGTTACTCTCTGTCTTGAGCCCTGTGGATGAGACGTGTCAGCTGCTGAGCACGTGAGTACGTGTCAGCTGCTGAGCACATGTATGGCTTGCTCTGCAGGAGCTCTGTGCAGGAGACCAGGCTCTCCTGGAGGCGTGACACTGGATCAAGCAGTAAAGCACAGCTTACTCAGCTCTTCTCTTGGCCTTGGCTGGGAAGCAGCTCTCTGTTGGGTTGCCCAGCCCTGTTGCAGCCCCAGGGCAGGTGCTTGTCCCTGCAAGACTCTCTAGGAGCTGTGTGCACCCACTGGAAGCCTGGGCAGTGACACCCCCCTCAGCAGAGCACCCCACATCCCTGTGGGGATGGGCTAGGGTCACCTATAACAGCTCGTCCTGCAGGGTGTTCAGCAGTACTATGGCTCGTCTGTGCCTGTTCTCCAGCTCAGAGCTTGTAATGATGACCTCTCCTTTTTAATTTGATTTTGTTTCTAGCTCAAAAAACATCTCTGGGGAAGATGCCTCTGCTGAGCCATCTGACAACAGCTGTGAGATACCATTGTTGGAGGATGAAGATACACACACGTTTGCTGCTGTTTCCCGATCCCAATAATAATGGTGCTGTTGAATCAGATAAATCTCACAACTATTCTTAAAAATGTGCAGTTTGTGGCTCCCTAAAAACAGATTATGATTTACTACTCTCCATTTAGATAACAGCTGATGAGGATAATGGGTTATCGCTGCAGGGCAACATACAATCTTTACTCTCTCAGACTCCATGGAGCACCTTATTTTTATTCTCACATATATAACCAAATATGTCAGAAGAACAGAAAGGAAGACAGATAAATCATCCATATTTGAAACACCGTTATGACTCAAGGAAAGAAAAGTGTACAAATTCCAGATTGTTCTCAAGGAAAATTATGGGCATGTGCACAGGAGTGGAGGCTTTGCTTATCTGAGTTTAATGTTGAATAAACTTTCTTTTTTCTATTTGCCGTTATCAGACAAGAACAGAAAACAATTAACTTCTAATAGTCCTCGAACCACCTCTCTGATACTTCTCTATGCTTCTCCTTTAATATAAAAGGGAGAAATTCACTACCATGTAATAGAAGTCATACGTGTAGTTTGTTGCTGCAAATGTGAAAACAATTCCTGGAAATGGAGAATCTCACCTCATGCTTGTTTAGAGCCTTTTCAGGTACTTTCAGAAAGTGTCTGGAATGGAAAGTCAGCACTTGTCACATGTCCTTTTCTTTCCCTTCTTCAGGAATGCTTGTGCATTTTTACTCCAGTGGAGCAGTGCTCACCTGCACCCTCTGCAGACCCGCTCCAAGTCAGCATTGAAGCACAACCTGCACAACCTGAAGCACAGCCTGCTCTGTAGGGTTTGTCCCAACCTGAACACAACCTGCTCTGTAAGGTTTGTCTCCCACAGGAAAGCTGTCCCTGGGTGTTGTCTGGGAGGAGAGAAGCAGGTGGAAAAAACTGTTTGTGAATGGTTGGGGTTTGGGTGCCCAGCATCAGGGAAGGGCAGGGCTCACCTCCTGAGCGAGTCCTCATGCTCGCTTCCCCTGATGCATGTATCATCATTAGGTGCTTCAGATACTTTAAATTGTTCAACTTTAAATACATTTTAAACTGTCATAGCTTACTGGGATAGAATTGTATCTTCTTGGAGTAAGCACAAATATGATGATTTCAGAAGGGGTGGGCTGGATTTTAAGACTGGAATGGTCGAATGACCTCATGTGCAATGCCTGGTACATTTCCTTTGGGCTGTACCTATCCCAGGCCCCAGGCTCCCAGGTGTTCTGAAGAGACAGTCAGTGAAAACATACAATCTACATCAACTAACTCCCACCAAAGGAAAATCCTTGCCTTCCAGACTTCATTAGGGTGTAAACACAGAGTAATTTTAAGTAACCTGGTAAGCGAGCTTTTCTGTGATTTTTTTTTTTTCATTAGGAGTCCTGAACCAATGGCAGAATGAAAAAGGTGGAGATCAAATATTAAAATTATACTTTATAGTAGGGGGTTGCAAAAGAAATCAAAATAAAATTGTGGTTTCAAGACTGTTAAGCAATGTATTAGCACTGCTGTGGGTGTAATTTACCTATTTGGTGCTGGTGAGTCCACCCCTCATAACCAGTTCTGGTTTCATCTGGAGCTCATGTAAGTCTTGGAACTTAATTATAGTTGTAATACTTTTGCTAATGAATTTGAGTATAATTATGGAGTAGAAGTGATTTCAGAGGTACTTTATGAATACCAATCACTCTCTTTAAGTGCTGTGCTGTTTAACTGAAAATACAGCTTCCTCCTGGGGAGTTCTTGGAGGCAGCACGGTGGCGAGTGCAGCCATCCCTGCTGAGGCAGCTCTGACACACGGCTTTATTAAAATGATGTTCTATGTGTGTGTGAGTGTGATTGCATGTGAGTGTCTGCGCCGGGACAAGCCCTGTCCTCCCCTGGCCCAGGGGCAGCAGTTCCACCGGGATGCACCCTGACCTGGCAAGGCCTGGGAGCTGCTCTTCAGGGATCGCTGGAGATCGCCTTCCACCCACAGGAGCCCAGGGTGCTGGCAGTGCTGGTGGGCTGCTTCTGGGGGAGAAATGTCTGCAGGTTTCCCTTCTGCAGCAGCGGTGGAGTCGGTGTCCCAGCCCCGTGGAGCACTGCCCGATGTGGTGATGTAAGCAGGACAAGGAGGCGAGGAGTTGGATGGGTGGATGCTCTTATAAATTATGTCTGATGGAGAAGAAATAGATGTTCCAGTGGAGCAGGGGGATCCAGAGGAGGCTGCAGCTGTCAAATGGGTTGGACGAACTTGAACAGAGTGCCTGAATTTTACTGTATCTGCACAGATAATAAAATCAACAGAATTCTGTTCCTCCAGGCAAACACAGCATCACTGCTTCTCTGCCTCTTTTTCATGTCTCGTTTTATGCTTGCAAGACATTGCAGGAGTCTGAGACATGGCATTTCGCTTCACATGGTCTCTGTCTTAAGGCAAAATTTAACCTCTGGGAAAGATTATTGTTTTGAGAAGTATTGCAAAAATCAATACAAATGACAACCACTATTGAAATGGAAGCTTATGGCTTGCATTGAATTAACATAGTATCCACATTGAGATGCGTTTTCTTTCTTTCACATAATAAGTTCAGATCTGCTCTGAAAGAAATAATTGAGAAAAATGTTAATCAAGAATTTTTTTTCACAGCGCAGTCCTTCTAATGCAACAACACTGACTGAAATGACTGAAAGTTAACTTGATTGAAACTGGTGTCAGTGTTTGCTGTCTCACAGTGTGTGCACTGCCTGTGCCCAGCAGAATGAGAACTTCACCATTATGAAAGGTCTGCAGTCATTTCTTCAGCCCTTCTGCATAGTGACAAGTGGGAGATACAGATTTACATCCTTATGTTTACTTCATGGTTATTTAAATTTGAAGCTATTTTCCTTGGCCTCATTCGCATCATCACACTTACTGTTAAGCAAAATATATCACTTACAGATACTTGTCCCTATGTGATTTATTGGGATTCCTGTAGCTTAGAATCATAGAATCACCAGGTTGGAAGAGACCCATCGGATCATCGAGTCCAACCATTCCTATCAAACACTAACCCATGCCCCTCAGCATCTTGTCCACCCGTCCCTTAAACCCCTCCAGGGAAGGGGACTCAACCCCCTCCCTGGGCAGCCTCTGCCAGGGACCAATGACCCTTTCTGTAAAGAATTTTTTCCTAACGTCCAGCCTAAATCTCCCCTGGCGGAGCTTGAGGCCATTAGCATGCAGTGGAAAAATGTACATGCCTACAGAAATACATCTCTATAGGCACAAATGTGTGCATTTATGTATAAGTGCATATAAGCGGAGAGAGAGTAGGATTCCGGTTTGCACTGGCTCTTTGCTGGGGCGCAGGCAGCAGCCCTGAGCACAGGGATCTGTCTATGCCTGCATCTGTGCTCTGGCACACAAAAGCAGAACGGATGCATGAGGACTGTGTGCTGCTTTTACTTGCTTTTTGCAGAGCTCAGGAGTGCCTGGGTTGTGTTGATGTCTCTGCCCTGTACGTGCTGGAGCGGGCCAAGCGGGGGGACCTTTGTCAGCTCGTTGTGCACTGCACACAGAAGCCTTCACCCTCACTGGGGCTGCACTGGTGCTTGCCATCATTTCCACTCTGGTGCAGGACGAGACACGTGCTCCTCTAAATAGCATCTTCCCGATGAAGTCATGGATGCCTCGTTCTGCGTGGAATGACATGCACATGCGTGCCCTCGGGACAAAAGGCAAGCCCCGGTACTTTGCTGCCATGCTCTAGTGAGTGACTGCAGAGACAAATGCCTAATTCTCTGATTTAGTGGTGGCAGCGTCTGCACAGGGTGATGTGCGATGGAAGTGAAATGAACTCTGAGGGTAAGGCACTTAGGAGACAGCTAGAAGAGTATTCCTTTGATTTTGGACAAATCCTCTCTTCAGTGTTCTGCTTTTGATCTTTGCATGGAAGATACGTTTTAAGACGAATGTCTATCAAAGTTTCATTCCAAACGCATGCTTTTAACAGGAGGTGGCACACTGATTAAATGTGACATTTGAAGCGACGCAGCCTAAACAGCCTGTGAATGCAGAAGGATTAAAGTGAGGTCTGACAGAAAAACTATTGCTGTTTTATTAGGCAAGCATAGACTTTTAGGCAATGAAGTTTGGGTACTATTAATCTGCACTGACAGATAATGGTTGATATTTGGACAGTTGTAATTTTTTTTTTTTTGCTATCATTTCTGGTGAATAGAGTGCGACCTGGTGGATAAAGGATTCTGCAATGGCCCTACTCAAAGTAATTTTGTGAACAAATAATAGTTATTTCTTGGAAACACTCTTTCTAGCTCTTAGGGACCATTTGAAAAGCATAAATTACAGTCATAACTGTGATAGTTCAGAGCTCCTGGGAGCTAAGGGTGCAGAACCAGCTGCTCAAGGGCTGCATCACCACACTAGCAAACTGCAGCTCTGCAGAGCTGGGAGGGGAGCCCGGGGAACGTCAGCACCCTTCAGGCTGGGAGGCGAGGGCTGCAGCTGATGAAGGGACTCTGTGCCTGACACAACTGTCCTCATGAAGCCTACATCCATCTCTCAGAGTAACAAGAGTAAGGATGGGTCAGAGCAAATTTGTCAGAGACAGGCACGATCCTCTGATCTGTGTTTAGCGCAGGTGTAGAGTTCTTCTTTCTTATTCTGTGTTTCTTTCTTATTCTGTGCAAGGTCACTGTCATTTCTGAACTATTGCAGCAGTTCAAGGAGCCATGAGAGTTGGTCTCTGCGATCAATTACATTTCTCGTTGATTACTATTTCCTTTCATGCGGTTCATCCTCTTGCCCAGCAGTCAGAAAGGTCAAAGTTTAGCATTTATTGCTCTAAAAGGTAAAAAATTGTCCAGCAGAAAGGAGTGTTGAACTTTAGGGAGCATTATTGATTCACAAGGGATTAATCTCGGTTTCCATTTGCCTAGAACAAAAAGTATCCATTCTTGCCTTTGCATTTCTGATAGTCATAAATATGAAAAAAATCCAGCAAACCTAATTTATTTCCATATTGGTTCATATCAGAGACACAAGTGGCATATGTATGGGCTTCTTCACTCTCTCCAGAGTGCAATTTACAAAGCAGAGGAGGTAAAAATGGTCCAAACAACAAAAGCAGATGTCAGCAGCACCAAACATGTGATTCTCCAATCCAGTGGCTGAGAGACCTCAGTGCCACTGTCCCTGCTGTGCTCAGCTGGGCCAGGTCAGTTCAGAAGAGAGTTTGCACCAACAGAGTGGTTCAGTGCTGCTGAAAGAAAACTGAGGGCTGGTGCAGGCCACGGGGGAGATGCCCAGTTTCCTTTCCCAGCAAGAAGGAACGGACTGACCCACGAGCATAGCACACTCCTGCCCTTGAGATAAGGATTGTGGCAAGTGGAATATCCAGTTATTAGAGACCAAGATGAGTTATAAGAGACTGCAAGTACATTAAATGTCAGACGATGGTATCTGGGTAAAATCTTTGGTGCCTTTTAATTAAATACAAGATTCTTTGAATCAAGAACAGTAAAAGTCAGGTTTTGAATAGGACTGACATTAAAGTGTTAGTGAGGATGCTTTGTCTGTGCAGGCTGGTCTGAGTTGGGAGAATCACAGAAGCTTGTCACAGGGAGACATCGCCTCATTCAGCGTGGAGACCCAGGGCTGCCGGGGGGCTGGTTCCTGCAGCTGGGATAGGGGGTGCCCTCGGATCTGGCTGAGCCACATCGTCCGCTCCTGTGGTATGAGATGGCTGGATGCTGCCACGGCCCACGGGGCGCGGGGGCTGACTCCTGCCACACCTGCAAGGGCAGGCATGGGGCACAGAGCAGGCAGCAAGGCACCCTCAGCCCTCTTCGTCCTCTCGCACGGGCTCACCCACAAGCACTGCTTCAACAGCAATTTCAAATGCTGTTCGCTGGAAATGAGGAACTGTGGGAGAGAGTTCTGCTCTGTTTGCTCCTGCGGGGGAATGAGCAGCCAAGGCAGCTGCCCTCTCCCAGCACGGGCACCAGTGAGAAAACTCTCCTCATTCCGCTGGGGAGGGGCAGGAGTCAAGTGAGAAATCCTGGCTGCGCAAAGCCATTCTCCTGGCACTGATAAATGCCATGAGAACTTGGTGCCAGGGTATGTACCATAAGACCAGCTCTCCTGGGACGGCTGCTGGCAAGGTTTTCAGGGCCATCGGCTGCAGCAGGTTGCTGCTCCGGGACGGAGTGCTGAGGGAGCTGCGGCGAGCGCAGCCCGTGACCAGCGTGGGAACCGCTGGCAGCATGCTGCTGCCACTGGAAAGGAAAGCCCTAATAAACTGTTTGAAGAGCGCTTGAGTGCTAGAGTAATGATGGAGGTGGGAACATCCTTTCTAATTACAGAAAGAGTGGGCTGCCCTGGGAAGTGGAGCGGGCAGGATTCCTCCTCCACGTTTGTGCTGTACAATCGATGCTTCTCTCACTGCCCAGAAACCTCCTTGTTTCCTGGCACGGAAAGAACAACACATTGGAATAAAGTCAGGGCTGCAACCACTGTACCCAGGGAAAAACCGTAAAAAAAGGAGAGCAGACACGCTGCTGACACAAAAGCAAACGGCATCAGGTGGCACAGGCAGGGTCTGCTGTGGTCGTGGGAGACGGGTGGGCTGGCCCAGGCAGAGGTGCTCAGGCTTGTACCCTGAGAAGGGTATTCCACCTACAGAGTGGGATATAGACACAAAGAATATTTGCACCTGGGTGCAAATGTGGGTGAGACCGAGATGAAGAAGGAAGAGAGAGAGCTCGACTCATAATTCTCCATTCAGATTGTTGGGGAGAGTCCATTCAGCTGTGCTTCTCCTGGAAACAGTCTAGAGACTGTGCACTAGCGACTGAATATTTTAGCAGCATAAAAATATGAATAATGAGCAAAATTTGATTTAGTATTGATTTAATTAGAGATCTTCAATACTGATTTAATAAAAGAGAGCATCTGCACCATATGCTCAGCTGGCAGAATTAGTAATTTGGTCAGAGGAGAGAATCCCAGAGGGGAATTTGCCTGACCTGACAGGCAAACCCAAACAGCTGCTGGTCAGCACTTCAGTGTACTTCAACCAGTTATCTCTCCCCCCTAAAAAGCAAAACCAGTAATGACCTCAGGACAGCTGGCAGGAGATGCTGGCCGAGGGCTGCACTAGCCTACGTGGAGGTGTAAGGTTCGATTTGCTGCAGGGCTAGGCTAAGGACTGTCACAGCAGTAAGACCTGGGTGAGGGAGAGGGTCTGGACCCTTTAGGACTGTGCTGAACTGTATTGCTTTGGAATGAAAAATGCTCTGTATTCTAGCATATCACCAGGAGGCAGCCTTGCTGCCTTGAGTTTTTCTGAACCTGGGAAACCAGGGAAAGCAGAACCTGGGAAACTTACCTCAAGACCAGGCACCGCCTCGACCATGGAGGAGGCTGGGAGGGATGCTGAGCAATGTCAGCAGGGAAAGGGGCTGAGACCCTGGCAGGGACCCTGCAGAACTGAGCCCAGGCCAGCCAGGGCCAGGCAGGGTGAGACTATCCCAGGCTAGGTTGGGCTGGAAAGGTACCTAACTGAGGTTTGGGGTTAGAGTCCCCAGTTTTGGTATATTTGGTATATAATCTGGATGTTGATTTGGGGTTTAAGTGCCCAGTTTTGGCACATAATTGTGATTTTGTTTTCGGTTTGCTTGTGGTTTGTTTTTGCTTGTGTGAGTGGAGATTGTCTGTGTGAGGGGTTGAAGTCCCCACTTTGTTTAAGTTTGGGAAACTGACTTCGTTATGGTTTGCTGATTTGTTTTGTTTAAACTGTCATTGAAGTGGTTTGCTGATCTGTTTTGTCTTGGATCTAGAGACTGCAGGGGCTATTTGTTTTGGTTTGTCTGAGTAATATTTGTGCGGGATGATTGCCAGGAGGTGTTTGTGTTGTTAGTGTTGAGTGCATTCCTCATGGATTTCTTGAGAAATAGGACTGCGGGAGAGCGCACCGTGTAAAGCTGAATGGCTGTGCCTTTGCTTTCTGTGCTGCTGTGCTGACCCCAAAGGGCTCTGCTTTAGAGTGAATAGAGGGTTTCTGTCAGAAAGAAATGTTTTCTCATTTTCATTTCAGTGAGAAAACTAGTGTTTCCATCCAAATTATTTTTCCTCCTCAAGTCTGTCAGCTAATCCCTAAAGTCCGCTTTTATTCCCCCAGACTCCTAATTCCAAGGTGTCACGCTGGGGCTCATCAAAATATAAACAAGAAAGACCTTCATACTGGACCTGTGCCCAGGACACATGAATACTGACACCAGCAAAAGACTCAGTGCTGAAGCGATTGAAGAGCAGCTCTGACTTGTTGCTTCTCTGAGTTTCTGGCATCTCTTCATCATCACAGAGGTGATCTCTTCCCTTTCCCTCCTCTGTTTTACTGTCTTTATCCTAGTAGTTATCTTTACCTGGCAGTGGGTGTATATTCAGTGCAGAGTTAATAGAAAAGGAAGAAAATTAGCCTTTTGATGTGCATTTCCATGCTGTGCTCACAAACTTCTTCTCTGATTGCCATAATAATGAATTAATAAGCAAATGGAAACAGGCCAGAAATGAGTTTGCCATGTGTTGTGTGTGCTATAACTGTGCTGGATATGTCACATGCTTAGAAATTAAAATAAGCCCTTTGGACTACATAAGCATTGCTTTTAATCACAGGTATTGGTTACAAATTATATTGGTTTTATTTCCAAGTCACGAAATATCTACATTTTTCTGCAAGACGATTTTCACAAATGATAAAAACAGAGCTCTTGGAGAAATTTTTTGTTAACTGTTTTGACATCACCCTGTTTGGTGCTTGATCTGGGGATCCCTTCAGCAACGGTACTATCAGATCCTGCCATATCCATGGGCTTTTCCTTGTGTCCGTCTCTGCTACGGAGGGCTCAGAGACCAGAGCACTTGCTCTTGTGCAGCCACGTGTGCATGGGAGGGACAGGTGGTAAAGAGGAAGGATAAAGGTTAAGCCTGCAATTTCAAGCTGATATTAGGGAATTTTTGCATCCAGTATCGAGGCTGCCCAACCCAGAGGCAGCCTGAGGGTGTGTGCCCTGGAGCAGAGAGAGCTAGGATGGTTGCTCCCTGGTGAAGCTTGCACTGACAGCACGACCCCCATTGCTGCTGCTCTTCTCTGCGGTTCTGATCTCACCTGGACTGTGCCGTAAACCCACAGGTGCTGGCAGGGATGATGGCAATGTACCAGGTCTCACAGCATATTAAATCTTTGCTGTCAAGGGCCTGTCTTTACCTTCTAATGAATGAGATGAAACAAAGCTTCAGAAGGTGAAGAGATGAAAATGAAATCTAAAAGAATATAGACTGCAATATGAAGAGTGGATGTTGGTGATTACTAAAATAGATGCTACCAATGTGGTTTATGCTGTTATTTGTGATACAGGACAGGAGCAGCTTTTATCTGGGCCTTTGGTCCTCTCCTCTGGTTAAGAAGGGAAGCTGTCTTTGCTTTAAAACTTGCTTTTGATTACTTTAAACCTAACTCTCAGAGATGTTTCCCTACACCAAATGCAATCATGTGTCTGTGCCATAGTTTATGACAAAACATCTATAAAGCTATAATGCAATGATACCTGGATAGGTGAGAAATGCATGCAGTGCAAAAGAATCGTGGCAAACTCTCTGTGACCCCTGTTCAAACAGCAGTGAATGCTGGTATGTGCAGAGAGCTTGGGATTCTGGCTGCTTTACCAGAAGACTAATGAAATGGCAAGTAGAACAAGTGTGACTTCTTCGTGGCCTCTTCCAATCACCTCACAACCCTGTCTGTTATGTATCTGGCACTTGCTGTGTGCTCTTATGTTTTGTTAGAGGAGAGAAAATAAAAAAAATCATTTCCCCCAGGGAACTCATGAGTACAATCGTGCTGCATCAGCCTTGTGATAAGCTGACGCTGGGAAACAACTGACAGTATATTTCCCCTGCTGTATTTAGGTGAAAATCAGTTGTTACTCTTAACTGAAATGTTTTAAGCTTGTCTTTGTCAGGTAATAAAATCGTGTTGCTTTTTATAACTAAATGTCTTGTGATATCTGTTTCAAAGGCTGACATTTCTAATGCACTCACACCCTTAAGCAGAAAGAAGCTGTTCAATTTCAAGTGTAAATTCATCCACAGATGTTTTAAAGATCTAAGAAAAGGTTGATAAGTATATTGGCAGAATGATGTGGATGCTTCACACTAACACAGTCCAAGACACTGTTTCAGCAGAGGAGAAAGGGGATTTGGCATCCAAGTTTGTTTAGTAAAGCTAATAATCTTAGCATTTCATACACGGCGGGAGTTTACAGGTTGAAAGCAATCTCAAAAAGGCAGCTTGAAAAAAGCAGTTAATTATAATAAAAACCCTCTGATACAGTCTTCTGTTTTGAGAAATTTTCTACTTTTTCTGTTTATCTGGGGTCTGAGGTGCTCTTTATTGGAATGCCCGATCACAGGTTTTATTTTGTGCATTCACACAAACGATTCCTGTTCTGTCTTCTTATCTACTTATTTATGTTTGTGTGAAACACCACCAATTAATTGTTAACTTGATGCTAACTGATGCCACCTGGGAATTTTCAGAGTCTTCTGGTGTTCCTGGCCCCTTTGAAAGGTCTGTCTGAATATTTAACGGACTGCTTTTCCTCTCTGGATGCTGTTCATGCACTGACTTTATTTTTATGAGGCTGGTTGTCCGAAGGGCAGAGGCAGTTCACAGAGGGTGCCTGACTGCAGAGCCACAGGGCAGTGTTCGCCTCTCGCTGCAGGAGCTCGCTGTGGTGGGTGAGGGGGTCAGCGGAGGCGTCTCCTGCGGCTGCAGACAGTGGGGTGGTTGGGCCTAATGCTCCTTCCTTGACTGAAGAAATGCTGATCTTCACCTCATCGTCTGAGCCTGACTGGGCTGCCACAGGATGGCATTCTCTGCATGCTTTAGGAGGTGACCACACCACAACCCTTTGGTTTTGCTGTGTGGCTGAGAGGCAAGCGATTTACCCCCACAGGCAGGTGGATCTCTGAAGGGTCATTGACTTTTGCCCTCTGGTGTCCGGCACGGGCAGGCAGTGATGAGCAGATCCCTGCCAGCCCACGGGTTCGTTGTGGCAGGACAGGTCATCCCCAATCCAGCAACTGAGCGGGTCCCAGAACTAGACTCAAAATCAAGGGTGAAATCCATTCCTCAAAGAACAGATGGTATGGGAGCAAATACAGATCATGAACTGGTCCTGGTGGACAACTGGTCAGAGCATCCCTGTTGTGGGTACAGCCCCTGCGTGACGGCTTAGCATTAGGAGCAGGACCCACACCTCACCTTACAGACCCAGTGCCAGAGGCCAGTCCTTAACATGTTTAACTTCCTAAGACATGCATAGCTGTCCCTAAAAAAGATGAAGACAGAGACTGGTTAAGCCTTCTACAGTGCTTTGCTGCCAAGGATGTTTGTGCTTGTGGACTCTACGGGAGTGTTCCTGAGCTGACTCCTAGCCCAGATCCCCAGGAGAGCAGGGCCCTGTGGAGGGCAGCTAGGGGCTGGCAAGAGGCAGTTGGTGTCAATGTGAATGTCTCTGTAAGCTGCACTCTGACCCTGATGTGTGGGCTGACTGGAGGAGAGCGGCTGCCCTGCTGCAGCGACTGTCCTGGCGCGGCGGAGGGGATGGGGAGGGCTGGCTGGCTGCTCATTGCTGTCTGCTTCACACAGAAACGCTCCTGCAGGCAGCCTTGCATGATATCAGCCTACGAAGATACTCCTGCAGGGAATTCCGCACTGCACGTCTCAGGCTGGCATGTAATACAGAATGGAAGGGCGAAAAATCATCAGTTAAAATTATCTTCAGACACTGAGGTTTTACTTTACTGTTTCAGGACTTCTCCCATCACTTTGGAGTGTGAAGGCAGAGGCAGCCTCAGCTGCTAGCAGCTATCCATGCCTTGATATTAAATATTTATGTCTCCTGCAGTTCTCAGTGTGTGGGAGTCACTAACGCTCACCAAATTAGCTAAAGCAGAGTGATAACCCGTGGCATTTTACCAATGATCTGCCTTGGAGTGTGGCACGGGGCCTCTCTGAGGCTGTGGGGGGACCTTTCTCTACATCTGCAAAACAAAGATGTGTTCCTTGATGCCTGCATTTCCAAGAAACTGCATCTCCATTTTTTGAGGTAATTCATGCAAAAACCTGCTAGAAACCACTTCTAAATGGCCCAGGGTGCTGCAACGCAGCATCACCTGCACCTACACACACGCTGTGGCAGTCGGGTGCAGATGTGGGTAACTGGGACCGAAGCAGGTTCTTGTTTGCAGGGGAAGCATTACTGTGACCTGCCGATGTACCAAGATCTTCCAGACAAAATCACCTTCCCTCAGATAAAAAGTCCCTGAAGAGCTGCAGAGAATGTTTAGGCATATACATGTAAAGACAAAGAGTGTAAGGAGAGAACGCTGTGCTGGGTTTTTCAGCCAGCAACTCTGCTGGCATCACGGATTACCCACAATTATAACTGCATCTATTTTACATCAGTTTTTCCTGTTACGGTTCCCCCTGGACTTGCCTATGACCATGGATTTTCTGGAAGATATATTCCTAACAACATCAGCCGTTGTCCTCAAAAAAGTCCTGCAGAAACAGAGGTGAACATAGAGAAGGAGGAGAACACGAACTAACGCACACGCACCAGCTGTTGATATTTTTCTGGGAGTCCTTTCAAAATCTGACTTCCTTTTAATTGTCCATTCCTAAAAATGTTTATTTCTGTGTTTTTGCACATGTTGTTAGTTCTGTTATGCTAGTTTAGGGTTTCCACAATGGGTATCCTGTACTGAAGGGGTCTGGCAATGCTGAAGAAAGTTCATCAGGTCCTCAGTAGTGCTGTGCTGCATTTGCTCTAAAATCCCAGTCAAATGCTGAATGGGCAATTCAAAGCTGCAGGCAAATGCAGAGCAAGATAATGGACTAAACTTTGATGTTCAATAGATTTTTAATAATAATAATAATTAAATAAGTTAAATAATTAATAATAATTTAATAAATAATTAATAATAATATTTTTAATAATAGATTTTTTTTTTATTGTCAGTTTTGAAAATCAGGGTAAATTTTTAAAAACTTGAAAGATGAAAAGCCCAAAAGTGGAGTGATAAGTCCAGGAAAGACCCTATAACTCAGCCTCAATGCTATCAGAGTTTATGACAATGTTTATGTGCTTTTAGTTAAACTGAGAATTCTTTTTTTCTCTCTCTTGATCTCTTCCCATAGATATTGTGGACATACGTATGGAGAGAGGAAAAGATTTTATATAATCAGAGAAAAAGAGAAACAAAGGCACAAAGCTTTTATGCTTAAATTTTGAAACCTACCCACTTACAGGATTTACTTAGAATTCAGGGATTCACTCTGCACAAGAATATGGAGTGTTTATTCCTTTCCTTTCTTCTCTTCGGCCTTTCATAGACATTTTTCAAACTGTGTTGTCTCTGCCATCCATTATAAGCAAATACTGCTGTTTGCATTTCAACTTAGCCTGTCCAGAGGTGCGTGTTGTTTCAAGGTGTTTGGCTTTCATAAAGACTTTCTTGGGCATGGGAGTAGATACGTTTGTGATTTTGGTTTTTATTAATGCAAATTATTAGTTTTCTAAATAGGAATAGGGGGGGAAATTCTCCCAGTTCTGCATCCCTTGTAACAGATGTCTATGTGGAAAGGAAAGGGGGAATATTTTAAAAGGGAAAACCATGGTAGTGGCAGCAATATCCCCCCAGAGACCTTGACCCCAGGCAATCGTGATGCTATGATCAACCCCGTAACATCAAGCACAGGGCAGACTTGCTGTAGCTGGTATCTCTCGCTGCAGCTGGTTGTGTGCTCGAGGCACCTTCCAATATGGCAAGGAAAGGACCTTTATCATGTTTCATCGTCAAGTCAGTTGCATGCTTGCAGTTTCACTGCTTATGTAAATATGCCCTAATTTCTGAGTTCTTCTCTTTTCCCTTATTTTATGTATCGCGAAGAGCTGCTCCATAGTTTGGTACCCGCGGTGTGCAGTGCACACCTGTTACCATGGCAGCACCATAACACCATCCTAAACTCCCTCCACTTTAAAAAAACTTTGATAGTGTCTCATAAGCACGATTAACCATGTGTGAAAATCTTGCTGGTGCTTTTATGAACGGGTTTCTTCAAAGAAAACACAGAGACAACACCCAATTGTCTATTGTTCAGCTGCCAAGTGCTGTAGTTATTTTCTACATGCAACCAAAGGGAGCACAGCATTGACTTGCTGCTTTTGTGAATGGCCAGCAGACAATTTGGGTCTCTGTTAGAGAAACAGAGCAAAGCAGAACACTTTTCTGGGGATGCAAAACAGCAGTCAGTGCTTTCAGAGTGTATTTGAAACCTCGCACACCTTGGAGAAGTTGTGAGGACAGAGCACAAATTGTCAGGCATATTTTCAGCTTGCAAAAGCAAGCTGTATCCTCAGACTTACACAGAGGTACACCACAGGGCTCTCATTGTTCTGGAAATTTCTTGAACCATGGGCTGAACAAACTGAGTGTCTCTTATTCAAGATCTTTTTTTGCCATCATGAGTGGTGAAGCCAAACCAGGAGGATCACGTACGGAGCTGGGCTCAGCAGAACAGGAGAGACATGGACATAGTAAAGAATCCAACCAAGTGCCATAAATACAATGAAGGGTCTGGAGCATCTCTCCTATGAGGAAAGGCTGAGAGAGCTGGGACTGTTCAGCCTGGAGAAGGGAAGGCTTAAGGGGATCTTATCCATGTGGATAAACACTTGAAGAGAGGTACAAAGATGTCTGATCCAGGCTTTTCTTGGTGGTCCCCCTTGACAGGAAAGATTGAGGTTCTTGTGTGTGCTGGAGATGTAACTCACGATCTCCACCCAGCCCTCCAGCGCAGGAGGAAAGTGTCACCTGCCCTGCTGGGGCACTGGGGCCAGGATTTGCTCTCCCCAGGAATGCTACAGACCAGGGCAAACAAAGCACTGCAGCTGTGCAAGTGTTGTATAAAGGCAGTAACAGCCCCTGCCGGAACGCCCTCAGCCTGGGTTGCTTTCTGCAGAAATAAATGTCTGAGGGCTTCTCTACAGTGCTGTCCTGACAGAGCACAAGCTGAGGAAGTAACATGGTCTCCTTCCAGCGTATGGCAGGCAACCTAGCAGCTGCTGGGATGTCTGGGCACTGCAGGGCAGCTGGGAGGTTCTGCCACCCCACTCCTGGCCCTGAGAGAGAGCCAGCGACCGGAGACCAGCACCCTTCCTGGGGGATGTGGGCACGCACGGGTATCATCCACACCATTCCAGATGTCAGGGTGACAAACCCTTCAGCGTGCAGGATGCTGGAACCATCACCCCATGTCTTCATGGAGTGGAGCAGGCTCTATAAGATCTCACTATTAAACACCCCCAATCTGTGACTTGCAGAGGTCGGCACAGCAAATTAGAAATCTGGGGAGCTGTTCATAGGTTGAGGACAATGCATTTTGTTCCTGTGTGGGGAGGGTGAAATGTGGAGGAACTAAGTGCAATAGGGTACCTTTGGAGAGGCATGTGTAACACATTAATTGCATCTGTCTGCAAATAATAACAAATAATACCTCAAATCTACTCTGAGTGTTTCTGTTTTTACTGTTATCACGTTATTTTCTGGTATTCTTCATAAGACCAACGGAAAAGGGGGAAAGCACTTTTTAAGCAGTCTGTCTACAACCTAAAGAAAATACTTTATTTAAAGCTTTTGCAGCTCTATCTTATCTTTTCCTTTCTGAAGGATTTGATCATGAATTATACATTCCAGCACAACATGAAATATTTAACTCGTGCTCTTCAATTCCAGTTCAGCTTCCCAAGCAATGAAATAAGACTGAGCATGGAGAAGACTGGCTATATAGACATGACCCTACCGGTGCTTATAACTTATAGCTTTCCCCTGCTTAGTGCTCAGATCAATAGGACTGATTCCTCAGAAGGCTTCATGGTCAGTGCTGCTCTGCATGCCATTCAGTTAATTACAAGAGAAACTTAGCTTCAGCAGATAGAATGTGCAAATACGGATTCAGTCTTCATGCTCTGAAAATATACCTGCAGATTTCTGAAGTTTGGGGAGAAAATAGATAAGAAAAATGAAGTACAATAGTTATTAGTCATGCAGTGAAGCTGTTCCCTTGTTTCAGAACTTCTTCAAGCCAGCAGGAAGGTCACAGCACTGTAACAGGATGGCAAACTACGAGAGGATACGATCTCCTTGTCCTGGACCGCTGGCCTACAACATGCTGCGGTTGTGATGGCTTCTTAGAGGGGTGCTGGAAGAGATCTGTCACAAAGCAGACATGAATCAGGTCAAGAATTGTAAGCGAGTGCATCCAATTTAAATTTAATGAGTGTGCATATAATAGGATTAAAAATAGGAATTAGAAAAGAATTTTGACTTTGTTTCCAGGGGTGTGAAGGCATATTATGGCTTTCTGGTGCTGCACTGCTCAGCCAGCAAGGCCACCTTGGTACAGAGGAGAGTCAGGCAGCTCTTGCAGTATCATCCCTGGGGCACAGGATCAGGGTCACCTCTCAGAGCCTGGAAACAGCTGCTGCACAGAACACAGGAGACAAACGTGTGCTTGGGTATGCGTGCGTGTGCTGGAGGGTGGAATAAAGTCCCAGCGTTTCCTCTTACTAGGCAGCAGTGAGTTTCTCTCACCCAGACAGTAAACTCTAAAAGGAACTCTCTCCCTGAATTTTGCCCCTCAGTGTTATTGATGGAAGCATTAATTGGGTAAGTAGGTGCTTATCATGTACAGTTGAAATCCTTACTTGTGGTAGGCATATTTTATACATGAGGGTGAAGTGAGGCTGGTATGTAAATTATTCAGGCTCGGTTTCTAAATGAGTAAAGAAAAGTGCTCTTTCTTGGGCCAGTAAATACAGGTCACTTGCGACATGAGTCATCGTTATGACTTCCACAAAAGCAGAGTTGTGCTCAAGTTAGGGACTGTGTCTTTCATGGGGGAGTGCCTGGGGAAATTAAAATTCAGGAGGAGCAATGTGTTTCCCTCTGGCTCATTTGCTATTACTGGCCTTAAAGGCTCGTTCTATCAACTGCCGAGCTGCACCATCATCTGTAGAAAAGACACTGTGAGATGGGATGTGAAATGTTGTAACTAAGTGAATGCACAAATGTGGGTTTTTTTAAAAAAGGATGTGTTTTCAACAGAAGAATGTAAACATCTAGAAATCTCTGGACCATGACCTGTCCTCACTATACACGCGGAAACCCATTCTTGCTTTCAGTCTCCAGCCTTAGATATGTAGAAAGCAAAGAGATGAAAGATGTCATACGAGCTGGTTTAAAATCCTCATGAATTATAACACCAGTGATTTAAATTTAAATTATGCTTTTCAGACACAGCAGTCAAGTTTCACAACAACAACAAAAAATATCTCCAATTCAGGAACAATAAACAATGATTTTTGTGTTGGCATCAATTTGGGTTTCCTGAAACAGTCAGTGCTTTTCATTCCTTCTTTCTATACCTGGTTGCTGCCCTCCCTCCTGAATGCCACTGCTAACACTTGCCCGTCGCTGTGCAGACACAGGAACTCTCAGCACTCTGGATTCTCACAACTCTGCCCACGGCAAGCCTACATGCAGAAAACAAGCACAGACCCCAGCTCCCCTTCTTTCAGCATTTTCCCTGCCTCTGCAGGGACCATCTCTCTAAGTCACAGCCCTGGTTCTCCCGGACCAAACCCACTAACATCAGGTCCTACCCGTCCTAGCGTAAGACCTGGGCTAGAAATGGGTAATAGAACAAAAACCTGCCTGCTGCAGGGCCAGCTGGAGGAGGCGGCTCTGGAAAGATGGGGAGCTCACCTTTATCCCCAGGCATTTCAGCTTTGTCTGCTGCACCAGGCAGCGGCTGGTGGGTGAAAATGCTAAACCTTGTAAACCAAAAAGCTCCTCTAGTGACCCTGCTCTGCATGCATTTGGAAGAGGATAGCTTATTTCCAGATCCCCCTCACCTGTGATTAGGAGGTCATTGCAAAGCATGTTAATGTGAGGCTTTCTAGAGAACCTCATTTATTCTGTAGCTGAAGAACAAGGATGAATGCACTAACAGACTTCTCAGGCAAGACTATAAATGAGAAAACCTAGCTTACAGAGGGGAAGCTAAGGAAAAGCAACCAATCATGATCAAAGGGCTTATTATATAATTTACACTCATTCATTACAAATGAATTCAGCCTTTTAGAGTCCTTAATAATTAACACATCACTGGCTATGGCATTAATGCATTAATTTTCTATCTTCCATAATAAATAGAAGCTACACAAAAAAAGTGCAGAAAATAAAATCAGATGCAGAAGATGGGAAGGCCTTTCTTAATCTTTCCACTTGTGTAAATCTAAAATTGAGGGGTTTGGAGCAATAGAGTGATAGGCTTTAGTGTTTCTTCCTTTTTCTTTTCCTTTTTCCATTTCTTTTTCTTTTTTTTTTTTTTTTACTGTGGCACAGAAATTTCAAGACCAAAGACCACTATGAAGAAAAGTAAGGCTGAATATTAAGCATATTAAGCATTAAATTCAACCTAAAATTTAAATTCCAGTTATCAATGTAATATTTTAAAAGGAATTATTTGTGTTCTGAAGCCCAGTTCTTCACGTAATCAAATGTTATTAATTTTCTCTACTAGTCTCTTTGAAAGAAATGCAGATACTTTGAAAACAACATATAATGGCCTGTGTCCACAGGAAAAGCTTTGTTCTTTGCTAACGAATGTTAATTGAAGTCCCCTGTGGTATCTGAGTGGCGAGTACATAACAGGGTATTCAATCACACCTGATCTGAATAAGAAATGTTCTTCCTCAGGTGGGTGAGACGGAGCTTATTTCTATTCACCCCGTCTGTGCTCTCCTGGCCTCATCTCTGTTCTGCTTGTGCACTACGCCTGCTGCCAACGTTGTAGGCTGGGTGTTCTGGGTCCTGAGGAGGAGGATGAGCAGCAGCATGAAAGCAGTGCCATAGCGGGGGAAGAAACATATTTCTGGCATACGCAGGAGCAGAAAAACATTGGAGGAGCCAGATGAGCAATGCAAGTGGACTGTGAGCCCATGCCTGCAGCTGTACCGTGTGTCTTCGCTTCTCCCACCCGTGGGCTGCAGTGTTTGCTCTTTGCTCCCTGTGTGACAGCCTGTGACAGGCCATCCTCGACTGTGTCCTGCAGAGCAGCGGCAGGGAGGGAGGCTCTGCAAGGGTTGGGGCATCTGGGCAAGGCTCCCCCAGAAGATGCCTCTCCTGTGTCTCATTAGCTCTTCCCCACAGACTGTGGCATTTCCCTGACTTAGAGCTTCATAAATCAGGAGAAACACCAACAGTGACTGCATCTTAACAGACCAGGTGAGTCTCATCTTATCAGCTCTTTGCAGGGGGCATTCAGGACATTTGGAGCATGAGTGACTTGTTATTTCGGGAACGTTTTCGGGAAACCTCTTAACTGTTGCAGGGGTGATGCCACTTCAGTACAATAACTCTCCAAGATGTGTCACTGCGACGCTCCCACTTGCAATGCGGTACTGAGAATAAACAAATTTGCTCCCAAAACCTTGAGATTACTAACATTCTTTGGATTTATTTATTTCCAGCATAGCCTGCCCCATCTCCCTTTAACTGTCTCCCTGCCTCCTTTGTATTTCCTATATTAGGTTTAACCTTCCTCTTTGCTTGTCATTCCCATATGTAGCTGTTGACTGATGACCTGAGAGAATTGCTGAGCCTGCGCCAATTCGCTTTTTAACTATTTTAATCATCGAATAGTTAGGGTTGGAGGGGACGTTAAAGATCATCTAGTTTCAACCCTGCTGCCATGGACAGGGACCCCTCCCACTAGATCAGGTTACCCAAGGCTCCATCCAACCTGGCCTTGAACACCTCCAGGGATGGGGCAGCCACAACTTCCCATGGCAACCTGTTCCAGGGCCTCCCCACTCCAATGGTAAACAAATGTCTAGTCTAAATCTGCCCTTATCCAGTTTATATCTGTTCCCCCTTGTCTTATCACCACAAGCTTTTATGAATAGTCCCTCTCCAGCTTTCCTGTAGCCCCTTTCAGGTACCAGAAGGTTGCTATAAGATCTCCTCTGAGCCTTCTGCTCTCCAGGCTGAACAAGCCCAACTCTCTCAGTCTGTCCTCGTATGGGAGGTGCTCCAGCCCTCGGATCATCCTTGTAGCCCTCCCCTGGACCCATTCCTACAGCTCTATATCCTTCTTACGTTGAGGGATCCAGAACTGGACACAACACTCCAGATGAGGTCTCACAAGAGAGGAACAGAAGGGCAGAATCCCTTCCCTCTACCTGCTGGTCGCGCTGCTTTTGATGCAGCCCAGGACATGGTTGCCCTTCTGGGCTGCGAGTGCACGTTGCCAGCTCATGTCAAGCTTCTCAGCTTGACCAGCACCCCCAAGTCCTTCTCTGCAGGGCTGCTTTCAATCACATCATTTCCCATCATGTACTGAAAAAGGGGATTGTCCCGACCCAGGTGTAGGACCTTGCACTTGGCCTTGTTGAACCTCATGAATTTCTCACAGCCCCATTTCTCCAGCCTGTCCAGGTCCCTCTGGATGACATCCTGCCCTTTTGGTGTGCCAGCTACAGCATTCAGCTTTGTGTCATCTGCCGATTTTCTGAGGGTGCACACAATCTCGCTGTCAGTATCATTGATGAAGATATTACAGAGCACTGGTCCCAATACAGACGCATGAGGGACACCAGTTGTCATGGATCTCCATCTGGACTTCAAGCCATTGACCACTACTTTCTGAATATGACCCTCCAACCAATTTCTTATCCACCGTACTGTCCACCCATCAAATCCATATCTCTCCAGTTTAGAGAGGAGGATGTTGCGGGGGATCATGTTTAAGGCTTTACAGAAGTCTAGATAGATCACATCCATCAGTTTACCTGTGTCCACTGCTGCGGTCACCCCATCATAGAAAGCCACTAAGTTGGTCATACAGGATTTACCCCCCTGGATTTTTTCAGGGTAACTGTCACAGCCTTGGAGCACCGTCCTGTGTGCTGCTGTGGGGGATCTCTGCTTTTACTCTGACTGCAAGAAGAGTTGGATGAAACATGGATTTCGGTGATAATAAAGCCTGTGATCAAATAGAAGGAAAGATGGTGCCAGTGGATGTCAGTTGCGCTCCTTCTTTGGTAAGTCTGCCCAAACCACCTGCAGCTCACAGTAATTGTGAACACCAACAAGCCAGGACCAAGGGTCCTCTGGCTCACCGCACGGACTAGCTGGGAAAAGGCACTCATTCTCACTTTGGGGAAAGCTGAAGGGAAGAAAAGCCTTTGCAATATTAAACTCAAACAAACACAAAAAAAACCTAAAGCAACTTGCAATGACAACAGTCAGAACAATCCCAAACCCCACAAGTGGTGTAAGTAGTTACACAATCCACAGCTCTGTAAGAGGCTCAGGAAGAGCTGCCCATGTTGTGGCTATGTTCTGTTGAGCATTGTTGATTTGGCTGAGGTCCTTAGATGCTTTTTCTCTTCCTTTCTGTGATTTTTCAGTGACCACAGACCACTTAGTGCTCGTTGTTATTTATCTGGATTTCCTCCCTGTAAAGGAGGCTGGGTTTCTGTTGCTCTCCAGAGTGCCCCGAGCAAACAGCTGCCTCAACAGTGGGGTTGGCAGCTACAGAAACACGGAATGTGCCTTCCTCCAGTAGGGCAGGCTGAGCTGCCTTGGCCTTGAAGATCAGCACTGTCTTCAAAGGCTTTTCCCTTTGGTGATGTGGGTGGCCCAAAGTAACAGAAAGTCATGGTCTTCACATTTAAAAAAATGTTTGAATCAGATTTCAGAACAGAAGAATTAGCTCTATTTTGTTTTTCTAAAGTCAAAAGGTGTTAGTTGGTAAAGCTCCGTGTTAGAGGGAATACGAGGTGTGTTTGTCAGGGTTTTGCTTCTTGAAAGTCAGTAACTTCCCTAAGTTTTCACTTCTGAACAATTCACCACGTGCCATTCATCTCTCAGCACTGGCTCTTACCCCTGTGCTCCACCTGATCGTTTACCCACCGATGATTTGTGCAAGGCTCAAGGAGGTGGGCACAGCACAGGTTGTGTGATAGCACAGGGTCACGAGGACATGGGGGCAGGGAGAGAAAGTGATGTGAGTCCAAGGGGATGCAGTGACACAGATCAAACCGTGATCCTGGGAAGAGTTTGTTTCACCTCTGAACTCTGGTCCACTCCAAGTCCTCACAATGCCTATTAATATGCAGTTTTCTAAACTACTTCAGCAGTACTGTTTTCCATTTATCTTCTCCAGTTTAATATAAGTGTATACAAACATATGCATCGTTAACCTTAGGTGCACTTCGGCTGTCAGAAACCCTGTTTCTAGCTGAGTTCTTTTCGCTGGCACTATGCTTGATGTAGCAACAGCCAGGGGACAAACTGCTGTCCTAGCTGGAAAGCTGACGTTTCAAAGTGATGCTTAAACAAAGAGTTGAGCTTTGAATGCTTAAAGTGTGAGAGCCAGCAAGGAGCCAATAAGGCTATATTTCAAAAACTGGCCCTTCTAAAATATCATCTCCCCTTTGTGCTACTTTACTGCTCCCTGCTCCCAAAACAAAATCTGAGGAAGGACTTGAGATTTTCACCTGTACTATGGATAATATGGGGATAAAAGTGAGAAGGGGAACACTTAAAATAGTAACTTCTCTTAGAGAGTTTGTGTAACCGGTACAAACAAAAAAAACATCCATCGTGAATAATATCAGAAGATAACTCTGCCTATAATTAGGTTCCCAAGCAGTCAGCTTACTTTCTTTGCTTGTGATACAAATTTATTAGATGTAATTTGCTCTCTGAGAAAACAGTAATATCATAACTTTTCCAATGAATTTACAACTACATCAAGCACAGAAAACACAATATCTTCTACTGAGAGTAGTATAAAATGAAGTGTTTGTGTATTTTTGTCTACAGTTCATTTAAGTAACAGTTAATTTCACTTTGATTTGAACGAAGAGCTCTGAGACATTCTTGGCAGATGGCTGATGCCTTCTCCAAGGATGTCAGTGCTGTTGGTCCTGTCTTGGGACAGGAGGGTGGATGTAGGCTTGGTGGCCTCTTAAAACGTCCTTCCGAATTCTGCTCTCTGAACCAAGTGCCAGGAGGCTCTTGCTGATGTTTGGGGTGTGTTTGGGGTGTGTTCCCTGCCTGGTCCTGATGTGCTTGGTCCTATAGCACCCGTTCGGTTGGATGTCCAAATGTATGGCACAAGGGACAGCAAAGTTTCACCAAAATACTGTAGGAATATTTTTTCCTAAGCAAAGTTTCTTCTGTGTTCTTTTCCCTTCCTTCAGCATCAGGAAGATGGAAGGAGAAAAATCTCACTTTGACTATTAAGGTAATTCACATAGGTCCTCAAATATACCAGAAAATTAAGGTTAGTGATAAAAGCACAGGTAAGGCTTCCTCCAAACTTTTTCAGAACCAAATCTAGAGTTCAAAAAAGTGCAAAAGTGGGCTTCAGTTGACCTCTTTCTTACTATCTTTAAATTTATTAAAGATGTGTTTACGTGTGTGTATACTTCCATGCACATATTTTTGGCTGGCTGTCAGTAAGCTGCTGTTCTGATGGCTTGGAAGGAATAATTATTTTGTGAAGTTATACAATGGGATAATATTAGGCAAAATGGGTCTTATTATTGCCTGATGAAAGCGTAGACTTCATAAAAGCTACAGCAGGGATTAGTTTGGTTCATTACATTAATTTGGCAATTTTTTTTTCATTTCCCACATACAAACTTCCGTGAGATAAATGAAAATAGTGAATTTGGAGAAAAGCATGATAACTGAAAATAAACTTGTTCTCGATGCACCAGCAGTGCATGTGAGCTCCTGTGCTGTGGCTGCCAGCACACCTCACGGCACGGGGCTGAACACTGTGGTTTGCCCCTCTTTGCATGAAGACGATGCTCTGTGCGTGGTTCCAGAGTGCTTTATAGTTCTAGGTGTTTGGTGACGTCTGACCTTGAATGTTTCTTTTGGAGCCCAAATCTGACAGTTCTGTTCCTTCCTATGTTTCTTGTTATGCTGATCCACTTCTACCTCCTTGTGCATTGTTCAAAGCTGACTTTGAAAACCTTATTTGCATGCATACAGTGTCTGGAATCTAGATTAATATTTTTTGGAGGAAAAGGATAAATCTCAGGATTTTTTTTTATTTAAAGTAATTGTATTAAAATTACTTGGCAATTTCATCGGCAATAATAGGATTATGAAATCCATTTGAATTTGAGGGGAGTGAGGAACACATGGAATCAATTTAAACTTCTCTGTAGAATGGAAACCTTGCCAAATCTCCTTAACAAGAAGTTTTCACTAGCTCTGTGTCATGTATTGGCTAATCCAATTAGGAACTACATATTAGATTACATATTTTTCTAGAAATAACACGTGTGGAAGCGGAGTAGATTTCAGACAGTTTGAGGGTACAAATAATAATGTAGTTTTGCTTTTTCACTGTGATGCTTGAAACTGCAGAGGTGTTCGTAATTTGAACAGATTTTGTTAACCTGTCATGTTCACTGGGGTGAGATTTTGCAGATATGCACGTTCTCTTACGTGCTGCCTCTTGCTTGAACTGCTTGGCTGCAGAATTGGAGGGGTCTCAAATCAAGATGCTCCTTGTAGGAGTGACTCTCAGTTGCATTCATTTCAGCAGCCTTTTCCTCATTTGTACATGACGGGCAGGCCAGTGGACCAGAACATACAAACACACAGTGCTGAAGCCCATGTTCCTTTCTGAAACTGGAGGACACAGCCAGGGCTTGTGTTAAATTGCAGTGGGGGAGTGGAAGATGAGATGGAGTGGCTGGTGTTGGAAGTGTGGCATTCGCTCAGGGAAAAAGCTTTCGTGGTGACCCATTCAGGGAAAAGATTAAAATAAAGTAATCTGCCTCCCAAACATGCAGAGTAACGCTGTCTGGCACTGCACCTTTATTTTCAGTCAGAGACTATAGCAACAGTTTTGCCAATTATCAGTTTGTGCTGCAAAGGCAACACTGGGTTTGGATGTATCTTCTGTTTGTTTTACTGAGATGTCCCATACACAAATCAAAATGTGTCAATATGTTTGGCTTGATAAATTTGCCATATATTGTTTATAAACCCAGTTACTTGAAAACAGCTATTGTCTTTCACTATCTTCTACAGCAAGTCTACTTCTGTTAAAGTAAACGTGTTATGGTTTTCTGGTTATTAAAAGATGTATACTTGTATGGAAATTGTACTTTCTCCAGATATTTTTGCCTTGAATGTTGCACATATGAGAGTCCAAACACAGCAAGAAAACTCTAACTGACGTGTTCCTTAGACAGGGCTGCAGGGGCTTTTTGAAAGTAGATGTTTTCATTCCAGGGCATTAATCTTGCACAAAACTCTGCTTTTGTAAGTCCATGTGGGCTATACACGACCAAAATGTATTTTAATTTCCTGACATAAAGCTGTGAAAATGTAAGGAAAAAAAAAAGAGAAAGTTTTTCCAAACTTCTAAATGGATTTCTTGCACAGAGTGTGGGGAAAAAGCTTTCTGTTTCAAAGGGGAATTTATGAGGTTTTCCAGTGCTCTGAGAGCTAGCATCTTCTTTTTCAGTCTTACTTCTGTAAATTAAAGCACAAAATACTTCTTAATGGCTAGGATTATCTAACTGGTATGGAGATGTCTGGCAGAGAGGTTCACAACATTTTTTTTCCTTTCTAATACTGATTCCATCATTGCCTGCACAGAAATACAAAGACTCATTGATTATGGGCATACAAACTTGTTTTGCCTTTGCATATATACCCTCAATTTAGCAACTGGTTAGTCACAGAGTGTGTGGAAAATAACTGACACATTGGGACCTTCATATCTTAATCTCTGTTTTTTGTTGTTTTGTTGTGGTTTTGTTTTGTTTTTTTTTTTTTTTTTTTAATGAACTGACCTTTTGGTATCCATCATATACAAAGTGGTACTTAGTGGCTACTTTATTGCTTTTTCTTCCTTCTCCTTCCTATGTAGAATTTAAGTATCCCCTTTAATTTTGTTTCTGGAGGTAGAAGAGTTAAATGCTGTGGCTATAACTGCTGGACGCTTACTATTGACACCGGTGGGGTCTGTGTGGGGTGACCGGCAGCTGTGGCTGCACGCTGGAGGGCTGTGCCACAGGGTTGTGTAGCCATGCAAGTCATGGTTAGCTTCAAATCCTTTTAAGGGAACAAATGACAGAGCAGTGCTCAGCAGGGTTTATCCTCATATTGGTCACCTTCATGATGGAGCTGTGGGGCAGCAGCCTTCATCACAGCCCATTCTTTCAAGGAGATCTCACTGATCAGAGAGGAGCAGGAGGCTGCTCAAGCCTGTAGGATAAAGCCCCATGAAACATCTCTCCTGCTTCTTTCTGTGCCCTCAGAGCCAGTTTTGTGCATCTGGTCTCACGGATGCCTTCTGGGAGAGTGGCTCTCCTGAACTGGGTGTTGGGATTGTCTTTGCTGGGGCCTGAGGGGAAAACTCCTGGTGCCCCTCTGCTCTTCCCTGCCTTGCTCTCTGCCCAGTAACCCTTCCCTGCCAGTCTTAGAACTCCCTTGCTTCCAAGACCTTCGCTCCTTTTCAAGCCCTGGCTGTGAAATCCTTGAGCAGGTTCCGAAGCTGTTAGGAACGCAGATTGCAGCAGAAAACAAAGGCAAACACTTTGCATCTTGTTTTCAGTCTGGCAAGGACCTGCTGCTTGGCTTGTCACAAGGTCCTAGGGAACTGTGGTTTTCTCTACAGACAGCTTCCAGTAAGTTGTTCTCCTCCCCTGTTACCTTGCCCTGTGCTCCCCTGGTTATTGCTGGTGCTGCCTGGTGATGGTTCTGCACCTACGACCAGGCTGCCTGGTGTGAGGGCAGCCAGCTTGGGCCACTGTGTTTCAGCAGATGTTCCCCTGCAGTGCACACGGTGCTGGAAGTGTCGGGTCAGGGACAGAGCAGGCTGAGTCGCAACAGGCGGGCAGGCTGGGGCTACAGAGGGTCTCCTTTTGCTGGAGGAATGTCACCACCGCTCAGAGCTGCCTGGGCCTCCAGAGCTCGCGCTGTGGGTGCAGGGTCCAGCTGAAAGCAGTTGCTGTCCCTGGGCCCTGGCCAGCCACGCAGTCGCTGCTGGGCGAGTGTGGCTGCTGGCAACCGGCTGCTCTCTCTGTAGGACAAAGTGACCTTCTGGAGCAAAAGGATCCACTGTGAGGGCAGCGCAAACTCTTTCGTTAGCGCAGGCTTCAGCAGTGAAGCTGTGAGATGCTCTGGCTTTGTCTATTCAACAGTCATGGGAAATGGAGATGGGTTTGTCCTTCGTGGCTGCCTGGTTCACAGGGACACTGCTCCCCTTCCAGCAGCGCAGCCTCCTGTTCAGAGCCAGGTTTGTGCTCCCTCATCTGGATCTGGCTTTCTGAGGTAACAGCAACCTGGCCACCTGCAAGGCAGACACTTTGAAATGGGTACCTGAGAGATGGGAGAAGCATCAGTAGATGGCAGTCGTGATATGCAACAGATTTTCTGGGGTTTTGTACAGAAAGGGAAGATGGATTCACTTTCATGCATTCTGGCTGGCTTCCACTGACAGCTTTAGGTTCAGCTGCTGGCACGTATTGCTCAGCGGGAGGTGAGGGCAGTGAGGATTCTGGCAGGTGTGAGATGGGGAGATCCGATATTCCCAATGCCGGCAGCGCTCCCGCCTCCGGCAGTGGGGGCAGTGGGGACTGGAGAGCAGGGCTGGGCACATCACACAGCCGGGCACACAGAGCAGGGCAACTTGTGTGAGTTTCCAGAGAGCATCCTTGCTCATACTTCCCATTGTGGTTTACTCGGCAAGAAAATCCATCCACGCAGAATGTCACCGGGGAGGCGAGTCTGTTATAATGCAAGGTCAGCTCAGATTCTAAGCAAGTTGCTGGCTAACGCTGCGTGCATTTCCTGCGATCCCATCCCTGACTGGCATTGTTGTTCTCCCTCCTGCACACAGTGGTCTCGGGCACTGGACCCATAACACAAACTCTCCAGGCCTTCGATAAGCCACACGTGAAAACCCCGTGTCAAATTGTTGGGACTTGAGATGTATTTTTCCAGTCTCTGTAGGTGGATGTAGCAGAAGCTGCTGTGATGTTCTGTGGCCAAGGGGAGGGCTGGAGTCTTGCTGATTCCAGCTACGAGAAGGTGAAAGGATGGCCCGAGCACAGCCTGGATCTGCTGTCTGCACCAGGAAAGCCCTCTCCACCGATAGAGCCGGGCAGAGCTGACACAGGCACCGGGGAGGCCATGGAAGCCCCATCCCTGGAGGCTTTAGACTGGACAAAACTATGTCTCACCACATTAAAAGCCGACAGCCAAAGCTGCTCTGGAGTAAGTGGCAGCTTAGGCTGGTGTCCCTTCTAACCACCACTGTTACGGTTCTGCCTGTTGTGCTAAGGAAACGAGGACAACTGGTAGACTTTCATGGACTGAAACTTATACGAAATGCTTGGTTCTGCATATTCGGTGCTTTGATCTGTATTTCCTTCTTAAGGTTTACTTGTGTAATAAACAATTTATGAAATTGAAGTTACAAGATATTATAATACATCAAGATTAAGGATATATGATAAGTCCTAAATTCATATTTTTATTTTGAAAATTTGTGTTCTATTACTCCTGATACAGACAGTGGGAAGAACGTTTGTGTTAAATGTGGAGTCATTACTGAATAAATTGTTTACAACCATTTAGGGTTCATGGAAGATACTGATATAATGAACCTGAATTTAAAGCACGTACATACAATTTTTCAGGAGACGCATGCTCATGAGCCACTTACTTCTCTGCAGACGACAAGAGGGTGTGTTCTCTGTATAACCTGGGCTCTGCTGAAATATTCATTGCATTCCTGAGAACTTTCAGCAAATGATGCCCATGAGAGATAACTGATAACCCTTCAGAAATAGGTCTTAGCCAAAAATTATAGGGATATTAGGAGACTGGAATCTTTTGTGTGAGTAGGTATATCTGTCTCGCCTTTGTAGATTGGTACAATGCCTTTTAAGTCAATTGTTAATACTTTATTAAAATATTTAGTGGTGTTTTGTGCACACGCTATGGAACATTTACATCTTTCTGATAACCAGAGTTCTTACTCCGGGGCTCGCAGAGTGCCTGGCAGTGCAGGTCTGCTGCTTTAACCCTGTTTTGTTAGAATTCAAACCCAGAAAAATGGTACGACTAGTGCAGAGATCACTTAGTAGGTTTGTGGCAGAGGTGGGGTCAGAAGGCAGCTCTCCTGCTCCTGCAGCACTTTAATCACTGAGTCAGAGTGCAGTATTAGGGTTGAAAGGACAGTCAATTCTTTAATGATTTGACAGTACTGTCCCTGACCAAACCAGTCCCCTTCCCACCTTGCTCATTGCCCACACAAGGATGCAGCTTGCCAGCCCCTTGAAGCCTTTCGCTGGGGCGCTGGGCTTTGGGGTTGCAGCCAGGATGCTTGTAGCCAGGATGCACATTGTGCTGCCCACGCTGTGCCCTTTCCAGCCTGAAATGCCCACAAAAGCTGAACGTGAACCTGAAGAGCTCTTTCTGACCTTCAGTAAATGTCCCCAGGGAGTGTTCCTTGGATATCTTAGTTTCCCAAAGGCGGCTGGTATGGTAATGGTGTGGCAAGACAAGCCATGAAGAACGGAGTGAATGACATTGTATTGCTAGAGAGTCTGGAATGTTCCATGGTGGGTAGAACAGCTCATCTACTCTTATTTGATGAAGCACAGTGTCCAGTGTCTCCCCATAGATGAATGCAAAGCAGTAGCTGACTTGTAATGGCAATGTCGTGGCCATGCCCCGCGAATGCAGCTGTTCTGCTTACACAAAATGCCCTTCGGTGTGGAGCTGTATTTGTATCCCTGGAGTTCTGTTTGTGTTCAGAGTTTTTTCCCGTTTGGGAGTTTGATGTTGTCACCTGTGATTTTATTTGTAAATAGAACAGCTGAAGATCTAAAGAACAAGGAGCATGTGGTTATTGCCTTTTGCTTGGTTTTAGGCTGTGGCTGTAGTATGGAAAATGTCACTCTTTTCCACCAGACTCCACCACGGCTGAGCATGAGTTCCGTGCTGCAGATACGGGTGCCAAACTGAAGATCTTCTCAGAGGGCTGGAACATCACCCTCAGGAGCCTAGCTGGCAATGCAGGGTCTGGATCTGTTTCCAGCTCCTGGTGTCCCCACCTGCAAGGCTGAGGAGCTCTTCCTGCCTGGCCTGTGGCATCCTGGTGGCCAGCAGCCACCCCGGCCCAACCCCAGTGCTGCCCAGAGCCGAGGTGGTCACTGGGAAATAGAACTATTACTGCAATTGTACCGGAAGGTGGTTCTTTCATATTGATATTTGGTTCTTCTTCCGAATACTGATGGGTAATCAAGGTATTTAATCAGAACACTCATTTTCTTCTCTTTTCCTGTCCCTCCCTCCAAAAATACAATCTAGAACCACGCTCAAAGAAATCGAATCAAATCCTTGCCTGGAAGCATTTATTTCTGGTGCATTTTAATGGTTTATCTGTAAGGATTCAATTTTGTCAGCAAGTACCAATGGCTTCCTAAAGCTCTTTTCCCTGGTATGAAATGAGCACTTTAAAAATCAAAGCTTATAGGTAAAAAATGATTTTGTGTTGATCTTTTGGCATCTTTCTCACAGATGCATGAGAGTAGTAATAATTTTTGTAGATTCTGGCACTGATAGAGTATTGTAACAGGCAGACATAACACAGAGCAGCAGAGGTACTCTCCTGTATCTGATGCCACTGAAAGGTAAAGTACAGAATAATTTACTGTTACAAGTATTTGAGCCTCATGAAATGTCCTTGACATGTTCTCAGGCTGCATTGACCTGGGATCAGCATCACAAGTGTGCTGGTGGCAGCTGGTTTTGCTGCAGCCCTCGAGAGGCCAGAGGAGTGAGCCCACCCGTCTGGTGCCGCGGCTGTGCTGCTTGTGGGGCTGGTGCAGGTGCTTTGGAGTTGGCTGGCCAGGTGCCCCCAGTCCCACAGAGTGCAGGGTGCAGTGACAGGCGCCAGCCTCGGCTCGTGGCTGGGAGCCCGTGTGGCACAGCAGAGCCTGGAGGGTCCTTCCTGCTTGATCTGTGCCAGGGATGGTAATGATGTCAGAAACAGTTCTAGCAAGAATTTTTAATGTGCATAAAATCGAGACTATTTTAAGAGTAGAAATAAAAGACTCTGTGTTCATAATTGCGTTCCCATGAGCACCTCTCTGCTTATAAATACCTCCTATTTGCATTGAATTGTTTATTGTTAATAGCCTCGGTGTTTAGAAGGTACAAATAACATCTCCACTGGGAAAAAGGAAATGTCTTTCCTGACAAATAAACCATCTACTTTGTCTGCTTTTGAACCAAGAAGTATTTTAAGAACTCTTAAACAGTTTTCAACATCTAATGGGAAATTACGGTTGGCCTGGCAATGCCACCATCTGCAGGTCCCTTCATGCGGAGAAGCTTGGGCAGGGTGACTCCACCCATGGCACCAGCTCCACACACCCCGATGTTCCAATCCCCTTGGTGCAGGTCTCAGGCAGTGCCTGGGGAGTGTCGCTGTGCCTGGTCTGTGCCCCAGAGAGTGTTGTTTATAAATTTTGCGGGCTCCAGATGAGAAGCATCACTCAGCCTTGTTTGGTGAGGATTTACAGGTACCGGCATGATGAAACCGGCTCTATGGTAATGAGCAAGTTTCAGTGATCCACATTCCTGCTCTTGTATGTTGGTTTAAACTGCAGTATTAAATGAAGAAATCACCTAGTAAATTCATTTATTAGTCTCTTCAAAAACTAATAAAGAAATATGTCAGACATTAATTTACCTGGGAGGATAATCAGAGACTCTTCAACTGGAGCAGCCAGTCTGGACAGCGTATTTAAAGTTAATGGCCTATAAAGTGAGAAGCAAAGAGTCTGTGTAGCCTCAGTCTCTGTTAGCATCTCTTTGCTGGTGGTGTGCTGCAAGAGTTAGCAAAGAATATTGATTTCCTCCAGAAATGCCCTGTAGCCCTCCCTAGCCCTCAGCTCCCCACAGCAAACGAAAACTCCTTGGGATTGGGGGGTGATATTTTTCCACAGCCATTTTCCAGAGGTGCAGTGGTCTCTTCTTGAACAAAAGCTTCTTGAATCATTATCTATTGGCCAGCAGCTGTCAGGAACCAGTGTCCCTGTGAGGAGAGCAGCCTGCCGGGGACACTTGCTGATGAAATTAAAATGATGCTGGGATCCCAGTGACAGTGTATTTAAAGAAAATAGCGGATATTCTCCTAATTGGCAGCATAATGTACTTAGTTCCCACACAGCACGGCTGATGGCTTCATCTGCCACATGCCACCTTTTCACGGCTTACGTGTCTGTCACAGTACAAATAAACCGTTACATCGCCGCAAAATTGCTTGCAAAAAGCTAGGATATATAATGTATACGTAAAAAACCTGAGGATGTTTGACTGCTCCCTTAGTGTCTGTGGAGCACCTCCGGATGAGACGGAAGAAAGGAGCTGGAACAGAAGCCGTGTCTGTGAAACGGCTGCATTCTCCCCTGGATGGAAAAGGCTGTAAACTGCTGTAGGTGTTTACCATATGCTAAGAAGTAAAATATCCCGTGGCGTTAAATGAGCCTTGCTTTTACATTTAGAGCAGACATCCCGGTTGCCATTTGTTCTTACTCCAAAACGGAGGGACGTTTTTAAATGCAGAATATCCTACAGAAATGGGGCCAAAATAATATAGTGGAAAATTGAATAAAACACTATACAAATCAGGAACAGCAAATGCATCATCCATGGGCCAGATGCAGCCCAGTGAACAGCCTGGTCCACAGACGTCCTGCAGCACGTGCAGCCGGCTCCTGGATGCATCAGTGTGCGGGGCTTCGGGGAACTCGTGTGGTTCTCCCTGTGAGATGTGCCCAGCACTTCTGGGTCTGCAGGGAGGTGATGGGTATATGCCCTGTGGATGTAGTCCAGCTGTGGGGTTATAGAGAAGATTTTATCTTATTCTTCTGTCTACTCTGTGTGCTTGTACTCTTGAGACTGAGGAAAGCATGAATGTGAGGAGCGGCATTCTGCCTGGCTCTGTGTATTACCTGTGTGAGCCTGACTGTCTATGACAGTCTTTCCCAGAGTGTTTATGAAAATGAATTGCCATCCCATTTTTCTCCATGTTAAAATCAACACTTCAACATTCTTTCTTCCTTTTCTAATGATACTTCCCTCTCCATATAGAAAAAAAAAATTACCAGTGGGAAATTGGTTGATAGTGCTTTTATTTTAGAAGTTTTTTTCCGTATGTATAGCACAACAGATAAAGTGTAAAGGACAGCTTCGCTTTTCGTTAGCGAGGTCTGTTGGTATTGCTGTTGCCAAGTGCAGCTCAGCACCAGTTGGTAAAAGAGCAGGGAGCCACAGCTCAGAGACCGAAGGGCAGGCACTTTGCAGCCAGTAACTGCTGATAGGGCAGCATATAATTGGCTTTTGCCTTTGGAGTTACGCTTCCTTGTGGGCCATATTTCACCTTTACTAAAAGGTGCATTTTCACTTGAAGTACTGCTAGCTCAGTAGAAATCAATGGAGTTAAAACCAATGTTAAACAGCTGGTTTCTGTTTTTTTTCTTAACACAGTTTTACCTGGTCCAGTACAACCTGAGCTATGCTATTAAAAGGGTTATGCCATTTTCTGCACTTCCCTACTGCACTTTTCTTTGATCACTGCTAAAACTATTGACTCCATCTCCCACTAGCTGACACTTTTGTTCCCTCGTATGTGTACTTTCACCTTAACTGAAGTTCATCAGCTTGCATGAAAAATTATGAACACGCTTCTGAACAAAGGAGTCTGAAGAGATTTGAGCAGCTGTCTCTCAGAAACTGCAGTAATCAAAGATATACAAGTCCTTTCCACTCAGTAAAATCTAATGGACATTGCCTAAAATCCTTATAAAACCTGTGAGGTGGAAAACTCAACTTCTGCAGCCCCTTTTCCCTCTATCGTAAACACATCAGAATGGAAGTACCAGGTCTGTTTGGGTTCTTGGGTGGACTCAACTGTTTTAGCTCAGTGTCTTCTGTTCAGATTCCTGCACTGCACTAACTCTGTGTGTTCCTTAAAACATACTGTTCTAAAAAGCCTGAAAGCTCAGCACACCACTGTGAGAAAGGCAAAATAGGGAGTTTTTGACAGACGAATAGTCATTTTTCCAAACCATTTGTTCCCTTCATCCCTCTTTTGATTTTATACCCCTTCCTTTCTATCTTCTCCTAATTACGGTCTGTTTGGGCTGCAAATCTTTCTGAGCATCAGCCTCTCACTTTGTCATAAGTGCCCACAGCCCCTCATGTGGAGTGCCTGGAGAGTAACACTGGTTTTCAGGACAGGTAGGGTGAGTGTCCTTTCTTGGATAGGAAAAGCCCATTTCGCAGCCTGAAACATCTTCTCTGTTATGAAGATGTCACGAGATTGGAGATAAAAGTGGTAATGCAGTTCTCTTTCATCACCTAACTGAAAAATCCTATGTTTTAGGGCTAATGGCACATGTCCTCCTGGGAGCTACGTTTCCTCAGCTGGGCAGAGATGCTGAGCTGATCACATGGGGCTGGTTTGTGAAACCATGGGAAGAACCTCTAGATGTGTCAGCAGCCTGCTTCTGCACAGCATCCAGAGGGGCAGTCCTAGTGGAAATGAGATCCCTGCCTCTACACCTTGCCCAGGGAGAGACCTTTGTAACACCGCCTGCACCTTGGTGAGAGACCTGGATTCAGACCGCAGCAGTTCAGCCATGTGCAGGCTGAAGGGATGTGGCAGTTGGTCCCAGCCTGCACAGACAGGTTCCCCGTGGCTCTGCCTGGCCCCTCGTGCTGCTTCTGGAGTGATGAGCTGCTGGGAGAGCAGTTCCTTGGAGTGTTTCCCACCCTGGCAGCTCCTCCAGTGCTGCAAGGTGCAGGGGCCCAGCTAAAGAGCAGATGATGTCCTCGCAACACAGGTGGAGGTACTGACCCCTTCCTTCCCAAAGGCCCCCTGCAGTAGATGGGAGTAATGATGCTCATGTTCCCCTCTGACCACTCATCACCCAGCATCTAAAAGTGTGTTTGGGAGCCATGGCAGTGCTGCCATCAATGAACAAGGAGTCAGGGCAGCTCTGCTGCTCTTGGTAACGTTAGCAAGCTTCCGTGGGTGCATTGCGATGTGCAAATTTCATCTATGAGAAATCAATCTTCTACCCTTTCATGCTGAATTTTAACTCAATTTCTGATCATTGTAATAAAAAAAAAGCTGTTTTGCATGTTGTCTTAAAATAAGAAAGCCAAAAATTTCTTGTTTTAACAAAAAAAGAGAACAACATCACATTTCGTGGAATAAAAAAATTGTTCATCCTCTGTAATGTAACTCTTTCCACTAGGATTAAAAGGTTTTAAAATATATTCTCCAATGTCCACTGTTCCATTGTTTTCCTCAGGGTCACAAAACATTATGTGTAAGGAAGGAAGAAAGTACAGCTTGTTCTCTAAGCGTACGCTCTTCTCCTGCCTTTCCAGGAAATCTCAGGCAAGCTGTGTATTTTGGAAACAACAACAGATTTCCAGGAATATCCCAGTGAGTAAAGACTTTCTCACCAAAGCAGAGTCTGAAGGCTGAGCGCTTGGATCAGAGGGAGCGCTGTGGCAGGTGGAGCTGAGACACTCAAACCCCAGCATCCCTTGGGTGCTGCAGGGAGGACTCTCCAGGGTCCGGGCTTCCCAGAGGAATCTGCTGCTGGAGGACCCCTGCCTCGCCACATGCTCCGAGTTACTCTGGCAGCGAGTTACTCAGGTCCTGCAGAGCAGCAGGAGCTGCTGTCCCATGGATGCTCCCCTGCTGCAGACATGCTTGAAGGAGATCGAAGGTTTAGGATATCCACTGCTGAGAAATGGTCTTTTTAGGAACTTTTAGCAGAAACAATGTCCGGTTGTGCTGTGGTATGAAAACGCTGGAAATGCTGCCCTGGACTTGTTGTAGGTGTTCTGCTGGCTAGAGAGGAAGGCTAGGGAAGCCGAGCCCTTCAGTAAAGGTTTGCGGTGGGATGTGCTGTGTGTGCAGTGGGAGCCAGGCTCTGCTGCCCCTGCCCTGAGCGTCTGCTGAGCTGCACTTCCCAGGCCAGAACAGGAGGGCCGGACAGTTCTGCTCCTCCAGTTGCAGCTCTGAACAGGAACGGCTGCTCTGGATTTACCCCTGGAAACGGCAGCGCTGTATTGCTCCAGCTGCAGCCATGTGCTGGGGCTACCTGGGGACTCATGCTCTTACAGACTGGCCTGGTCCATCCTTCCTCTCTTCGGTGCATTTTCTCCTTCACTTGGCTCTTCTCTTCCATAATTAACTGACCAGGCCTTCCCATTTCCTTCCTGGAGGATTACTGTTCGAGGCCAAGAGGGTGTCTCTCTAGGCAAGCTCACCCTGGATTTTCCCTGGACAGGTACCCTGGCTTCAGCCCTTCTTCCACCCAGGGGTCCCAGTGGGCCTGGGGTGATGCCTGGTGTATTAAGCATTGAGGAAAATCTGCATTTGCAACTATTCCCTACTCCCAACCTGCTGCTCCTGGGATCACCCAACCCCACTAAGAGGTCAGTGAAGATCCCTCAGACTTGATTTCATCTCACCAGAAGAAAGAAACCTACTCAGGCTCCTGCCATGTAAAGCACAACATTAAAACATTTTAGAATTGTGCAATAGCCCAGCCTAATGACAACCTTTTTCCTTAAAGATAGATGTTCCTATTAATCAGGTGTTCACTTGCTTTGCTTGAATAAGCCAAACTCATTCCAAGAACAAAAGGTCTGCCACTGGAATAGCCTAGCTGTTCAATTTCAAACCGTCTGTAGATTACAGAATAAATGAAATACTCAACGTACACAAATACTGTACAGAGAGATATGATACAGACCATTTCACTTTCTTTCATCCTTTTCCAACTTATTGGCTTCTAAGTAATGGATAGACCTACATCAAAAACTCTGCTCAAATATGAATAAACAAATACTTAAAGCACACATTACACATGGGTTCCCAGCTATCTGTAAAGGATACAGAATTATTTGCTAAAGAACAGGGAGGGAGATTCTCAAACTCCACCGTGAGACCAGAGCATGAAACAGTGTTGGGGTGACATATCTGCACACTTGGCACGCGTAAGCACCAGCTCTGTGTTAGGGAGCATCTGTATTGGATGACAGAAGTTGAAAAAGACTTTGCTGATAGGACCCCACAACCCATGTAACTTGCCTCTTCCGACTGCTTTCAACTCTTTCCTGTTTATTTTCCCCTTTTACTGTTCAATACCTTGAAGATTGCTAGATGACCTCTTTTACATCAATTTTTTTGGAACTTCATCTTTTGTAGCTCTGCCTCCTCACTGCTCTACTCTGACGGATCTATCTCCTAAACAGCTCTGTTGGAGGATACTTTTGCTCTCCTCATCAGCTTTTTGGAGTGGAGGTGTCCTCAAACCCACTTTCTTCCCTCCGCCCTTGGCCTGTGAAACCTCAGCAGCGTGCAGATGCACTCTCTGCTCCAGACCTGCCTCTTGCCATCCAGCTCTGTCCTCTCACCTTCCCACACCCAAACACGGAGAATTCTTCTGTCACGCCTCTAGCAGTGGTCAGCCAGGCAGCCCACGTTCTAGCTGAAGCTTTCCTTCCCTCACAGATTTCTCTTGCCTTGACACATCCAATCCGGGACAAGTGGTGTCTGCTCAGAAGGCTGCTGCAAAGATCTCTGTGTCATCTCTCTCTTTAAATCACTCTACTGGAAGCCGTTTCTCTGTCATATGAAACATAAGCTGCCTGTTGTCACATAGAGGGCTCCTGGCACCCAGTCCCCTCTCTGTCTGTCACTCCCTTGCTAGCACAACGCACACTCCCATCTCAAATGGCTCATGATAGCAGCCTTCAGCACCACACTGCCAGCTTTTCAAGCAATCCCTCTTGTGATGCTCTTGTGCCATCCCTTAGCTTGGGATGTGTATTCAGTAGGGCTCTGAGAGGCAGCTTCAGTATCTCTTTCTATATCTACTTGAATGTCTTTTTCTGCCTCACTGGTTATGATGGTTGGCAGGGTGGTGTATTGCATTCCTGTTCCCTTGAATCTCCAAGTGCTCAGGCATGTTCTTGGCAGACAGACTGTGCCACCTCATCACCCTCCTTCTCCAGTCAGGCCCCGCATGTTTATTTAGAGTTGTATTTGTGCAGGACCTATCACAGGACAGGAGGGTGGGCTTTTTGAAGATGTCCCTGGTCACAGTAGTGGGGGTTCCAACCAGGTGGCCTTTAAAGATCTCTTCCAATCCAAGACATTCTTGTGATTCTGTGACCTTATGCCTGGTCTGGATCCCCTTCCTCCCCAGCAAAGGACAGTTCTCCAAGGTGCATCCCTGCCACCACAGCTGAGCCGTGTTTCTGCTTCCCTGGGATTGTCCTATAGTATCTATTGCTACCAGCACTTGATATCAGCTCTCCAGCTGCTATCAAAGTGCATATGAGTCAGCCCAGCTCTTTCTAGGAACTCCCCTTCTTTCTTCTTACTTCTCAACACAGTTGAATTATGGGTTTGATTATGTTTTAGTGTCTTTGAAATTACAATGAAACACTGTTAAGCTGTCTGAAATTGAAGTTCTTTTGTATTTATAGGGTACTTCAGAATGCTTTCCTTTATTTTATCTTTGTCCTACTAAGTACATAGTTGAATGACAGCTTTACTTGATTCCTCTGATGCCTTGAAATGTGACGTACATATTCTAGAGTGCTTTTCTTGGAACTGTTGTCCTACACAATAAGCATTGCACATACTTGTCACACAGTAGTTCCTATAGACTCCTGGTTTGCAACGTGTGGCTGTCTTTTCTTAAGATACCACAAATGATTTTTTTCAAATTGTACAGATGGCTGACATTGCTTTGGAGTAGTTTGTCCCCAGCACCTCCTACTCATACCACCTTTCTTCAAGCCAGTAGGTTGGACTGTGTCCTAGCCATCATAACTTTTCTATTGTGTTCCTTCTACCCAACGTACTAGTTCTCATATTTCATTCCAGAATTTCTGATCCCTGCAGCATGATGCACCCTCAGCTCTTGCCAGAAGCACACAAACTTTTCCATGTTCCTTCCTGCCTGTGCTCCCTCCCCTGCTTGTCAGAAAAATGCCCTGCTCATTGACCCCATCATCGATTCAATTGCTGTTTGTGGGAATTAGTCGTGCATTTCTGGACACTCCCCATCCTTTTAACTTCTGGTGCTCCAGTTCCCATTGCTAAATTCTCACTCATCTCATTTTGTCTACCTTTTTGTGAAAGTAGATGGGGTTTCCATGCTCTTTCCCTTTCCTTCCTTAGCGTTAATGTCGTTTTTAGAGAACACCTTCAAGCCCTGGAGAAAAGGCCTGAAGGACGTGCCTTTCCCAGGATGTGTCCGTTATCCTCTTCAAATATGTCCTGTAGCACCAGTCCTGAGCCCTTTACTTCTCTCCCTTATCTCATGGCATCTTTGCATTCCTTCCTTAGAAGGGTCCTGGTGGCTCAAGCCTTCACATCACACCTTCACACTGTATCAGCCTTCTCTGATCTGTGCCAACGGGCATCTGGCATCATCAGCCTTTGAGTTTTATTTCTTAAAGTTAGTCCTTTTCTCCTTTGGTCTTCTAATGGGTCTCTCTGTCTGCTATGATCTATGGTGTCTTCATAAAAGCTTATGGAAACACCATACAGCTCCCTGAGCAACCCCCTCCACCTGTTTATCTCCTGTTCAATGAACTTGCTACTGTGCTCACTGTGAATTCATTTAAGCTGATGTACAGTGCCCGTTATGTACTAATGGGGATGCTAAACACGACAAAATCAATGCCATTTTAAAACTGCAAAATGTATCTCTGCAGCAGACTGCATTGCTATGGCTACTGATGAATACTCACTCCGGAGGACTGTTTGTTGGCTCATGTGTTAAAACTTTGTTCCCAAATTCTCATCCCCCTGTAGGGATACTGCTCCTTTCCTTATAGCAAAACCATGTTGTCGGTGTACACAGAGCTGCCTTCGCGGTGGTGCCTGCCCTGATGTGGGGACATTGCTGTGAGTCTCTAGGAGACCTGCGCCCTGGCAGCCGGAGCCTGCTTCTCCCTCTGCCCAGGGCAGTGCCCTCTGCTCTGATGTCCTGTGTTGTAGCGGAATGGCACAGCCCAGTGGTGATCACAGGGCTGGTGTCCCTGTTGCAGAGGCAGTGATGTCCAGCAGAATTAACATGAAGGGGCCAGGAGCTATTGTTTGGCCGCCAAGAGACCTGTGTAGGCTCTCCTGGCTGCTGGACAGGAGGTGATGAAGACATTATTCACACCGGTTTTATGCGTACAGGGCATTCTACTTCACTTATGGATAATCCATATCCTTTTTAATTAGCTGTTGGTAGTGGAGTACTGCCAGGAGATAATCATGCTCTTTGTTGACTGGAGCTGGGACCTCCATCCTTCTCACTCAACACATTGGACTCCAGGGACTCATCCCAGCTCATTGCACATGGCTTGGCAGAAACCCCCCTCCACTGATCTAATCTGGAAGTGGGAATGGTCAATAAAGGAAGAAACTGAGTACATCGTAACTGAGGAACCTAAATGAGGGGTGAGTCACGCTGTACCTGGACACACGCGGATCTGGCATCCCAGTCTCCCCTGTATATCCAGTCTCTCTTTCCCAGCTCCCTCTGGCCTGTATGTGGAGACAGGCCGGCCACGTCTGTACCTGCGGTGAATAAGCTGCCTTTTTACGGACAGCCAGCTGTACCCTTGTACTCGGGGCTGTATCCTGTCCTCAGCCATCCTCTCAGAGAAGCAAAGCTCCCCGCTTCCTTCAGTGGCCCTCGGCATTTCCCCTTCAGTGATGGTGCATCCTCTTCCTCACCTCCCCACCCCTGGCAGCCTGGACCTTACAGACATTCTGGTGCACCCAAGAGCCGACTGCGAGAGGGCCAGTGCTGCCCTTCAGCAGGGCCAGGCACGACCCTGGTGCTTTGCTCTGGGGCTGCAGGTGGCTTCACTGACACCCATGACCATGCTGCACTGGAGCGCTGCTCCAGGATCCTGCCAGGAGCGGATAGGAGTGTGTTGGGGGTGGGTGTGGCAGGAGTGAATTTCTCTCTTGCTCACATCAGACATGTATTTTCATCCTAAGCAATTCTTTCATGTCTTTGCACAGAGGCACACTGGACTAACAAGACAGCTCAGGAAGCTATTTACTCCCTTTCCTGGCTACTGCTAAGAACATCAGCTAAGTGGTTTTTCTAACTAGAGCGAAAGATGGTTTTGAGAATGGTTGTGCCATGCAGAGCTGTTCAGAAAAGCCCAGGAATAGACGGCATAGCCAGCTCATTTTCTGAAGACTGGCATAAGCTTTGCAGCAGGTTGTGCCAAATGTCTTATCACATCACATTCATCTCTGCAGTTCTAGGGATACTTTTAGTTTGCAGGTGCAGAGAGGCATTTCCAAAATCAAATGAGGCTCCCAATCATGAAGTAATGATTGTTCTTGGCACACTGCTTGACATACGAAGGCAAACTTTGGCACAAGCTGCTGTGATGCCAGCTCCAGTCAGCATTTCAGCAGCCAGTCCTGTTCAGAGCAAGACAGGAGATGGAGCTCCTCCAGCCTGTGTCAGCGTCTTCTGGAGAGATGCCTTGCTGCAGTGTCCTTCATTGTGTCTGCAGGTGCTGAGCACAACAGATGCTGTAGCACATTACTGCCTTAGAACGGTATACATTTATTTCTATGCAGAACAAGCTCGTGTGCTTAGTTACTTCAGTGATTCTTTTTACACCATATCACGAGACAGCCTGCAGTCCAGTGTGGAGCAGCCAACACAAACCTCTCTGCCCACAACAGCCCCGAGCCTTGTTCTGCGCTTTCAGACAAGGAGAGAGGAGGCAGCTTCACCTCTCATCTGCTGTAGTGGGTCTCTTTTGAATGAGGCAGGTTACTATAGCCCTGTGCTGCCGAGGACCAGTGGTTTGCATCTGACCACCGCCGGGACCACGACTTCAGCATGATGGGGACCCTGCCTGCCACCCACCTGCTGCAAGGTCCTTCTGGATGGACTCCAGCCACACTGCCCTTGAGCTGGGGGTGTCCTGCAGTCTCTTAGGGGCAGCTGCGTGCCCTCAGCAGGGAAAGCCACCCTGGGCATTTCGAGGCTGAGCACATCAGGGTCAGATCATTTGGAGAGCACCAGCCATGGAAGCCGTGGTGTGCCAGGCTTTGGGCTGGAGTGGGGTCAGAGGCAGGGAATTACTGCAGCAGCCCTTTTGTCAGGAGCAGCACGTAGGAGCAGTGGAGCAGCATGCTCCCAGACACTGCTGTCAGACCTGCCACTCGTCAGCTTATTTCTCCAGAGAAGAAAATGCTGAGTTTTTCTGGAAGGTCACAGACAAGAGATACACAGTGCTCTTGGCCAGAGATTTTGCTTACTGGAAACAAATTATAATTTTCTATTATTCTGTTTCATTTAAATAAGAATTTAGCCTGTAAATCCACAGCAGCCCTTGCATGAAGACAGAGGGAAGTTCTGAGTCATTTGAACCACCAAGGGGCTCAGCTGACGTTTTCACAGCACGACAGAGTTACAGCTGAGTGCAGTCCCGATTTCCCCCAGCATTCTGTGTGCAGCAGTGGCTGCTGCAATGCTTGATTCTCTGTGGGTGTCTCACGCAGTGCTCTATTGCAATTCTGTCTGCAGAAGTGCAGTGCCTCAAGGAGGTCCATGTAGCTGCCGGTGCACAGCTTCACAGCCACCCTTCCAGCCCTGCTTTGCTGCCAGGCAGCTGCAGCACCAAAGGATGCAGTCGTGGCTGCACTTTGTCCAGATCTTCCTCCTGAAGCAGCAGCTTGTCCGTGGTTCAGCAGCTTAGTGCTGCAGCTTCCCGGGAGGTAGGGTACCTGCAGAAACAGCCCCAAAGGTCCTGGCTACATTTATGATTACCCAAGCAGTTGATGTCTGGGGTGGGAAGGATGGGTCCAGGAGGGTTCAGACTTCCTTGCCTTTCCATAAAGCCCTGTATTCAAGAAGTTTGGCAACTGCTTTATTTAAAAGGGGCATGCGAGGAGGTTTCATCAAAAAGACATTTGCGAAGGGAGTATGCAAAGAGCAAAGTCCTCCTTCCTTTGTCAGCTTCTGCTGGCAATGCTCTGGGTGACTCTTCCTCCCAGGGCCACCTCCTTTCTCCACAGAGCTGAGATGTCCAGCCCTTTGCGCAGGAACCCCACACTCAGGGCAGGGAGGGCAGAAAGGCCCCAGAGCACCCTCAGAGGATGTCATGGGGACCCTGGCACTGCAGGGAGGAGCTCGAGCCTCTAAAGTCATGGCTGGTACTGGGTTCGTGCAGACCCAGGAGGGGCTGGCAGGAAGGAGAGTGAAGTATAATCTCCCTTCTCCCCCTTCCAGGCTTTGGGAACAGTAGTGGAGACCCTGTTGTACCTGTGATGATGCCATAAGCCAGAAGTGCCCAGCTCCTCTCAGTGTCTGTAGATCTTTCCTCCCAAAGCTTGCTATTTTTTACAGGGAATATGATCTGGGCTTCAGTTCCCTTGGAAACCTTGGAGCAGAGGTCTCAGCATGAGACCATTTGGATGCTATCCCAGAATCTCACCGCTAGACAAACGTACAACAAGCAGTCAACCAAAAAAGAATATTCTGTATGTGTGTCAAAAGGACTGTGACAAAAGGAGAGGGAAGATGAGGCCACTAATAGCCATAAATTTTTAGAATGGAGACATTTTTTTACCTCGAGATTAGTGGTAGAATCTCATTGAGTGAGGTGTGGACTTGTAAAACTCCAATGTGTCAGGCTTTCATGCATTTAAAACTGCAGAAGCAAAATAAGGCCCAGTGTTGGTTTTCAGCTATTTTTGCTTCGCCTTTGGGTATGTGGGTGGTGCTTGCCCTGCCAGGAACTGCTTTGTTCCATGCCTGCCTTGGCCAGATCAGCCTTCTCCTTGGGAGCAGGGACGGCTCTTCTCCCCCAGCACCTGATACAAGGGTCTTCCCATCAGTTCACACAATTTCCTCAGCATGCCAGGTGCCTCTTCTGAATCCTCTGTTTTTAAGTCCAGACACGCTGCCCAGGGTGACTGCAGGGCCACTCTCAGAGGCTGCCTCTGGTTCTTGGGCTGCAGTCATGACTGAATAACCACAAGTGCTAACAGGGCTTGAGCTCATGAAATTCTGTGGCTGCTGGTAACTGCTGTCATATGTGGTATAATTAAAAGAAATGTGTTGCCTAGAGTTTTAATTAGTGGGCAAATAATAAGCACTGTTCCTGTGCACCTGAGCTCTTCCATCGCACTGCAGAAGTGTGAGTGCTGGCCACTTCGCTCACACAGCCAGCTGGCCACATCAGTGCCTTTTAATGGTCCCTCGCTTATTGTGGTTTCACTAAAGGAAGTTTGGTGAAGAAATCTTGTTTTCACAGATGCCAGTCATCTGAAAAATTCCCTGATTTTTATTGAGTGTGAATTAATTATCCAACATGCATGTAGAAAGAGGATGCAGGTAAAAAAAGGAGAATTTTCACATTATTCAAGAAGTATGTCTCCAGTTCTGTCTTTGTGTCTGTTTTCCCACCTCCACATCAAGAAGAGGCGGCTGCCTGCTGCTGACAGCCCTGGGCTCTGCCTGAGGTAGGGTATTGTTCCCCCAAACGGGCAGCCTGAAATGGCAGCGAGGGTGAAACATTGCACGATGCTGAAAAGTCCATCTGTCAGGGGAATCACAGACAAATTTCCAGCTGCAGCTATTTTCAAAGGGGTTCAAAAATTGCATCCTTGGCTATCTCAGTTCCCCTTCCAGGGAGCCAGCAGCATTTCCCTGGGATAAAACAACCATGGTCTTGGCATAGGGAAGCTGAGGCTGGGCAGATGAGAGGAGCCAGGGTATCTGCAGGGTTATGAGCTGTTGATACGCAGGAGAAGATGTGGGAGGACAACACAGATGGAGAGTGACTCTGTGTGGCCTGATAGAGAAGGTCTCTTTGGCCCCACAGCCCAGCTCCCTCTGTGGGCAGGGCAGGTGGTGAGGGCTGTTTTACACAGTGAAACCTGCTTCCCACCTCTCTGCTTTTTGACAAATGCTGTTTACATTTAAAGGTAAAGGCTGTCAGTGGACTCTTCTTCTGGGAACTTATCTTGTTGATTTCTCAGTTATCTGTACTTTTGGTCTCTGTAACAGTCCATCCCAGCAATAAGCATTGTTTATTTGCACATTGCTTTTGTTGCTTTAGAGCTGTCACCTGGTGCTTTAATTTGATGTTCCCAGTTCTTGCACAAAAGAAAGAGTAAGAAGATTATTTGCTTTCTCCATGCTGGTCATTTCTTCCAGTCCTCTAGCACTTCCTTGTGCTCACTTCTGTCTTTCACAGCTTGAGGAACCCTATTCTATTTACTCATTAGTTTGTTCTATTCTTTGTTCCCCTTTTGAATCACAGATTAATTTAGACTGAAAAGTTTTTGGTGAGGCTGTGCCAGCTCCCTCCAAGCCTCCCACACACCTGAGCACGGCTGCCAGCAGGATTTGCTCCATCACCTCCTCAGGACTGTGGGGAGACTGCCTGGGCTGCAGTCCCTGACCCTCCTTCTTGCCCCACTTGGGGATGGGGTGATGCTCGCCTTCACTGCTGCTGCTGAGGGCTGTCCTGGCTGTGGCACCTTCCGGTAAAGCAGGAGAGCAGCACTGCAATGACACCGACACCTTTGGATTCATCTTCTCAGATGTATAGTAGCATAATGTTACTTTAACGATTTCTAGCAGTAAACTTCTGTAACTTATTAGCACTGAGCTGGCATTTTCTTACTTCTTCTACAACTCCACGTTGTCACCCCTAAATGGTTATAAGCACTGTTCACAGCTCATGAGGGTCTCCGTACAATTCAGAGGGGGGCAGTTCCAGCACATCCATCATTTTGCCATCTGTCAGCACTGAATTTCGCCAGGCACATCTGCTCAGAGAGGTGCTGGGATGTTGTTTGCCATGTGACTGCATTTGTTCTGTTTGTGTTTCCATCACATAGCCCACGGAGGCTGGCTCGTTAACTCCGTGACTTCTGACCATCTGATCGTGTGGGGTGCTGGGACCGGACCCCATTTGTATCTAAGCTGGACAGCAGCAGCAGGACATGCAGTGACAGCGCAGCCTCCACCACCTCTGCCTGCCAGGCAGGGGCTGTGGGTGCCTCTGCTGCTGCAGGCTGTAACCAGGGTGTCTGGGTGCTGCTGGAACCATACATCAATTCTATTTTCTTCTGCAGGTTAGGGGAGAAATATATTCCCCCAATAGGGCATTTGCAGGACTGACTTTGAATTTACCAGGCGCACATCTTTCTCAGTTCTTGATTCCCTGTTTCCATTGTCTCGCTCATACAATGTTTCATCTTTCCTTTCTACAGCTTTTGGTGAGAGGAAAATTCTTCAGGATTTGGTGCTGTTCCCCAAAGATGTGTCAATGTTTGCCTTTAGAAGCTGTGACATCTGACCTTGTCATCAGGTGGCACACAGGATGCTTTTCACCCTAGTCAATTATAATGATCATGATAACAGTAATAAATGATGTGAAGCTGCTTTTTAATCAAAAGAAGCAATACAAAAGTGAGGGGGGAATAGGCATCCTGAGGACCTGTCTGTGCTTTGTGATGAGGCTCTGCTGGTCTTGGGGAGCTCTGTCCCTTCAGTCAGAAAGTTGACCCTTCAGTTGTAGGTGCTGGTGGGGCAGCAGGCAGTGCCCTCCAGTCCCCACAGCCAAGAACCATCGAGATCCGACCATCCCATGGCAGGAGTCCCTGCCTGTCCCTGTGGTGTCACCCGGCTGGTGGGCAGGAGGAGGCATGGCCAGCACTAGTGGGGAGAACCTGCAGGCACCCGTGCCCTGGCTGCAGCGCAACGCCTGTGTTCACCACAACCAGCGAAGCACTTGTGGGTCACCACAATCAGTGCAGAACCTGTGTTCACTGCACTCAGTACAGCACCTGTGGGTCGCAGCACTGAGCGCAGCAAAGACCTACCTGGAGCTCTGCTGGGGGAAGTGCATGGCCTGTGATGCAAGCGCTGGGATACACTTCCCTTCACTCTCTCCTTAAAAGGGTGTAAAGCGATTTAGTGGAAAATGGACAAGGACTAGGCATTGACACAGCAACAGTTAATCTTTTCCAGCTAGCTTATGAATAGTGGACGCAAATTTTGGTTTGGCAAGGAAAGCAGAAAGATGCACCCATTCTTGGTGCAATTACCAGATGCATTGTGAAAGAAACCTCTTCCTCCTGTTTTTAACTCTGGATAAGAATTTCAGCGAAGGTAAGCAGCTTTGCGACAGCTGTTCTCACAAGCATGTTCTCTGGCTCTATCTGTTTGCACCAAGGCTTTACGATCTGCCCTTTCAGCAGCATTCCCATCTTGTTTGATGGCTTTTATCCAAGTTGGTTAATCATTTCTGTTAACTTCCTTTTAGCCTGAACAATTTTAGCTCCCTTGAATGCCTTGTTGTTCCTTATTAAGACACTAACTCCTACTGGTGGAAGATGACTGATAGCAATAGCTGTAGGCAGACTCCATGCTGATTAACAAGCCACTTGAAAATAATATGCTCTTTAGCCATTGGAATTATTAATAGTAGCTTTGCTTTCCCTTCTCAGGGCATTTAACACTCTAGGATTTAAAGATTTAGCCAACTGAGAGAATGAAGCTTTTAGCTCATAGTGGACTTCTAACTCGACCTCTCTCACTGGAACAGGGATATGCTCTCCTTTTCTCTTCAAGACCCTGTAGTGTTTGCTATTTCAGCTGAAGCTAGTTGCTAAAACTGTCCCTTCTCCTGATGAACTGCAGCATGACCGACTCCTGAGCAGTGGAGGTGATGCAGCTGGGACTGGATGGGCGGGCCAGTCCCTGACCTGGGGGATGCTGTGCTGCCTCTGACACGTCCTGCGTAAGCTCTCCTGTTTCACCACTTGTAAGTCCAAGAGAAGACCTTTTCTTGGCTACTGCATTTTCCTGGGTTAATGGCATCTCTCTCTTTGTTTGCATTGCCATGTGTCCATCCTCTTTCAATGTACAAATACTACCTGGAAGAACAACGTGGATTTAAGTGCTTGGAGAGATTTTTCTTTCCCTCTCCAGTGAATAAAACTTTGCTTTACATTTATGTCAGTTGCTTGTTGTTTCGCTGCTCATCTGCCTTGAAAGCTGATAGAAATTTTGCATACATGATGCTCAGATTACCATACACCTCATTGAAGCCCTGCAAAGCGGAGCTGATGTACTGTGCTGTGGCAGTGCTGCCACTTCCCGGGCTTCCAACAGTGCTGCAAAAGATGTGGAGATCACATTGAGCATCGCCTGCAGGAGCCTGCTCAGAGAGGCAGCAGGCGGTTCTCACTGAGGTTTTCATTCTGCCTGGCTTTTAAGGGTTCTTTACCTTTTGAACCCCGCTCTGCTATTATTAACTAATATATTTCTACTTTCTTTGTAGTTTAATGATCTCACGGCTCTTCCTGGGTGCTCTATCCACCCCACGGAGCATAAGTTCTGTAGAGTCATGATGTTGTTGAGCAAAACAAAGCTGCAGCTCACAAATAGGATGTTCTTTCCTTCTCTCTTGTTAAAGCCTTTTTTTTTTTTAAAATGCCCCTCTGTTTCTCATACCACATGGTGAGGAGTAAGGCTGGATTTCAGCCTCTCTGGGAGAAGGAGATTTAGTTATTAGAGTTAAGGAGGAGGTTCCTTGAGAGACAGACTGGCAGCTGTGATGTTGACGCTGTTAAACTACTGAAGCTCGCTCTTGTGTGAGATGGAAACATGTTCCCCTGGCAAAGGCACGGTCTTACAGTGCTGAGCAATATCCACATGTGAAATGATTGCCCAGGACAGAACAGGACTGCTCCTGTGCTATGAATGCGATCCAGATCCAGCCTGGCCTAAACGACCTGTTGGCAGCAATTAAGCCAATTCTTCCCAGTCTTTAAAATATTTCACCATACTTGGGTACTGTGACGCTTTCCATACAGCCCAATAAGTGAAAGTAAGGTAATACTGGTTTGTTTGATTAATTTTTTCTACTAATTACTGGGAATATCACTGCATATATAAATGTTGGTGTTTGGACTGCACTTAAGCTTCAGAGGATTTATGCATATTCCAGAATATTTAGCAGCAAAATAATGTCTGCCTGGCATTTAATAATTAGAGATACAACAATAAATCTTCCTTTAAAAAGGATGATTACATTCCCCGTACTAAAAAAAAGAGAATGAACGATAAGAATCTCTTCCTCCCCCACAAAAACTTCTACCAACAGCAGAGATGTCCTCAGGAGGGGGAACCCGAGAAGGAAGATCGGGTTTTGGGCTGGGTTGGCCTCAAATGTAAGGAGATCAGCTGCTTCCAAGGCTGTCTTGTACAAAGGGAATCTGTCCTCATCACAGTTCTACCAGCTGAAAGCAGCTGCATAATTTTCACCAGACAATCCTGCTTTCCGCTACTTAAAAGTGGGAATTTGAGAAAAGACAGGGAATTTCCAGAGGAAAGTTCTGTCTAAAATCCTGCTCCCTGCCAGTCAGCACCAGAGGGCGAACAGAAGCTGTCTCTCCATAGAGCAGAAAGTACCCAGCAAAGATGCTCCCAGATCAAGGTGCCTGTGCCTGCTGATGGTTTGATGTGGAGCATGGGCTGCTGCAGCTGAGTTCAGTTCCTGGGGAACGGATTCAAGGCTCTGTGGGCTGAGGCTCAGGGCTTTCCTGGGGGCTCAGTCCCACTGCTCGCTGTCTTCTTGTTATACCCTGAAGTTCAGTGTTTCTTCAGCGACAGAGGTCTCCCTGTCAGCTCCCACCTGAGTGCTCACCCCGTTATGTGCACTCGGATTAAGAGCGATCAGGATTGCTGTGTTTTCCACCCCAAGCGCAGCTGGCATGCCACATGGAAAAATCTGAGACTGATCTTTGCCTTTTTCCTCTGTTTCATGTAATGCACATGACGCTCAGAGTTAGATGTTAATGAGCTTCCAAATTCTGTGCTACTTCTGTGCTGGATAAGTGTGGAGTAATTGCTGTAATCCTTACATGGAAAAGTAAAGCAACATAAATGCCACCAAAACTCAGAAATCTCAGGTTTTACAACTTTGATCTCTTTACAAGCAAACACTTTCCCAAATGGTTTAAAGAAAATATTGGCGATACACACACTTTGCATCACCATCATAAAGAGGCAACTGTACAACAAACCTTTCAGCTGAAACTACTGTGAGTGGATGCTGCCACCCTTCAGGAAAATCAGGAATATGCTGAGCTGCAAGCACTGTCTATAAATGAGGAGTAAAATGAATAGAAATGAGTCAAGCTACTAGTGGAAGTATTAAAATATTACAATTATGGACTAAGCACATGTAAAATTGTCATAGTTCCATTAAGATGTTCCAGCTGGGTGTCTGGAGCAAGTTTCCTTAACAAATATCTTACATCAAGGCTGGTGTTTTCTGATCAATGTGGACAACTGCTGGTCTGTGAATGTGACTTGAACAACCTGCAAGGTGTTAAAACAATTTAGATGAGAAGGATAACTGAGTACGTGAATTTCACATGCATTTACTGAAGAGAAGTCATACCCAACAAAGCTGAGAGTTGATTTTCTAGGCAAAGGGTGCCCTGAAAATCACGTCTATCTGAAAATCCTTAGTGAACCTGATATGCAGTCACATTTTAAAGGAGCCTGTGTTACTCCACAAGGCTGATGTTAGCAGAGAAAGGAGGTTTAGTATTGTGAGAGAAGGCTTGGGACAACCTCAAGAGATGGTCTTGAGTATTGAAACTGTCCGCACGATGCCATGGGCTGGAACATTTTATATTGACAAAAATACTGTGCTTTTGGAAATATGGTAGATATCTGTATACATCTATTAAACATGAAAATGTATAATTATATATGCCTATATAATGCGTGTATAAGATATACACAACATGTGCATACATCTTCCAATCCTCTGCTCAGATACAGCCAGTCCCAAAGTCAGAACCAGTGCTGACATTCGGCTGGGTTGCTCAGCCTGCCCAGTCGGCCCCTGAGCAGCCCTGCGAATGGAGATCCTGCAGCACCCCTGGCTCTGCTCCAGCACCTCACCACTCTCATGGCCAGAAGCATTTCCCAGTCCCTGCCCATGCCCACACTGCAGCATCCCCAAAGGCAGCTGGGGAGAGCATTTCAAGCCTTTTCTGCCTCTCACCCTGCTTGCATGTGGTTATTTCTCCCCATCCAGGGGCTGTCACTCCTCCCTTTCTAAGTACCTCAAAATAGGAGGGTTTGAAAATATGTACTTGCAAACATGTTGAAAATACATACCATCTCTAGGCTGTCAGTGGTCTGCTTACGCCTTCCTCAATTTCTCTAATACACAGGTGGTATAAAGTCATTAAGGACAACCAATTCAAAACTGCTCAAACAGCCTTCTGACAGCCCAGGCTTGAGGCGAGCATACGCCATAAAGATCTCCCTGGCCACTTCATGTACCTTTGGCAGCGTTATTTAGAGGATGGGCTCTGCTGGAAAAACATTATGCCCTGGGTCTGTTCTGTTATTCTTTGGACAAGAATACTTGTTGGAGTTTCAATCAGGATACCAGGTTCCTGAGTACACTCACTGGAACATCAATGTATTTTCTGTAGCTCTTCACAGAAAACATCATTCCCCAGCTCTTGTTCTCCCTGTCTTTGTTTTAGCCTCTCCTAAATCATTCATTTGGAGCTGGTGATACATGCCCATTGACAATCCTATTGTGACACCACGCAGAGTGGCAGCCTCAGAGTGGCACAACAGGGGCAGAGGAGGCAGTGAGGAGCACTTCTCCGAACCTGTAGGTTTGAGAACAAATCAACTACTGCAGCAAAGCTGCTCAGAAATTAGAGCATCCTGATTATCCTCACGACAACTTCAGATCAGAGGAGCTCGTGTTGGGGGTTGTTTAGATTCATTGGGGAAGTTTTATCTGAGGGCACCTGTGAGAGGGGATGGAGCAGTCCCAGCCGTACTGACAAACCCATCTATTACTTGCTGCAGCCCAGATATCTTGTGGAGCTCCTCAGGCAAAACAATAAAACACATTTCTAAGTGATCTGTGTGACTCCTCTGTCACTTTTCCACTCACCTCCTGCCCCTGCTCAACCTTCACAGCCTCCATCCAGCACAGAGCTTTGCTGGAGATCCCCCCAGGTCCTCCTGCCCCTCCCTGTCCCTGTTCCCACACAGACAGCGTGGAAACTCCTACTTGTCAAACACTGTTCATCTGGTAACTCAGTCAATAACTAAGAAGCTGCCCAATATTCATTTTTATTCTTTGGTATCAGCTTTTGAATTTACGGGATTGCACTCAGCCAAGAGCAGTGACACACATTACTGACTAATATTGTTCAGTTTATCTCCCAAACAGAAGGTTGTGTTGAGTTATAGAAGCATAAAATATATATACCTGAAAGCAGGAGAGGGGCTGTCGTAAAAGAAATTATGATCCTGTCTTATGGGTGCATTTACAGGCTGGTAGAGCCGTAACATTGATCATGAAAATTCTACATACAAGTTAGTTTTGCTTGTTGTTTTCAGCATAATTTAAGGCTGCAAAGGCACTAGGAAGTGAGCCATTTAAAAAGATATTCTGAGCCAAATAAAACAGTTCTCTCCAGAGTTACAGCTGTTGCATGGGAGCATGATGTGTAGGACAGGATCTGACAGGGCGTCCCAGAGTCACCTGGCTGCTGGGGTGATGCCAGGCCAGCTGCTCACCTGCCGCGGCACACGGCTCTGCTGGCAGTGCCACCCATGCCAGGCACCCACCACCCTGCCTTGGGGATGCTTGTGCACTTGTTTTAGCTCTCAATGCAGCTCAGACCTAGACCACAAGATGTTAGAACAGGAAGAAATATTTCCTAGCTTGCCATGGTTTTGGTGTTTTCATTATTTTAGTCTTATTCCTGACTACAGTACGTGCTACCTGAATCACATCAGTCCTCAAGTCAATGTTGAAGCTGGTTTGTGCCTTTTTCTCAGTCAAAACTACTGTTCCATTTGTTTTCACCCTGTGAATGATTTTTATCCCTACTGTTCACAATGGCACTGAGCTTCCCTGCTGCTGCTCCCCCTGTGTCAGCAAGGCTACCCCACCACCCAGCTCCTGACACCTGCCTGCAGGTGCAGGGCACCTTGGCGAGCAGCAGAGCAGGAATTATTTAACAGACCAGTCACTTAAACTGTGCAAACTGTTTAAATGTAAGGATATGTTTAGCAGTTTGAAACAAGCTGCAAATTCCTGAAATAAATGGGTTTACTGAGACTGTGACATACATTGGATAGCTGGCAGCACTGCCTAATGTGATGTTATATCAATAATGAGGATCCCATGCCATTCCATGATTAATTTCATTACAAGTGTGATATGTACATGCCTAGCACATCAAGAGGCACTGTGCCAATGTGTATTATGTATAAGCTAGCATTAATACCACCACTGCTGACAATCAGCTTGTGGAAATCCATTGCCAAATCCCAGCAGGACTCTGCTACCCAGAGTCTGAACCCTTCTCAGGGGAGATGAGCATCCTGTGCTGGAATGCTGTGCGTCTGCAGAGCGGAAATCAAAACCCTTATGAATTGAACGGCCTCATTTGCTCTGTGGCTAATCACACGTGTGTTTGTGCTGCTCTGTGTTAAGTAACATCTTTTGAAAACTTGTATTACAAAAAAGGAAAACATTGCCTACCACACAGTAGTCAGGAGTCATGGGAATGGGATGTCTGCCTCGCTGGAAGCTAAGACTTGGTGACTTCTATTTCAAGCAGATTTTGGTGGTGCACAGAAAAAGGTATTTTGAAGCGCTGGAGTTCACTGCAAGAGCTGCTGATACCTGCAGGCACATGCAGAGAGGACAGGGGCAGGACGGAAGGCTCCACAAAGGGCAGCATCATGCAGCAGGTCTTCCTGATGTCTGCTGAGCATCCTTGCTCCTCAGAGTGAAACCTGGGACAGTTTCTCATCAGGTCACATACCAAAGCTCCACTCACAACCAGCTCCACTTTTGCAATTGCAAGTAAATAGCTAAATGGAATTCAATACTGTTAATAACCTGAGGTGTCCCTGAGCGTGAACTGTGCGCTCACAACTGAACACACAAAGCAACTCAGGCTTGTGTGCACAGCTGAGGTCGGATATAGCTCACACGTGTATAAGGAGGGCTGAAAGAGGATTGATGGTCTTTGCCTGGGAACTCTGTTTCTGGAGCTGCAAACACTGGACTTACCAGGAATAGGTGCCCACGGTGCTGCACTCCTGAGAGGAGGGCTCACTGTGATCCGCAGTCATAACAGAGTTAGGCTGTGCTCAGCCACAGGGATGAACGGCTCCTGCTGAGTGCAGGACAGTGACATACGTGGTGGGGGGGCTGGGACAGCCCCTGGACCCATCCCACTGCTGGTGGGGGCAGTGACCCCCTCCCTGTTCCTGCTGGGCTCTTGCTTCCCTCTCTGCTCACTGGCATCGTGGTGTCTGGGCTGGGGGACTGGGGCTCCCTAAGAGCAAGAGCTCTTTCACCACCTCTTTCTTATCATCCCCTGGCACTGCTAACTGTCCCAGTCTCAGACCAGGAAGGTGTCAGTGTCTTGCACTGATTTCTCTATCATGGCTTGCATCTCCTAATTATAGAATCACAGAACGGCTTTGATTGGAAGAGGCCTTTCCAGCCCATCCAGTCCAACCCCTCTGCAGTGAGCAGGGACATCTTCAACTCAATCAGGCTGCTCAATGCCCCATCCAACCTGACCTGATCTTGGTTAGTAATCAGGGAGATCTGAACCGAAAAAGCCAAGGACCTCTCTGCTGCCTCTCCTTGCTGAATCCACACACACCCTCTGCCCAACAGTCACCAGAGTCACCTAGGACACCGAAGTGACCGCTGTGTTGATGGGGATGGGGCACCTGACACGTTCTGTGTGGCAGGGACTGTGTGGTCCGGCAGCTTGCAGGAGGAGGATGCTCTGAATTGGCCCTCATGGTTTACTTCTCAGTTTGCCTCAGTCCAGACAGAGCAGAGAGAATCAATCCTGCCGGCAGTAATCAGAAACTGTCGATTAATGTGCCTAATTTTCACCAACCTGAAAATGATGTTTATCTTGTCCAAGGATACCATTCTTATCTCACACTTCTCAAACAAGTCCTGTTTTCTATGAAGACTGCTCAGTGAAACGGTCTGTGATTTGGTGCCAGAACTGCTCTTCTAAGCAAAACGATGATGCAGCAACCCCACTTGCCTTCTGGCTGGTTCACAAGATGGTGCAACCGTACCCCTGACACACCCCACTGGGAAACAGAAATGCAATGAAAGATGTTGTTAAGTGTCAGTAAGTTGTTAAGAACTAGAAAGTCTGCAGGCTTCCACAAAGAAGCATTTCTGATCAAGAATGAGACTATTGAGGAAGGTTCTCATTTTGAAGGGTTTTTATCTAGTTACACGAGGCTTGCAGGTTCTTTGATGACTGAAATATAATTGAAGGAAGTGCTCCCATCAGTGACACTGATGTAAAAATACTCCCAAGCCTGAGAAGTATTTTACTGGTTCTTTTTTTTTTTTAAAAAAAAAAGGAAATAAAAGACATAAGGAACTGGGGAGATGAACAATAATTCTTCTAGTTGGGTTTAAACATGTGCTCAGCTGTGGCTCCAGCTCCTTCTGTTTGAAGCTCTGAATTAACAGTTTAGGTTTAGTTCTGGCAACAAAGTTTTTTAAATAATAGTAATTGTTCAAACCACTCCTAGGGCAGGTGCAGCTCAGCTTCATGAGAAGCCTCTTGTGCAAAATCATGTGTGGAGGAATACCGAAGGTTTGCTTTTCCCAGCAGAACGCGCTGCACAAAGCTGTCTTCAAAGCTTCCCGCACCTGTGAGCTCATGGAGCAGCCTCAGCCTCCTACAGAAAGCACACAATAAGGGCAGGTACTGGTCTGACCCTTGCACATTTGGAAATGGGAAAGGATTCACTGAATGTTTTTTCCAGAGAAAAGGAGGCCATTGTTCCCTTGAGATACCCATTGTGCTTCTGAATTACTGTGCCACAGGAACTGACCCAGCATTTGCTTTAAGGCATCAAAAGTATTTTACATTTCCTTATCCCATTCACCTTCTGTAAAACCGGTGCATCAAAGATAATAGAAGTTTCTTCCCTGGTACTCTGAATTCCAGCACTCACTGACTATTTCTGGTCAAGCATTCAAGAACATGATTTCATTTTGTTTCTTTATGGAGTTAAGCAAGAACATATAAACCCAGTCAGTGTGGGAAGGTGGTGTTGGTGAGAGGTGTGTCTCACACGGGGCATTGGGGATGGCAGCTCTTGGGCTTGTCTGGCATTTCCCCCATGAGCACATATCTGGCTGGCTCTTGGCCCCAACCCCATCAGGTGCCATTCCTGACACCGGACCAGTTGCCGCCCAGTGGGGATGGGGGCCACCCAACAGCGTGAAACATGAGCTGAGGGACAGGACAGGGCAGAACAAAAGCTGTTGGTGGTTTCTCCCCCTTCCAGCCCCTTGGAGGGTTATGGGGGAGCAGCTCCCCCTGCTCATCCCCCAGGATCCCCATGATGCTAAATCCCCTCCCAGCAGCTGAGTGCACAGCACCTGCTGAGGGCTGGCACAGGAGAAGGTGTCTGGGAGCCGCCCCAGCTCCTCTGCTTACTGTGCTGGATGTGCCCAGGACCACAGAGGCATCCGACCCTGACAGCTTGTACCTTTGCCCGGGGCTGGCGTGGAGCTGCAGCCCGGGTGATGCTGCCCTCAGCACTCCCAGCCCGTCCTCGCTAAGTCTGCAAACTCAGCCTTTCACATTTTACAGCCTCTAAGGGCTGAAAGCAATCCCCCATGTAAATAATTGATCTGAGAACTTCTCAGAAACAGATTTTCAGTTGTTTTCACTCCTTCTGAAAGCAAAGAAAGATAAATTGGAGACATTTGCTGATCTGCGTGGCATTCCCATTCCTGCACTTGTGAGCCTTTGCCAATGAGGCAGGACACCCACGTCAGAGACAGAGCAGACCTGCAGGGCTGGCAGAGTTTGTCTTTCCCTGCAATATCTTCTTTTATCACAGCCAGAGCAATGCAGTCACTCGGCGTGAAGATCTGTTCCTCAGTCTGTGCACAGTGCTCATCTCTGTCAAGGAATCTTGGCTGGAGAAGGTTGTTTTTGATTTTCACATGAATTGTATCAGCCAGACCTTGAACATATTGACTCGGTTTTCATCATTCTAATTCCTGTGCAGAAATTCTGATAACGATGGTTTCTTCTGAGCTGGAGGCAGGGGGCTAGAGGGGGAATGGCTCCAGCACTCTATACAAATCCTAATTTACTGCTTCTGAAGGCAGGGTATGAAATAAGACCATCAGAATAAGCAAAGACCAAACAAGCAAAAGGAACAAATGCTTCACAGTTGTCTTTGTGTCTCTGTTGGTTGTACGTGGCTTGATTATTGATTATTAGAAAGATATGAGGAGCCATGTGCATGAACACCACCCAAATAGTCAGTTTGGTTTGAAACTTAATTAACAACTCATGAGAAGCAAGTATTTTTCTCAGCATGGCCCTAATTCTTCAAGTGCACTGAAAAAAACGGAAGTATTTCTCTTGAACAGCCCCAGACTCATATACATTTGCCTAGCTCAGAATGAAAATGAAAATTACATTTATACACTTACGGTTTACCCAGAGAGTATTACACAAGTTTGATCCAACATCTCTTAAGACAAACACTAAGCAGCCTACCGCATCTGCTTTCTAGTAGAAAATCTGAATATTGTTGAACAAGAAAAATCATCATTATGGTGATAAATGACCAATAATACCAACCAGACATAAATAATTTTCAGAAAGACTGTCTCCTCCCCATTTTCTGGTTGCCCAGAACACTCGTAAATTGGAGCTGAAGCATACAAACCCAGGCAAATGTTCCCTTTAGCCCTCACACAAAGAGAAGCAGGACCTCCCTCAGAACGTACCTGCAGACTGGCACAACACAAAGGGCAGAACAGCAGCAGGGAGCCAGGGCAGCCCACGCTCTTTCAGGATACTAGGCTAGTACTGGGTTGCTGTCTGACACCAGAAACTACTTTTGCCCAGCAAGTTATGTCTATTTTCCAAAACACATGTGACAAGTGTTTATTAATGCACTACCTTGTCCTAATAACAGTAAATTTCCCCTCTTCCCCCACCCTCAGTATTTGTCCTGCTCTGGTGGTTTGATTCTTAAGAATAAAAGACAAAGACTTTAAAGACAAAGATTTCATCTCAGGAGTCTGTACTACAAGCTGCTACAGGATCATAAAGCATGTTGAGGAATTACTTTTCTACGTTCAGCTTGCTCCTCTTCCCCTTGACATCAGGAGTCTTGCATGTAGTCAGGGATGGGACAGTGCCCAAGATAGAAGGTAGCACAGGAAACTGAGGAGGTGACACCAGGTGTGGGGAGGCACTGCACATTGATCATTTTGAGGTATCATTCCTCTAATTAGCAGGATTAGTTTTGCTTGTGTCAGCTTTCTATGAGTATCCCAGTTAATGGATGTGTACACTAGGATGCACACAGAAGCAAGGAATCTTCATTTAATATTGCTGGGTGTTTTTGAGATAGGATATTCTGAATTAATATCTAGAATATTCATAACTGGGAACTGCTCCCAAAAGTCATTTGGAGCCTGATCTAAAGCAAGCTGAAGGATGGGTACGTATTGATTTCATAGAGGCACGAAGAAAAAGAACAGAAGCAGCACTAATCTACTCCAAACAAGTTGGATGTTGTAAGCACAGAAGTTATTGAAGGCAGAGAAATTATCTAGCAAGATTAGAATTCTAGGAATATTTAAGGAAACTGACCTTATAATCGGAAATTTGAGATCAAGGAACACTATGGAGTTAAATGGGTACAATATAAAGGTTTCCGTAAGCCTAAATTGTTTAAAAAAGCCTCTCAGTACTATATGAATGCAGATTAAGTAATGATAGAAAAGCATCTTTAGACACATGATTCCTGTAAGCTTTTAATGCATTATGCCCGCATTGTTCCTTGAAGATTGTTGAAAGATGTTTCTGCTTATTTCTTTAGCTATTTATTGGCTTCCACATAGACACAAACCTGACTGAAGTCCAGGTCACTCTTTCCTACACTGCAAGCAAATGAAAAGAGGAACAATGGGTTCTGTTGAAGCTGTTGGCTCTCATGGAGTGCTTTGTACACAGTTTCAAACAGACTAAGTGCTGCCTCAGACAAAGGTTCCTTGGTGCTGCCCTTGGCCTGCGCTACCTGCAGTCGAGTGAGCTCCAAACTCACCGTTCACAGTGCACGAAGCCCACAGGTGTCCTGGCATTTCACACGCGCATGGGGAGATGATGTCCCTGACCACAGTCCATCATCTACCAAAAGACCAAGCAAAGATCCCAGTGGCATTCACGGTGCAGGTTTGCGTGAAGATGAGCATGGGAGCGCCGCACAGATCCCCTCAGAAAAGGGTTTTCTGGCAAAGCCTGTTTAGAAGGAGGATGTGAAAACATGCTTCCACCAGAGCTGAGAGCAAGAGGAAATATGAAAATAATTTTTCTGCAGATGAAAATGGTTTTACAGTGATTTACAATGTGGCATAATTAATTCTGCGACTGAGTCTGGAGTTACAATATGTCCAATCTGGCAAATTATGAGACTCTGAGATCTCAGCCGAATTGCAGTTCTTGCCTCCTTGCAGTGTTCGAGCATGTGTTTGGGGTCATACTGGTGTTCTCACCTCATTGTAGTAAGACCTACTGAAAGGTAAATCTTGGGATTCACCTCTGATCTCACTAATCAGAAGCTTTTGACAGTGGGATGGAGCTGTCTTTGCAGGCTAATCGTATTGTTGTCTTATTTGGCAAACCTACAGGCAGCAGAGATCAAAAACATTCAGGCAGATGAACTCTTGGATCCAAACCCTTCTCCCTGCCGTCCAGGGAGCCTGCTGTCCCTGCGGACACATCCTGCTTCCTGCACCTTTACCTGTCACAGTCGGGAAGCTGAGTAGGGTTGCAGGACATTGCAGTCTCCCTGTGAGTTAATTTTGCTCTCACCCCTATGGCAGCAATTAGACATCACTGATGGGGAGCCCTGACTTGGCTCCAGTCCTCGCTAGGGGCTGAGGGCAGCTGTCTCCCTGTTCCTGCTTTGTTCCCTGTCCCCCGGCACTGTGCTGGATCTTGTCCTGTGCCAGTGCCACAGGGAGCTCCCAGGGCTCCCGTCTCCAATTCGTCTGTCCCAGAGAAACCCTGAGCAGCTTTTCCTGCTCAGCCAAGCCAACACCCCAGGAGTCTGGAGGTGGATGCATGCAAACTCCCATCATCAGTAAGAGTGTAGGACCCGCTGCTGGCCTTCCCATAGGGAAAAGCACAAAGCCAGGTTCTTCATCAAAGAAAAAGTCAGTTAATTTGGGTGGCCGCCTTCTCCTCACCTTCTGGAAATGTATCTAAACATAATGACTGCGTGCATTTTCTCATTTGCTGGGATCAATAGCCAGGGAAGATGATGCATGTATTAATCATGTGCCATTGGAGGGGGGTGACAGGGACTGCTGTGAGAAGAGGCAGCGTTCCCCAGGGTAGTGCAAGGGATCGATATGTCTCCTTTATGAAAGATGACGGGTTAGTCACAAGAAAACAAAGGATGCAGTTTTAAAACCAGCTGATATTTGACCCCAAACATCCAATTAATGTCAGCCCAGAGAGTTCTAATGGGGGATTAAGTCAGTGCCTAGGAAGGCAGGGATGAGGACCTGACCTCTGAGTCCACCCCATGGGGTTCAGCTGGAGTAGCTGAACAAGTCGTAACGGGTACCCCTTGATGAAAAACCACACAGCCCGTCTTATACCAGCCTAGGCTAGGCTGCTGTTACCTTCAATAGCAATAAACCCCAGTAACAGCACTCACCAAGGCAGAGCAGGAGTCAGAGCAGGAAATTTGCATCCCAAGACCTCCTTTGGAGAACTCAAAGTCTGGTAGTTTCCTTTTGGACCTGCAGAGGTTGCTGGGTTTTTGTGAAGAACTTGTGTTCAGGAGGTACAGACAAGGAAAGAGGAGAGAAAGAGGTATCACAGCTTTGGGCACCACACAGCCAATCACAGTGTTCCTAGGTAAAATGAATTTCCAGACTAGGGTCTTGCAGACTATGGCACCCTGGACTGCACTCCCCGAGAATAACCCATCATTTGGAAACTGTGTATAATTAAAATGCTTAAACAATCATTGCAGAGGTGTGAACATGCTGTGGCAATTACCCAGCTGTTTGTTCATTAAAAGGAGAATTTAATACAATAACAATATTTGCAGTTCTGCACTCTAAAATCCAAGATGCAATTAGAATTTTTAGGAGTGATACAAAGAGTCCTGTCTTCTGTCCAAATTAGCCTTTGCGTACCAGAGCTTACTGAAGACTTTCCCAAGGGCAGTGTACTTAGGGCACTACCAGAATCTTCCCTGTTCAAACAACTGATTCTAGAAATCTGGCTTAAAGGCAAGACAGAGGAAAAGGGACCTCCCGGACAGCTGTACTAACATTTGCAGGTGTATCATCCAAAATCCCACTCCATCCTTCCCCACCTTCTGACCTCAGAAACCATCCAAGAGATGCCAATAACAAGCAGCAGAGCTCAGACGGTGAGTGCTACCAAGCACAACGGGCACTGATGAAGGGACAGAGAATGTGAATGGATCATCAGGATTTACCACCAGTCATTTGGATTATTTTAAATGTAAAGCTTAGTATAAAATTAACCATTCCCTGCAGACTGCACGGCAGGCTGCAGAAGAACTGGAATCATAGCTTGGACAGTGATGGTGTTTAATTGCTCTGATAGTAGTTACTAATGAAAAAGTGAAATTAATTGCACACTGCAGGTTGCACTTGACTTAGATGAAGTGGACGCGGATAAAGTGTCTCTAGTACATCAGTCAGACCTGAGTACACAGTAACAGGAAATCAATTAATCTCCACCAACATTTGTTCTTTCTAGTGTGAAACAGCTTTAATTAGCTTATTTTGGGTGGTCAGTCACTGCTTACCCTGGAAGAGCTCCACAGATTTAATGAAGCACCGTTCTCTTTACATTTGTGTTGAGAAAGTGACAATGATAAATTTTGAGGCTGAATTACCTAGCATATGTGATCAGTTAATGGAATACCTTCCTCATCCAAATTATTTAATTCCTGTCCTATTATTTTTCCCCAAATAAGCAGTAGTCTTCTGACTCAGGCTACGGACCCAGGAGCAAGCAAGCCATTGTCACTTAGCAAGAGAACAATTTGTACACAAGAAAATGACTCCAGTACAGGTCATAGACATGTAATAGTGGTTTAATACTTTCTACAGTCTTTAAAGTGCTTGAAATAAATACGAGCCAGGTGCTGTTCAGGGCAGGTCCTGGAGTTGTCCCACAGGCAAAGACGTGTGGCTGGTACACAGTGGGGTCTCTGCCAACTGACAGAACACACTCATTCTCTTCAGGCAGCTATGAGCCTGTAGAGCAAAAATTTGAAATGCATTAGGAGAAGATAAGTCCAATTCTTGCTAGTGAGAGGGCACTACAACCCACAATGAAACACCTGTGGAATGTGTCTGAGTAGGAAGAAGAGCACGTCCTCTTACCTTTGCAAGCATGAGGCACCACTGAAGGCTCAGCGCTGGGCAGTGGGGGTGCTGAGCACACCAGGGCTATAACCGCCTGGCAGATTTCCCAGGTTTTGCTTCAACACTGGTGTCTACTCCTACCTGTCTTACCAGCCCTCATGACTTTCACCTGCAGCACTTGCAAGTTGCCTTGTTCCCAGGAGAGCCAAAGTCTCACCACTGCAAGGGATGGTGAGGCTCCTATCAGAAACACACAAACCACTTCTCCAAAGGTGGCATAAACAGAGCAATGACAAACACGTGCTGATTAGAAAGAGATCCCAAACAGCTGGGGTCTGATGGATCTTGCAGCCACAGATGAGCCAGTGCCAGTCTACACTCCAGGCTGGCTCGTGGACATTGTCCTTGGCCAGTAGCTGTAACTGGGTCCATTTGGAGCAGTAGCAGAGATGGCCCACGGGTGATGACTGAAGGGCACAGCTGCAGCAGCTGGAGCCTGGAGACTCAGTAATTGTGTGGCTTTTTAAGAATGAACTTGGTGGTTTCAGGTTTATGATGGTGGAAGTGGGTGTACTACATACCTACTCCAGCTCAGGAAAGGCTAAGTAGACATCTGCAGCTCCTTTATACCTTCCTAACGGCATTATGTTTCTTTTAGTAATTATTATTTTAATTCCAAGTCTGTCTGCATTGGCTAAGTCCTTCAGCCTTGATCTTGCAGGGGCTGTTGTTGTTTGGGAGGTCTGTTCTGGAACACGAGCACTGTGCTTATGGACAGGAAAGATACACGTGGCTTCATGGTAGATTGCTCAGCCCATTTCTACATTTGTGGCAGAAGCATTAAATGAAATACTGAATAATTCAGCTCCCTGCAGTAATGGGGGCTCCTATTCTGTCTTTGCCCATTCTAGAACATGTGGTTATTACCCAGCTTTGCCAGTTATGAACCAGAGAAAGCAATCTGGGTCCCTCCCATGAGAGGAGGCTGTCAAAAAAAAGAGGAGAAACTGCAGCAATACAGGACACAAAGCATTAACCAGCCTTTCTGAGAGAGAGCTTAGCAATGGCAAAAAATCATAAATGCTGAAGTGTTTTTATGAAGAGCAAACCTCGTGGTTTTCAGGAGTAACTTTTTCTAAAGATGATCCCTGCACGTGCTGCAGAGTTAAAAATTTGGTTCAGTGACAGGAAAGAAAGCCAGTAGTTAAACTCCTTGTAAAGATAGTTCAAGATAGGGTGATGAAAGCAGGAATTAAAATTAAAAAGCCTTGCATAAAGGTTAATTAAAATATTAATAATGCAAGGTTTCAATTATTCATGCATAAATAAAGATATGTTTAATGATAGACACACACTGAGCATTAGTACAGTGGATGTGACATTGGGATAGAGAAGGAACAAAGGAGAGCTTTGATTCTCTGCATAGGAAATGTTGGAGAAGATGATGGGGTGAGAGAGGGGATGGCAAGTGCTCAGAGAGGGATGGCCATGAGCAGGGAGGTGGGGGACACTGTCCGGGGGGCTCCTGCTCTGGTCAGCTACTGACCTGTGTGTCTGCACCAGCCCTCGTGGTCTCCATTCCCCCAACACGCCCCGGCTCAGAAGCCAGGAGGAGCGTGGGCTCCTTGCCTGAGCACAGCTCTGCCAGGATGTATGAAGGGTGCAGACAGAGCAGGACTGCCCAGGCATACGGGCTGCTCCCATCAGAGTTCCAGAATTGCTTCTTCTATGGTGTCCTGCAGGGCTCGTGACAGTGAATGGAGCAGAACTCCAGCCCCTTCAATGCTGTGGTACTGCCAGGGTGAATGAAGACCAAAACCAATGGGGTGTATGCTCCTATTTGCCATCTCTCAAATGGTCTTCAATTCTTGTCGTGATTGCATTTGCTAATGTTTATTTGTGGTGTTAATTCTTTTAATCAAATCACTAAACAAAGCATACTGTGAGGCACCTCCATTAATTTTCATCACCACCACATTTGATCTTCAAATACAGAGCTCTTGTACAGTAACAACTGAAAAAAATGCAATTTTTTTACATCCTTATTCTCTACAGATCATAGAATCATAGAGCAGCCCAGGCTGGAGGCTACCTCAAAAGATCATCTGGTCCAGCTTTCATGAGAAAGGGATCCAAGATGAAGTTTTCCAGCACCCTGTCCGGCTGCATGTTGAAAATCTCCAGAGATTGGGACTCCATCCCTAGGGAGGTTGCTCCAGTGAATGATTGTTCTCACTGCAAGAAATTCTTATTTATGTTGAAAACCTCTCCCAGTACAACTTGAACGCAGTGCTCCTTGTCTTCTTCGTGTGGCTCCTTGTGAAGAGAGAGCCTCCGTACCCTATGTAGCAACTCTTTAAGTACTAGAACGCTGTGATGAATTCTCCCCTGAACCACGGAGAAAACACCTAACTCCTTCAGTCTTTCCTCATAGGACAGGTTCTCCAGACCTTTGATCATCTGCATGGCTCTCCTTTGACCCTCTCAGTCTGTCTGCATCTTGAATTGTGGGAACAGAGCTACATATGACCAATGAGGTTGGGGGGCAGGCAAGAAATACCGCTCTCCGACCATGATGCTGCCAAGTTTGTCACCTCTTAACTTGTGCTTGCTTTGGCCTCCTGGACCATCTTCTCAGAGCATGACTTGCAGCTGTCGGGCTCTAAACACATCCCTGCTCTCCTGAAACCTCCTTCTCTGTACGTGCCCTTCCTGCAGCACATCTGTGCCAGTACTTTGTTTCTGTGAGGCCGTAATTATATTCTCAGTATCTCTCTTTAAGCTGCTTTTGACAAGTCATTTATATTTTGCCTGCTTTCATGAGGTTTTATACTGAAAGAAAGTTGGCAGGCAATTCTCAGCTACCCTCCTTGTCTCTTTTCTGTCTGATGATTGATTTCCAGTGGGAGTTAGTTTTGATATTTGAAAAGATCCAGACTATTATTATTGAACATTTGAGTTGTGCAATGGAAGGATACGTCTGACAAATCCAGAAGGATATCTAAGCAAAAGGCTCAAAGGCTGGAGGAAATTCTGGATCACAGATAAAACATTGGCCAGTGCATTGTCTCCACCATCAGACAGAGAACCCAGAGAGGCCACGATGCCAGAAGAGTGCAGCCGGGTTGAGGAAAATAGAGAAGCAAATGGAATACTTCTAAGAAATCAGGAGAAATGTGAGGACAGACAGATATGACAGACAGTGGGATGAAAAGGGTCAGTCCTGATCTATACATCCAGGAAAAATCCCCACTGACAGAGAGGAAAAATGATGACTCTGATCTGCAATTGCGATCAAGACTTTAGGCAGGCAGAGCTGGATGAATGCTGCTGAAAAGGAGCAAAATCACACAAATGCCATCAGCACTGGGGGTTCGCTTCAGACATATTAGCAGCTCACTTCATGTTCAGTCCAGGGCTCAAACTGCAGTTTGGGGAAGGACAAACAGAAACATCCCACTTGGATCCGAGACCTTTGTGATTGGTTTAGGAATGGAGCTCTGCCAGGAAAAGCACTGAGCACGGGAGCTGCTCACCCAGCAGATGAAGAGGCTGTGGAAAGCTGCTAGCAGGAGCATGCTGTGGGGTGCTTGGTGAAGGGCTCACTTCCAGCTCCGGAGCTGGGCTCCCAATTCTTACGCATGCAGGCATGTTTCTCCTGAAAAAGAAATGCAAGTTGCTGTCACAGCCATAGAAGCCTCCGTTCGTACATCACAGCCTGACTCACATGGACAGCTGGACTCATTTTACAGAACCTATGTTGGTCATGGTAAAGAATGTTCCCAGTTTGGAGTTTATGCTGTGCCCCCCTGGACGCAGAAAATCAGCTCCGAGTTCATTTTGGAGCCAGGTGGGCAAACACACTTCCCGTCCCCCATGGAGCCTAGGAAAGGACACAATCCTTGTCTCGTGGCTCCAAACACCTGGGAAAGCACCACCACACGTGTGAGAAGACTTCATCAGAGAGAGGCAGCCTGAGCTCCTGTGAGTGAGATTAATTCTGAGGTCTCCGTTTCTCCCAGAGCACCAGCGCTCTGTGCAATCGAGTTGCTGAGCTGGACAAACGGCAGTGGGGATGTTACTGTGCGTGAGTGACCTAGATAGTAGCACACTGAAACAGAAGATGGCAGCGAGTCCAGGAATGACCTTGTTTCACGGCTGTGAAGCAGAGAGGGACAGGGTGTGTTTTACCCCCGCTGTGCTGTGCCCAGTCCGTGCCCGGTGCTGTTTCCCGCACTCAAAGCATTTCTGCCACCTCTTGTAAGGCAGTGGGGCACTGTGACAACCTCCAGGTGCCGTCTGCAGGAGCACAGTCAGTTCCTGCCCACATCTTACTGCAGAAACAGAAAAGATCCATCACTGCCTAATGAAGCTGTTCCAGGCTCTGCATTCATTGTGCCTGCTCGTGGTGGCTCTCACCCAGAAAGGAGAGGGTTGGTCACATCTGCTGTGTTTTATAGTGTGTGCAGTGTGTACCACTGCATCCGACAGCCTGCAGGGTACAGCCGCCTGCCGCGAGAGGGGACTTGGTGTCTGCAGGCTGTGGGGAGAGCTGCCCATGGAGCACCGCACTCCTTCTCTGCCAGCCCAACCTGCTGAGCCCAGCGGGCACTGGGGGACGGGCTCAGGCAGCTCCTTGGGGAAGGCACAGACCCACTGCCTGCACAGCCTGTCTCCTCGCCTCATGCTTCGCAAGTAGGAAATGCCATGTCTGGTTCTGGAGGCTGGTGTTTCCTATCTTATCACTTACAGCTTCCTCCTGCCCTACCACAAGACAAACCATGTTTGATAAGCCCGAGAAAATCCAGGTTTTACCCATTGTTTCTAAAAGACTGATCTGCAGGGTTTCACCCTCATGACTTCTGATCACAGCTCTTCCTTTCTCCTCCCAGATGCTGGTTTTAATTCACCTTTCCCAGCTGCAAGGGGGAAACCCTCCCTGCATCCTTCCCACAGCAGTTAGGGAGGGTGTTGGGCAGAGATTGCCTCACAAATGGTCTGGGCATCCCATCCTCACTCCCAGGGAGGGCTGGGTGCTCTTGCCACGGCTGCAGAGGCAACTGCCAGCTCTGCTGCCCCCCCATGCATCTCCCAAAGCACCGAGTGGATCTGCCTCCTGATTTGCTGTGCTCACAGCCCTAAATCAGCATCACATGGGAAAGAATCCTTATGTCCAGGATTATATCAACCTTCTCTGCATTAAACCAAGAACAACATCAGTCCATGGCAATGCCCCATAGTAATGAGCAGCTGACATTAATAGCCCTTAGCATGAGCAGGGGACCATTAACTCCTCCAAACGAGGTATTTATTCCCCAGGAAATGCATTGCGTAAAGGCTGTCACTGCTTGGCGTGGCAAGGCACTGGGAGGGGTGAGAGACAGCACAGGGATGCTGTGGGGCACATCCCCACACGCCGATGCAGAGGGGCTCCTTGGCAAGGGGCATCCCAGGCCCTGCGGGAGAGTGGCTGATTCTGGCCATGGGAGCTGCTGTTACTAGTTAACAGCTATCCAGCTAAAACCAGAGGAGGAATAAACCACAACCAGGTACACAAATCCTCAAGCAGGAGGTAGTGGTAAGCCGGAGCTGGGGGTCACCAAGAGATGGGTTGTGGAGGGACACCCAGGGTGACCCCAGGGAGAATGGGCCCCGTATTGCTGCCCCACAGGAATCAAACAAGGTGGTTCTGGGGCTGGTGGAGGGCATGGACTTGTTATGGGGTGCTGGAGGTTCTGGGGATGTATGAGCTCGCTGCGGGCCATGCGGCAGTGTGATGGGATGCTCGTGGAGGGGTCTGCACGAGGGGAAGGGCAGGCGTGCATGGGGTCAGCACAGGACTAGGGGTGCTTGAGCTGCATCTCCATGCACATGTATTTGAGCACACACTTGTATGAATTCATGCATACGTGTGCACACGTGTGTGTACGCAATGCCCTCCCGCCTGCTGGCTGGAGGTGCTGGAGGAGATCACTGCAAACCCTCTGGGCAGGAGCAGCCCAGAGACATGGTGCCCCGTACCTGGCAGAGCTCCTGCCTGCCCATGGCCAGGTTTCCAGGCTGCACCAGCACAAGCTCCTGCTGCCCTGGCAGAGGTGGAGGGTGCTGCCTGCCCTCCTCCAGCACCGCAGCACGTCCTGCCTCCCACTCAGCTCCATCAGTGCTTCGCATCACTCAGCCTTACAACTCCGCAGCTACTTTGCCACAGCTCTGAAACAGACTTCAGAGAGAGGAAGACTGGAATGGTGCCACTGCAAACCACATGAGGTTCATTCAGGGTCTTCGCGTGTGTTAAAAGAACCCAAAATCCAACAACTCCCATCCCCTGCTTTATTTCCCTGTAGGCTGTTTAGAATCCATTTGAACAAAAGGCTTCTATTGAGGATTTTCATTTGTAATATACATCATGGCTTCGTTTATCATAAACCCAGAAAAAGAACCAGAAAGATGTTTATGCTCAAATAGAGAATTTTTTTCTTGTTTAAAATAATGTATTTAATTAAAAATATATCTTAAGCATATATATGGTATAATTTACATTTATTTGAAAGCTATTTTAATTTACTTCAGGAAAACTGATTTCTCAATTAATCTGCGAAGTCAAACAGGAGTTTTTCTGCAACTCAATAAGTGAGAAAAATGCTTTCTGAAAAATGCTCTCCAGCTCTGTTCCTGCCCTGCAGCAGCTGCCTTGCAGCTGGGCTCACGCTAGCGGCACGGTGAGCGCATCTGCTGCTGCTCCTGCCAGTCCCTCGCAGGCAGCCGCTGTCCGCCTGGAAACAGTGCAGGAGCTTGTCTTAGGCTTCAGGTACTCAACGTTCTCCTAGTTTTTCTGATTTTCCCATGGGAAGCCGACTTCAGTCCCTGCAACGGTGTCTCAGTGACTCATTTCCCACTCATTGTGCCGTGCTAGTCCAGGGCCAGGATGTGGCTGGACGTGGACTCATAGAATTATAGGATCACGGAATGGTTTGTGTTGGAACGGACCATAAAGATCACCCAGTTCCACTCCCCTGCCATGGATGGGGACGCCCGGTAGAAACACACATGGATGGATCCGCATTGCTACTGCAGGTTCAGGCTCACCCATGTTCACTCCAAATCTGAGGCATGGGGGCCTCACGAGGGCTTTCAGATGTCCCAGGTGCTGTTTTCTGCAGCTCTGTACAGTGTGGGAAGGTGAACTACATGACACTGGGAACAGTGGGGATGGACACGGCTGGTAGGGGGTATTTTTGTCCCAGCACATGGAGTGATTTAGAAGGGTAAGGTGTGGCTACGGACAGATGCACTGTTCGTCTTTTGTGCCTCATGGGACTTAGTGACAGACCATTAAATTGTAATGAAGCGGATATTTGCTGCTTTGGGAAATCACTGCCATTTGTTTGGAGTTGTACAGAACAAACCCAAACCTCACAAACAGCGTAATAATGAATCAGAAGAGCAGAGGCTTTTTGGTTTCCTTCTATATCAACTCAGTGAAACTACAGCCTAGTGTAACCAAGCACAAATATTTCTCTGGGTGCTGTTTGAAAAAGAGGTCTCTCATTCTGAACTATTTTCCCCCCATTCTTGCAGGAGTATTCATCTACCCATCTTGCTGGGGTGATTCATCTGCAAAGGGAGAGTTCCATTTCTTTTGCAGCAAACAGTGAGACAGGAATCTGGTAGTGCAGCCAGGTCTCAGGCTTCCCAATCACTCTCCCCTTCTCAGGTGTCCTGATGGTCAGAGCCACCCTTCGTGACACGTCCTGTGCCTCGTGCATTCCCTGTGCATTCTGTCATCGCCAAGAGGTCACAGGACCATCCAGCTGGTGCCTGCTGGCAGCCCCTTGGCAGAGGCGCTCTCGTTGGGGCTCAGGCACTTAGAATCATAGAATCATAGAATAACCAGGTTGGAAGAGACCCACCGGATCATCGAGTCCAAACCATGTCCCTCAGCACTGTGTCAACCCGTGCCTTAAACCCCTCCAGGGAAGGTGAATCAACCACCTCCCTGGGCAGCCTCTGCAAGGGACCAATGACCCTTTCTGGGAAAAATTTTTTCCTAATGTCCAGCCTGAACCTCCCCTGGTGGAGCTTGAGGCCATTCCCTCTCATCCTGTCCCCTGTCACTTGGGAGAAGAGCCCAGCTCCCTCCTCTCCACAACCTCCTTTCAGGTAGTTGTAGAGAGCAATGAGGTCTCCCCTCAGCCTCCTCTTCTCCAGGCTAAACAACCCCAGCTCTCTCAGCCGTTCCTCATTAGACCTGCTCTCCAGCCCTGTCACCAGCTTTGTTGCTCTTCTCTGGCCTCGCTCCAGAGCCTCAACATCCTTCTTGAACTGACCCCAGGATTCGAGGAGCGGTCTCACCAGTGCTGAGTACAGAGGGAGAAGAACCTCCCTGGCCCTGCTGGCCACGCCGTGTCTGATCCAAGCCAAGATGACATTTAATCCATGCCTGTGCTGGGCTGCTGGGCTGTGTGACGGTGCAGGAGCTGCTGAGCTGCCCTATGGTCCCGGGCAGCAGCAGCAGGAGGAGATGTGCTCCAGCCCTCGCGGGCTCCGCGTGCTGCTCCCCTTGCTCTGCCTGCGCCCAGGGCCGCAGCACCAGGGCTCCAAGGGTGCTCGTGTGATCACAGCCTGCTCTGTGTGAAGCTGTGCCAGCAACTGCATGGTCATTTATGCACCTCCAAGCTGTCCCAGCCCACCCTGGTGAAGCACCATGCAGAACAGTTTTCCCACTAAACCGGCTGAGGTATTGATCAAATTCCCGCAATGGAAGTCCTCTGAACTGTTCATAACACTTCCCAATTTTTCTTTGGCCATAAGAGAGAATCATTTTTTCATCAACCTATTTTCTCATCCATTTTTTTTAACAGAACGCGTTCATTAGTATCAGACCTTTCACTGTTCTCCAGTATCTTGCTTTCTCATTTGGGGGAGATTTTAGGAAAGCTCCTTACTGCTCTGTCTTTTTGCTAATAATTAGTTTTAGAGAACTGTCAATCTGTTCTTACCTTGTGCTTGGTCATAGAATCAACTCTGCTGCCCATGGGGTTTCTATTAATTTGCTTTTTCCTGCTGCTTTCCATCTTTCTGCTTATGCAAGCTTTAAGCCTGCTCAGTGAATGTTGATTATTTTTTAAATGCTAATTTTTCTCCAGCAAGCTGGGCTGTGACCTGATCTGTAGCCGTAGGGACGTCCTGGCAGGCTTTGCTTTCCGTGGCTGTGGGTCTTTCTTTCTCCCTGCTGTTGGTGGGTGCTGGTGGAGGTGGATGCTCACCCCAGATGCTGTCTCACATCAGGGCAGAGGCCCCTGGGGAAGCCTACCAGTTTTCAGAGGTCCAAAGGCAGAAAAGGGAGATGGTAAGGAGTTTTGTTTTGCCTCAGTTTCCCCTCTTTCTCCACCACCAGACTGTTCCTTTCTATTTGGCTTTGACTTGTTTGCTGATGAGCCTGTCACCATGCTGGCCTGCATGGCCTGCAGGCTTCCGCAAGGAAACATACTTATATATTTGCATGTTGTGCCAAGCAGAGAGGTTTCGGAGGGACTGAAGAGGTTTCAACAGGTCTGCTTCAAACAGAAGCCTGGGGACCTGTGTGCAGGGTGACTGGCCCTGGTTTCCTCAGCAGCTCACATCCATTGTTCCTGTCGTGAAGTCTTACTTCTGCTCTGTAGTCCTTCTGCTGTAGCGACACACAGCAGTTATGTCTCCTTGTTGCTCTTCTTTTGCCAGGTTAGGTAAGTCAAGTTCTTCTGGTCTTCTCTGGGAAAACAGGTACTGAGTGGCTGCCCTCATCACAGCCTTTCTCCCCTGAACTGCTTCCAGATGACCTCATCTGACCTAAGTTTTCCTCTAGTGAGACCCACAGTAGTTTTAAAACATCTCTATTTCAAATGGCAATGTCAGTGTTGAAGAGGCATTTGGACAATGTCCTTAACACTGTGCTTTAACTTTTGTTTAGCCGTGAAGTGGACAGGCAGTTGGACCAATTGATCCTTATAGGTCCCTTCCAGCTGAAAATATCTCTCCTCTCCTCTCCTCGATGCTGCTCAAGGCTGGGCCACTTCCAGGTACTTCCCGGGAGGATTTTTATCTTCCTTGTAGTCAAAATACTTTGTGACTTCTTAGTTCATTGCCCTTTGCTTTTGGAGCCTGCATAGTCCAAGTTCAAAATCCCTGCTTATCTCCTCCCAACAGTTCCTGTTTGGTTACCTCTGTGCTTCTCCAGGAGGGTTGGGACACACACACACACAAACGTACATGAGGGAACAGAGTGTGGTTTGCCAACATAGCACATTTGCTGCTCTCAGTTGCCAAAAAGTAAAAAGGAGCAAGGGAAACAATTACGCTGCAGTGTTATAATTGCTCTACACTCTGAAGTAACGGTGTAATTGTTGGGTCTCAGTAATTGCTCCTGACTCATGAGTGGATGAGGTGAAACAGGGACTTTGCTAAAGAGGCAGCAGAACAACTGTAGAAGCCAGGACTGGAGAGCTGGGAAAATAGTGTCACAGCAAACTGGACATGGAGCTGGTGGGCTGCGTTGAAATTCCTCTTTTAAAATATTGCTCATTGGGTCAAAAAATTGCTTTTGGAAGAAGTTTTGGATTTTAGGTTGTGATTTGAAGTTGCTGGAGTTCCATGTGGTTAACGAACCCCCAAAGCATAATCCCACTGTACTTATGATGCTAGGTTCTTAGAAGAGCCCCTTGCTCAGAGAGTGCAGAGTGATCACAGGGAGAGTGGCAGAAGGCTCACAGCGAGGGGTGTCACCACTTGATTGTTCTGATGTCCCCAGAGTCTGGGGGAGAACAGACACCAGGGTGGGGAGCGGGTGTCGCAGCAGACACGTCTATTAGCACACGGCACAATTAATGGGGGCAAGTCCGCTCTGCGGCAGAGCTGGACAGGTCACCTGTGACCAGGAAAATGAGTTGCGGGAAACAAGAAAAATAGGGAAAACAAAGCTGAGGAATAGCTATGCCATACATCTCTGACCCTGCCAGAGGTGTGCATGTCCTGCGTCACGTTCTCTGCAAACTACACAGCACACGCTGTTATTTTTGTCTCACTGTCACCCTTAATAACACAACACTGCAGCCACAGGCAACTCTTTAGAAGCGTTGGTGCTGTTTTGGGAGGCAGAAAATGCTTTTCTCTCCAGAGTATTAATTTAAAAAAGTAGTGAAACCAGAAATGCTTTCTTCCCTGTATTCTGCAACCCCAGGTTTCCCCAGGTGCACGTGAAATGCATGCGCAGTGCTGCCCATGCACTGTCCAGGTTCAGCCTTGAGGGACGGACAGTCAGCTTGGGCAAAAGCAAAGTATCAAAACACGATATTAGCTATTAATTTTATATATTAGAAAATAAGGCTTTCTTATACCATGGGTCTGGAAAAGTAAACTTTGGTCTAGCAAAAGGGATGTTTCAGACCTGGCCATCTGAGTGATTTCACATTGTAGCCACTGACTACAAGGCACCTGTGCATACAAAGGGACACGCTGACAAAGCAGTGAGAAGGGTGACACGGGATCACATACCTCTCTTAATTAGTCATTTTGATCACTGCCATTTACAATGCAGACTGCAAAGGATTTTCTGATCTTCCTGCTGACAGGCTCTTAGGCCCTGAGGCATTTTGTAGGGATGCTTAAGGAGGTAAATCTGGACCGAACACAGGGCTGGAATCGTCCCTTCAGGTGTTCGTGGCTTGTGCTGCTTTTGTGGCAACATCTGGTGGGTACGTGCTGTGTGGTACAGATAACAGCCCTAACAGCAGCAACGCTTCCAGCGTACCGGAGCTGGAGGTCTGTGTGGGATTTGTGCTCCAGGGGCTGTGTTTCCCTTGCAGTTTTGTGATGACTTGAATTTCCCATTCAATAATTATTTGCACCTGCAGGCACCGAAAAACCTTCAAAAATCTGGGGGCTTGGCAGCTTATGGGGCCAACTAACATGGGGCCTGAACACAGCGTTGCTGTTTTAACATCCACAATTGTATATATATCAGCATTAGACATTACGATATTGATAAAACAATTGTGATATGTTGTTATTGTTGGCAAATACTCAACAAGTCACAGTTTCCAAGAAGAAAAAGAGGTGGAAGGTGCCAAGAGGCTGGGCTGCAAGCAGGTCTTTGGGCAGACAGCAGGCTGTCGTGAGCTGTTGGTTTGGGGAAACCAGCACCATACATGTCTCCCTGCCTGGGACCCAGGAGTGCTCTCGAAGCAGGTTCAGTTTCTTTTATCTACTAGATAGATTGAAATAGCAAACTAAAACAATTGCAAAGACTTAGCAGGATTTTAGTTTCAGCAGTGCTGAGGAATATCTACTTATCTTTGCACAGGAAGGTTTTGAGATGGTAATTAGCCATTTCTTTGCCACTGCAAGAAAAATGAGTTTCCCTGCTGCTTTCAAACCTTGATCAGGCTTCCCCTTGGACGGCTGGGTTAGTGGCTGTGAAAGTGGCAGGGAATTCACAGGATTGCTCTGATCTGTAGACACCGTCTCTGCTTTCAGACATCTGCTGGGTAGCCAGCAGCCACTGGGTTTCACTGGGGAAAGGGAGGATGGTGGCAAACCCTCACGGTCCCTGCTCTGGCCGGCAGAGCCTCGAAGGACAAACTAGCACCGTGGGGCTTGTCACCGCACTGTGACCTGCTGAAAACTTAAAGAATTGTCTTCCTTTTTGAGGACCTGCCATGTTACTGGCATGGGTGCTTTTGTCTCACTGCCCAGAGCCACCAGCGAGACTGGTGACTTATTACACTGCGGAATGCAGACTAGACATTCATGCAGACAGCACCGTTCTTGTGGCTGCACCAAACCAGCTCAGAGGCTGCCAAAGGCCACGGCTTTTCCCACGAATGAGAGGCTCCTGCTGCCTGTGAGGGGGCCATGTGTGCACCCTGGTGGAGTCTGCCCAGATCCTGCTTGGAAACCATGGGCCCTTGGGAGGAGTGGGTGTGCTGAAGGCACGGGGACTCCTGCTCAGCGTGGTGCTGTGGCTGCAGGGTCTGGCACGGCTCAGCTCCAGGCTGCAGTGTGGACAGCCCTGTGGTGGAGGGGCTGCAGGGAGTGTGCTCATGTCTGCCATGGTGACGGGTGGAAGAATGCTGTGGATGCCAGTTTACCCCAGAACGTTGCTTTTGTCTTGGGCATCTCTGAGCTCTGCTCTCGCAGGCTTGCACCCTTTCACTCACTCTGTTGCCCTAAGCATCCCCACAAGCCCATGGGATTTGCCCCAGCAGAGAGCTCAGGCAGAGATGTCCAGCCAGGAGCACCGGTTGGGGTGCTCCTCTGAGCCAAGCAGCTGTGACTGCTTGCCCAGGCCTGGGTCACCCTGCGATCACTCACTCTGTCCCCTCAGCCCCCTCAGGTCTTCTCCTGCCCCTTGGTCTCGGAACGGAAGGCTGTCCTGGATGTTTTCCTGCTGGCCACGGTCCCCTGTCACTGGGAGGGATTGGAGCAGTGCAGCCCACTCCCCGTCACACCACACAAGGTGCTGTAGCCTCAGCATCCTTGTCCAGCAACGCTCCCCCAGCCGGGACCGGGGACACAATGAGTCCATTGAGGAGAAGGAGCCTCCATGGTGAGAGGGCAGCCCTGTGCAGCCAGGACACGGCAGTGGCCCTGGAGAGGAGCAACCCGAAATACACCCCTCGCCCAGAAACCAGGGGATGTTGAGAGAACAGCAAGGAGGGTTTCTTTTCCTGTGACTGGTGAATTCATGCACAGAAGTGTAGAGAGAGCTACAGCATCACATTCAATCGTGAAGAAAGATGCTGTAGGGTATCTCATTCGCATGCTCTTCTCTTTTTACTAATCAACTCAGTGTGAATAATTTTGCTTATGATTTTGTTTGATTGTATTAGGGAATTATAGACTTGAAAAGTCTTCTTCTTTTTAGGTCTGCAGAAAGCATCAGCATTACTCCTGAGCTATTTTTAGAGAATTTTGCAGATAGCACACTGTTCTTTCACTGTTCGGTTATAATAAAGACCTGTAAGGAAAGCGAAACATGGAGGGCACAGGTGGCTATTAGACAGGTTTGTGTGATGGACGGGTATCTTTCCTGAGTCAGAAATAATTTCGCACCCTCCTACCACATGCCAAACTGCAATGGTGAATCCATGCCAAAAATATTGCCCTGCTGAAATTGCTCCCGCTCCTGGCAGCGCGGTAGCCACGTGAGCCAGACCTGCGGCAGGCTTGGAGCCCAGGGCCAGGGCTCGCGGCTCTGGAGCAGACTCTGACCTGTGGTTGCACCCTTTGCTAGGCTGGAATTGGCACTCAGTAAGAAATCTGCTCTGTTTAAAGCAGATTTATGATCCAGGCTGGGGTTGATACACTGGATTGCAATATTTATGCACCCTGGAGGTCTTTTATACTGTGTGTCTGAAACCGATTTTGATGGAGGCTGATACTTCATTGCTTCTATTGAACATATGAAACCATGTATGTGCCGTACATCAGACATACCTTTCATTGAGAAATTCTGAACATTACAAAGGTTAAGGTAACCATGGATAACATTAGATGCCTTAGTTAACAGAGCCTGCTGTTAATTAGGCTCTGTTAATGAGCAGCATCCTGTATCTGCCCAGGAGCTGTAGGCAGGGTGAGGTGCTGGGGATGTGCTGTCAGTGGGAAAAGAGACCTGGGCAGTTCCCCATCACCACGTGGGGGTAGTGAGGTCACAATCCAGAGATTGATCAGGACGTATCAGAAATGCAAGGAAAAAGGCAGAAGAAAAACTTCATGATTTCTGGTGTCACTTCCACTTCCAATGGTCTTATTAAACCCAACCCTTCTCAGACAATTTCAAATGAGAAGGAGAACATAAGGGTTCATGTGCTGCCACCTCCCACACCTGTAAGAGAGGCTATGAGGAATTCCTCTTGGTCCAGCCTCGCCAGGTGTTGTCCCCAGTCACTGAGAAATATTGCTGGCAACCAGACAAAAAATAACCTTTCTCTTCTTGTCAGATCACCATTATAAACTGTTGCATTTTCAGGTTGCTAATTTTGGATCCCTAAACCAGAACTGAGCAGGGTTAAGAGGGAGCTACACTCCTAGTCCACGTGCTTTCTGATGAAAGGAAAGATCACCTCTGCTTTAATCCCGTTCTGGCTGCAGTGCTGCTTAACCAAACCCAGTGGTGCCACTGTAGTTTTAAAGCTCATTGGTAAAACTGCATTTTTTAAATCACACATAACCTGCCTGTGCTTACAGTACACAAAACGAACAGGAGATGTTTTCTGCTCCAGTGATAAACTGTAATTTATCTGTCAAGCCTGAAGTTATAATTACAGGTGAAAACCGAGAGAAAGTGGAAAGTAGATTCTTGGCAATGTTAAGCCTCCGCAACAGTCCTTTTGAGCCACAGAGATGTTAAGGCCATCAAACAGCAGTTTCAGCCCTTAGTAAGATTTATGAGTGTCTGCTCTCTTTCCAAGTGATTTTCCAGAAGAGGAGCAATCTGGGATGGCCTCGCATCCCCAGGAGCCACAGGGATGGCCAGTCCAGCCCCGACTCCAGGCTATGGGGCTGCAGACCCACATCATGGGCTGGGGGTGGCCCTGGAGGCACCAGCTGGTGGCTGGACACCCTGCTTTGGAGAGGAGAGCATCGCTCAGTGTGAGGCGTACGGTGCGGAGCTGGAAGGGAGAGGGGATTGCTGCCTGTGGATGTGGTGCTGCGGCAGGACGAGCAGCTGTGGGCCTCCAACTCACCCAGGGAGCCACGGGAGGAAGCAGGAGGTGGTTTTCCTCTGGTGTGACTGATACTGGGCTACTGCATAGTGCTCTGCTCCTTGCAATTTGAAGAGCTATGTTCTAAATGAATCACCAAAGTAATTTGAGAGGTGGGAAAAAAATCCTTATCTGGCAAGAGTTAAAGAGCTCCACCTGCTTATCCTGCCTGAAATGCAATAAATGCTGAGCAAAGTAGGTGCTTTCAGGGAAATAGTGTCTGGTACTAAGAAACTTTTCAATCTATTTGAAAAAAAACAAAAGAAGAGCCTGACTGGAAGCTAAAGCAAAATTAATTGGATTGGCAACAACGCGTGAATTGTGCAAGTGCTGGACACTAGCTCTGGGTGACACCTCCAAGGTGACTGGTAGCTTCTCCAGCTCTTCAATGAATCCACCAAGACCAGGCAAGGCTTTTCCAGAAGAGAGATGAGAGAAAGCCCAGACCCTTGTTCTGCTGTGCAAGCTGCACGCCTTAGGGAGGAGGTTGTTCCTGCTGTGCTGTGATCCATCCAGCTGGGCAGGAGAAGGCTTTATCTCCAGGGAACACGCAGAGCCTCGCAGCAGCCACTGTGGCGGCTCGTGAAATGCAGCAGTGATGGCTCCGCTGGACATCATGAACCCATGGTTCCCTATGATCCGTGCTCACATTTATGCTTCACAAGGGTTATCTGTGACTTTGCAAATGCTGCCTGGAGTTCTGTAACCCACTCATCACAGTAAAGGGCTGCCTGGCCATCCGCGTGTCCCTGGGTCAGAAGAGCTCCTGTGAACACTACCTCCTGGTTTCTGTACTCTCATTTTTAACAGAAGAGCACATTTTTGTTGAAACAAAACCATGGGTAAATTTCTTCTGCCTGTCCTCTGAGACTCAAGGCTTCCTTAGAAATTACCCATTTCTTTTGTGCTAGAACAGACTCATAAACCGTGACAAGCCATAGCACTTCCTCAGCCTGCTACTTTAATCACAAGTTCCATTGGAAAGTCGTTCTGTCTGAGTGCACTCCTGAGGCTCCTCAGTGCTGACACAGGCTCCGGGAGAGCTGCACCCCCCGCCTGGCAGCCCCCAGGGCTCCTGGCCAAAGGCTCGCTCGCTGCCCATCCCAGAGCAGCTCCCAGCACTCTTCTCCGTGAGCACAGCAGTGGCTGCCCAACGGGCACCCACAGAGGTGTTACTGGTTTAGCTGGAAACACAAGCACCTCACTGAAGGCAGTTAAGGAACATCTCTGCCTGTGGTGCCCCCTTGTAGCAGCGCTCTTCACCTCGGTGGGTTAAGAACCTTGTGAACAAATGAATCATCGCCAAGCTCTTCAGCTGAGTGCACACACACACCTGCACACACAGACAGAAAGCCTCTCTCCAGTGAATCTTAAAGCAGAGATCATAATGAGATTTTGAGCATGCACTGTTGTTATGCATGTTGACACCAACACTTCCAAGGCACATGGGAAGAAGGAAAAGCGAGAAGATGCAAAATGGTTCTGTAATGTGTGCTGGGGATTTTCTGGGGAAGAGGTTTGCTTTAATTTGTTTACTAAATTTTCAAAAACAACACTGACATTTATCTAACAGGAGTGTTTTGTTTTCCCTTGGAGATTAAAAGCCTGCAGTCTCCTGCAGTGGATAACCACGCTGACACTGCCGGCACAGGTAAAGGGAGTGCTTCTAGTCATCCCATTAGCACCTGGCAAGACAGAAATATTCTGGAGTTAATTACAGATTTAATAACAAGCAATTATCAACAATTCCATCACCTTCATTCCTGTTCATGAGTGGCTGTGTTGGTGCTGGAGGCTGGCTCTGCCCAGCAGCACAGTGGCACCAGCAGCCAGTGCCCCTTGCTGACAGATGCCCAAGGGATGTACAGGCTGGCCCCAGCCCAGCTAAAGTTAATTACCTGTGTCTTGTGCCCAGAATCAGGCAAACAGGCAGCCTGGTCCACCTGAATATGCCCACCAGCAGCTGTAACAACAGCTGCATGACAACCAGCACCCGAAGGGAAGAGGACACAGAAGGACTAAGATTGAGGGTCTGCCTCCACGCCAAGAGAGGTGGCAGAGATAAGACCAGGGTAGTAAAACATTGTGCTGAATAAGAGTGTTGTCTTCATTCAGTCCATGCTCAGCTGAAACATTGGCTCTTACACCAGTGACAGACCAGGAAATTGGTACTTTCATCCCCAGGGCCCATCCAAGAGCTGACGGGACAAGTGGCCATTGGAATGGTGCAATGTCTTAAAAATATGTGCAAGCCTGAATTGACTGCTGCTGGAAAAACAACACCCGGCCACATCCATGCAGTGTCCTGACTTAAAATGAATTATGTGTCAGATTAAGACTTCCCTGGTGTTGCTGAGGGGCTGCGACCCATGCTTGAGTCTAATGACAACCACAGTCAGAGCACAAACAGCCTGCGTGTTTGCCAGCCTGCTTGCAACGCTCCAGCTGATGCTTTTGTGCAGAGTGAATTAATAAGCTTTACTCTGGTTCCCCCACAGAAGGTGGATAAGAAGCCAAAAAAACAAATAAGAAAGGCAGCCAAAACAGTAAACATGTTTGCTTCAAGGAGTGGAAACCATGGCTTAAGTTTCTGGACCATGAAGCTACAGGCTTCCTCAAATTAAATTAATTTTTAATGGTTTATACATTCCCTTCATGGAGATGTGAGTACTGAAATGTTCACCTCTGAATGCACGCAGGAAGGTCTGGCAGACACTCCTGCCACCCTGCAGCAAGGTACAGATGCCACGTCTGCACCAGGGACAGCCGGGAGAGGGACAGCCACGCCAGGCAGCGCTCAGGCTGCCCAGGGAGGGGGTTGAGTCACCTTCCCTGGAGGGGTTTAAGGCATGGGTGGATGAGGTGATGAGGGACATGGTTTAGTGTTTGATAGGAATGGTTGTACTCGATGATCCGGTGGGTCTCTTCCAACCTGGTGATTCTATGATCCTATGATTCAGTGCCTGGCAGAGCTGGCCAGGCTGCCCTTGTGAGATGGTGAGGAGCCAGGGGCTGCAGAAGCCTTCTCGGGGAGGGGCTCTGTGGGGATCTGTGCTGTCCCTGGCCACGACGACAGCAGTGGTTCTGCAGGCAGCCCCGCCAAGCCCGAGCTCCCACCTTCACCCCGCTTCCAGCTTTGACTCCAGCCAAGAGCTCTCTGTTGTGTCTTTGACAAAAAGGTTCTGCATTCCCATTCCCCATGTTACTTTTTACTCAGCTGGCAAAGTCCTGATTTGTCTTCTGTCAAGTACTTCTGCCTTGTGTCAAAAGCGCAGCTCCTATTACTCTGTTCCTCACATCCAGTTTCACCTAATGGCATCTGTAAATAATGAATTTGCATAATGAACAGTGTTTATGGAAACCAATTGCACTCTATGTAGGTGACCTTGTGACTTCAAACAAGCTAATTACCTTTGAAGAACCGACAAGATGATACCGTGATCCATTACTGCTCCTCTGGATGACGAGGGGGCCGATCATGGACAGCAGCAACATGCAGCCCGGCCGCCACGGCTTTAAAGAACCACATGTGCAAGCTCACCTCACCTGAGCGGTTGTTGAATACATAAGCCCAAAATATCAGAAACAGAAATTCCCTAGACTGCCTGCCAAACTAAAGGCTATAGTGGCTGAACCTCGTCTGTCACAGTCCTAAGAGTGGCACCAGCTGCCTGCGCTGGGGAAGCTCCTGCCACCACACAGCCAGCTCCTGGTGGTGCAGGAACAGCCTGGCAGAGCCGCAGGGACAGCCTGGCATAGCCACAGGAGGCACAGGGACAGTCTGGCACATCCACGGATGGTGCAGGGACAGCCTGGCACATCCATGGGTGGCCAAACGGACAGCCTGGCACAGCCGCAGGAGGTGCAGGGACAGCCTGGCACAGCCACAGGTGGTGCAGGGACAGCCTGGCACAGCCTGACATGGCCAAACGGACAGCCTGGCACAGCCGCAGGTGGCACAGTGACAGCATGGCACAGCAGCAGGCGGTGCAGAGACAGCCTGGCACAGCCTGGCACGGCCGCAGGGACAGCCTGGCACAGCCACAGGAGGTGCAGGGACAGCCTGGCACAGCTGCAGGTGGTGCAGGGACAGCCTGGCACAGCTGCAGGTGGCACAGGGACAGCCTGGCACAGCCTGGCACGGCCGCAGGGACAGCCTGGCACAGCTGCAGGTGGCACAGGGACAGCCTGGCACAGCCGCAGGTGGTGCAGGCACCCAGGGATGGCCAGGCTGATGGCCTTTCCTCCCCTGGTTCAGCTGCCTTAGGGCTGGCAGCTGCCCGGTTCCTTGCGCAGGGTGAAGTTCACTGTCCTTTCGGATGCCCCTCAAGGGTTACAGGTGTATAAATGGGCTTTATGAAACTGAGCCGCTGTCAGGCAACAACAATGGGAAATGCTTGAGCAAAAAGACTTGGATGCATCCCTTAAACCAGCCCTGCCTTTGTAAATGTGTGCAAGCAGCAAACTGCTCTTTCCAAGGAAGCAAGATGGAAGTACTGAAGAAACAGTGAATGTGCATTCCTCATAACACACAATTCACTGAACAATCCTGCTGTTGTTATTTCTGACAAGCCATAAATAATGCAGCAGCAAAAAGAGTCCTGAAGAGAGAAAAGGGATCCATATCCCCTCTGTTTGCCAGCTCCACATGAGGTGCTGTGGCGGGCACTGGCCTGGGTTGCTCTGGTTCCCCTGCTCAGGAGGCACTTGGCTCAAGGATCCCTGTGACATTCAACACCCAAAGGAGATGGATTGATTCCCTATGAACTGCTCATGCCAGCACTTGAAGTAGAGCCTCTGGTCAGGCAGCGCTCGCTCCACTTCAGGAGCTGCAGCTCTTCTCTGCGAACACTTGTTGAGGGAAATTATCTCATACATGTCATGACTATCGGGATCTGACAGGAACAGATTCCAAGAAACAGCCTCAACCCTGAGCCACCCTGGAAAAGGCTTTTCTAGGGGCAGGAGGGCATTCGTGCTGGGCACCAGCAGGAACAGCAGAGCCCTGGGCTCTTACAGGACAAAATTCCCTCAAGAATGGAGCAATCCAACCTGCTCATAGGGTTTTGGGTTTTTTTGAAGAATTAGGATTAAAAATTTGGAGGAATGAGGATAAAAAAAATAAAGAAAATTACCTCATAGAAAAAGTTCAAGATTTCAAACTAGGGGCTCATTTTGGCTTGGAATAGGAGGAGAAAATAACCTGTCTCATTGTTTTCCAGCAGATCTAGCTTAATGAATTTCCATAATGAGCCTGCCTCATCTGCATTTGTAAATAATTCCACAAGTGTATGGTTTGTGTGGAGAACTGCAAACCCTGTCACATATAAAATGTCCTTCCTGACATCTGTGACATTTCACTGAGGTGATAAAACTTTTGCTGAAAACCACAGCTGCTGGGCAAATCCCAGGTTCCTCTGAGCTTTGCTGAGAATGCGGAGCTGGTGCTGAATCCCAGACTTGACAGGTTTCCTGGAACGGCTTCCTCCGCTTACCAGTGAGAACCACAAATATTTTGCAAAAATCTCAAGCTTTTCTGAAAATCGCTGCAGAATTCTCCCTTAATTTTATAACATCAAATCCTGCCCTCATTTTCACCTCCTCAATTTTCCATTTGCTCGCAAGAGCACGCAGTCCCCTGCTGATGGCAAGCTGTGGTAAATTGAGTTTATGACTTTAAAAATATATCTGTTTAAGATATAACTGTTAACTCCAGCTGCAATAATTCTATAGATTCCTCCTGCATGCAAAGACATTCCACCAGGGGACTGCATCTCTGCAGCTGTGTGATTTCCATGTGTGAATATTAAAGGCTGATAGGAATGCTTTAGGAATGCCTGAAGCTCTGAGCGTGGCCAGCGTGCAGCATGCCCCGTCCGAGTGTGCAAGCGCTGGAAAGATGCGACGTGCACCTTGGAATAAACCTGCCCGTGGCCTTAGATGCAGACTGGGTTTCCAGACTGGGACAGTGGGGCCACAGCACTCTCTGGTCCTGCAAAGGCTCCGTGCTGCGGGACTGTGCTCAGGGAGCCCACAGGCCCCTGCGTCCCCCTCCTTCCCAACTCTGCTGCACCCAGGGTTGCTGTTAGTGCCCAGCGAGGGAGGGCAAAACCTTTCCTGCCACGTGTGTTCTTCTTTAACATCCATGGAATCCCAACAACCTGTGGCTCAGCCCAGGATGATACGGTTCCCTCCCCTGAGCCTGTGGTGCCTCAGAACATGTAACTGGGAGGACCAAAGTGGCCAACGCTGGAAGCTGCCGCTGCTCCTGTCTTTTTTGATGAGCTGCCTAGTTCATGTACTGTGAGGAAGAGCAGGTAATAATTCCTAGTGCATCTTCTTCATCCCATGGTTGGATACCGCCCTATCTCTCACGCAGACGGCTCCTCCTCGCGCTGCAGTGTCAGTGTCCGTGGTTACACCTTGCATGAAAGCCAGCAGACATTTCTGGTGCCCTGCTCTGAGCAATTCTAACCCCTGGATGTCCTCTCTGTGAGGGGCCACAACTGCACAAAGCCCACCATGGGGTACAGCAAATAACGCTGTCTGGTTTGACTTCTGTCCAGGTTCAAACAGGCTCTTACCCTTTTGCTGTCCCAAAGAGCAGAACTGATGAGACGGATTCACAGGGACTACATTTTCCTTTATTCCTAAGCAGAAATAGGCAGCTCCCAGTTATGCACAGTGAACATTTCCTTTCACGCCTCTGCTTTGCCTTCCAGCAGTATTGAACTTAACCAGTCCATTTATCGCCTGGTTGTTTCAATCTGAAGCTGTTACAAGGACCTGAAGCAAGATCTCAAAAAGCCGAGTAACTAAAGATGAAGTGACAAACAAAACCCAGTAGCAATGCCATGACTAATGTGACACCTTAGACCCGTGTGGCCCAGCAGCAGAGTGCTGCCAGGGCTGGGCAGAAAGGCAGAGCTGGAGCAAGACACAACTGGCTTCGGGGTAGCAGAGAGAACAACCAGAGGGAACTGAGGAAGAAGAAACCACCGGCATGGACATCATGTTCCTGCTGGGGAAGGACACCCAGTGCTGGCACATGCCATGAGCCCCAGGGCAGCCCCGGAGTCCGGCGGCAGCATCTGCAGGGGCTGGGCAGCAGGAGGCTGGGAACAACGGCAGAAACCCCGCGTACACGTAACAGTGGTGGCTGCAGCAGCCTGTGCACGCTGATCCTTCCTCTGCACTGACACCAGCGAGACCCTGAGGATTCCAGGCACACCAATAACATCGTCTGGGATCTCATCGTGCCCTGCATTGATAAACCAGACTGCCAGGTTTTCTGGCTTCAGGATTTCATTGGCAAAGTGAGCACGTGTTTTCCAGACCTATGTTCTGTTATTCCCAACAGGTTTTAGTTCTCATCATGACAGAGTGCACTGATGTGTATAGATTTTTAGGATCTGGGATTGGGAAGCACATTGCTTTCTGACACAGCTCATGCTGGATAAATGGTTATATGGAATTGGGGTTGGACCCAGTGGCTGTTTGTGTCTGTATGGTATCTCTCACGGTGGAAAATGTGATTATCTTTCCATGGTGCAGAAATAATAAACTTATTCCCCAGATAACCTAAATATATAAGTAAGGTAAAATCTGTAGAGAGAGGTTATAATTTTTTAATAGAACCGCTGATATGGGAGGTGAAATTTCAGACCCAAAGAGCTTTTGTTTCTGAAATACTGCCTGTTTTTTTCCAGCTATAGCAGGTGGTAAGATAAAAGATCCTGTCTTTGCTATAAATCTCCCTTGCTCATATCCTTGGAGCCTCATGGCTGCGGCAGCCCCACTGCTGCACCACGTGGGATGAGCAACGTCACTGCTGTTCTCCAAGGAAAAACATGGCAGGTCTGGAATCACAATCAATGATTTTTAAAATAGTCTCAAGGAGCTGCTTATGTAAATGTTAATTTGATAAAAAAATCCCCTGCAAGACACACACGTTTGTATTCTCTTCCTTTAGATTCGTATCACTGCACAGGCAGGCAGAAGCCCCTTTTACATTCGGTGCTGCACTGAGCTGTTGATAATGCCTTTAAGCCTTACACATACCAAGGATTACTCTGGCTAACGACATGCTTCAAGCTCTTTTTAATTGCAAAGAAGGATAAAAAGTTGAAATATCTCAAATATAAGATGTTTCAGGGAGTTTCCTCATATCTGTGGAAGCACAGTTTTGTGTGGCTCTAACAGGGGATCTGCTGAACGCGAGCACGCCTTGCTGGACTGCACACGTCGCTCTGCGGAATGGCCACCGAGAGATGCCGTGCTTTGCCCACGCCGCTGTCCCTGGCCATTTCCTGGGAGAAGGCTCCGCTCGTGCCCAGAGGCACCAGATGCTGCAGAAGCCATGGGAACGGGGAGGGCTGCAAATCTGCAGGGAGGTGCAGGTTGGTGATCCAACGTATCAGCTTCAGCTTCAGTTCATTGAATCTGATCCGCAGAGCAGCCATTCCACAGCTGGGCGTGAAAAACGGGAAAGCAGCAGCCTGAGCCTGCTGAAGCTCGCAGGTGGGAAGGGACAGCCCGCAGGATTCACAGGGTGGACGTGTGCCTGTTGGGCCATGAGGCATCACAGGGAGAGAAAGCTGGCCATGGGCAGGAGCTGTGGCAGCACCTGTAGCCTATTCCTGTGGATCATTCCTGTCACGCATTCCTATGGCATGTCCCTGTGGCATATCCCTGTGGAACATCCCCATGGCCCATCCTCATGGCCCATGCCCACTGTACATCCCAGTGGTACATCCCCACGGCACATCCCTGCAGCACATCCCCATGTCATATCCCCGTGGTGCATCCCCACGGCACATCCCTGTGGCACATCCCCATGTCCTATTCGCATGGTGCATCCTCGTGGTGCATCCCTGCGGCACATCCCCGTGTCCCATCCCCGTGGCGCATCCCCACGGCACATCCCCAAGGCGCAGCTCCCCAGCCCAGCACAGGCACTCCTCCTCCTGTGGCATGGGCCAGGGGTGTGCGGCTCTGCAGGAGCACTTGGCAAGGAATTATCATCACTTCAAGGACCATTGAGGGCGGATGAGCGCCCGTGACCATGGTGGTACCAGGGCCATCACTCCCCCCTGCGAAGGACAGCGGGTACTCCCACTGGGAGCTGCAAGGTCTGGATGCTGAAGGAGGGGAAGCTCAGGCCGCCCTTGCTGGGCAGCCTCGCCTTCCAGAAACTGGCATTTATCATGATACACCTGTTATTCTAAGCTTTTGACTGCTGACATAATTAATGGCATACAAAGCACGCCTTCTCTCATGCGGCACATCAAACAAGACCTGATGTATTACCCACATCACAGGAACCATTCCTTACTGAGGACTCGTCCTCCGTATTTTTCTCGACCTCGCCCTCCAGTTTATGAGCTGCAATGTTGTGCTGTTTCACCTGTTCAGGTGTCCTCTTCATGATTTATTTATTTTACCTGATTTTTATGCATTTATTCGGTCTATCCTGAGCAGCAGTGATGTTTTATCGCTGGACCCCGTGGCAGTGAGCTCTGCTGGCTGGCGTTCAGCCGTCTGCAGGTACCACATTTGTCTTGTGTTTGCCTTAACCATAACTCACAGCCACCCCGGCTGCTCAGAAATACACCCTGCTTTTCTGCAGGATAAATACATAATTCTGCAAAGCAAACAGACAAATAACATGTAAATAGATACTTCAATATTTTTTCTGCACTTTCAATTAAATAAGAATCAACCATTTGGGGAGATCTTCCTCTTTTCTGGAAATGCTTTTAGTCCCAGGCCCTTTCCACCTGCAGTTTCAGGTCGCCCTTCAGGACACCTTCCAGCTAATGCCTATCTTTCTCCACTGGAAAAAAGAGGCATTAAAAAAAAGAAGGGAGGGAATGGAAAAATGAATATTTGAGCTTTGAGTAGAAGTGGAAAGCCCTTGAGGAACCACTCCCCCACTTTTCACAACAAGGTTCCCCCTGTCCCAGAAGTGTTTTTTTCGTCAAACATAACAGCCTGACCCCCGAATCCCAGACAGGTGGGGCTGGAAGGGTTGTTAAGCAAGTCTGAAGTTAATTGTTAGCACTGTAGAACCGCTAATTGTAGCATTGTAATGTCGAATTTGGTAATTGCTTACTATACAAACACTTTAATGATTATAAGACGGCACCTAATCACCGGCTTTTGACAGAAAGCAGGCGTGGAACCAGCCCGGGGCTGGTGAAGTCAGCGGCTCGGATCCTCACGGGGTGTTCGCAGATGATGCTGCAAGCCGGTGGCCACTGAAAGGGAAAAACCTTAACCCCCTGAGACAAAGGATGCTCCTTTGGGGATGCGGAGCAGCCGGAGACGGGGACACAGGGCAGAGGCTGCCCTGCTTGAGGCCGCACGTCTCGCCTGTGTAATTCAATAGAGCAGGCACGGATCAGCAATAAATTGTTTTGTGTTTATGGACCTGTGTGTTTTCTCCACGTATTTCCCACCGGGGGGAATTAACGGGCTTTGGGCTCCTCTCCCCTCAAGGGATCAGACAAGTTTTTGGTGCGATTTTCTGGCCTTAATGGGAACCTAACTTCAAAGTTAACCTAATCCTATGTTTTTTTACTAATCACATGGAAACATGGAGTAGCTCTGTGTGAATTACCAGTGCACTGGTTTGGGCTGGGAGGCAGTTGGTTTTCTTCCCAGTAGCCTGCCTGGGCTGTGTGTGTGACCTGCGCTGAACACAGTGCTGAGAACCCACAAACGTTTCCATCACTGCTGAGCAGGGCATCACGCTCAGCCATAAAAGCTGGGGAAGGAGAAGGAAGGGGGGATGTTGGAAGTGATGGTGTTTGTCTTCCCGAGTCACCATCACACGCGATGGACCCTTGCCGTGCTGGGGATAGCCGAACACTTGCCCGCAATTGGAAGCAGTGAGTGAGTTCCTTGTTTTGCTTTGCCTGCACGTGCAGCTTCTGCTCTCCCTGTTAAACTGCCTTTATCTCAACCCACGAGTTTTTGCATTTTTACCCTCCCGATTCTCTCCCCACTCCCCAGGGACAAGTGCACGAGCGGCTGGGTGGGCTGAGCTGCCACGACAGGCAGATATATCAAGGCTGCCCGCCCGCGTGTCCCTGGAGTGGGGCTGGCAGCTGGGGGTGCACCACGCCGCGGCACAAGCTGATTATGGCTATTTGTGGCTCACTGACCCTGTCACTGCCCTGAGACTCCTGGCTTGCAGCAGGAGGGGCACAGCCTGCATCCCTCTGTCCCGGGGTCCCTGCGGTGGGTGCTGGGGTCCCTCCGGCTGTGAGCCCAGTCCTGGCCCGGCTGGCTCCTCTGCCCGCACCGGTGGCAGCAATTCCTACTGGCAGAGGTGAGCAGGAGGGGGCTCAGGGCGTGCGGAGCCCTTGGCCCAGCTGGGAGCTCTTGCCACCTTCCCAAGAGCATGTGGTCTCTGGCACGTCTGCCTCGATGCGCACGAAGGAAGCAGCAAAGCCATGCTTGGCCAGCAGAGTAATTTTACACATTTTTCATTAAACTTCTGTTAAATATGGAAATACTGCAAAAATTAGATGTGGTATTTTATGTGTGAGGTCTTTTGCTCATTTTGGTGATTCTTATATTTGGAAATAAAATGAGGATTGACAAAGTCTCTTCTACTGGAAATGCACTCAGGTTTACTTAAGCACCATGTTAAATTTGCTTTACAAACTAATCTGAAATCAGGTAGTGTTAATAAAATCTCCAGAAATGCTTTTCAAGTCAGATGAGGATGGTGAAAGAGTCTTCTTGTGCTTTTTTTGAGAAAGAAAATTAATTAATTGTTCTCATTTCAGAGTTGGAGCTCTCCTTGAAACACAGCGCATTTGGATGTGGCCAGCAATTCAATCCCATCCTGGAGTGACCGGTGGTTTAATAAGCTGGTCTCAGAAATGAAAAGGTATTTGATAGTCATACATGAAGTAGATTTTTGGTTTTGCTAATTGAAAACATCTTATCCATGAGCATATGTCATTTCCCAGGAGGTAAAAAGCTTTTCTGGCAACAGCTCCTTTAGCTATGGAGTTTGAAATTGGAGAAGGGAGTGATGGGAGAGAAACCTAAATGGAGACAATAGCACCTGTTTCTTCATTGTATTTGAGATCTTTCACTGGAATGAAGAAAGATAAAAATGCCACTTGAATATCAAAAAATGCCATTCTGAAAACACAGCTGCGTGCTGCTTTCTTTAAGTTCTTCCCCAAAAGGGAGAATTTGAGTGAAGTTGCCCCAAATGGATGAGCAGATTTAAGGAGAACATAAGGAATAAGAACGCTTTCGGGGGGTGTGTGTGTGAGGTGGGGGGTGTGAGATTCTCCACCAACAGGAACTACACCTTGGAGAGTGAAAATCCTGGGGAAAGCAGAGTTCTAGAAGAAAAGCAAAAAGAGGTTTTTACAAGCACATGTGATACCATGCAAGAGGTCTGTCAGCAACACAGAGGAGAGCAAGGCGGCTGCTCTGTGTGATGTCTGGGGCCAAGAGGAAGGAAATCCACTCATGGCACACAAACCAAGGGGCCAACTCACCTCTTGGTGACGTTTTGGTAAGGCTGCGGTGTTGAACACCGGTGCAGGCAGGTGATGGGGAAAGGAAATGAAACGAAGGAGAGAGAGGCTGCAGAAAACGATGAGGATGATCTCAGGTCCCAGTTTCCTATGCACAGAAACCAGGCCTTCAGCCCTGGGCACTGCTGTTACAGACTAGACACGATGATTTTAATAACTGTCAAATCGGAAATGGTATCATTGGGTGGGGAAAAATGCTGCCCTTGTTCAAGTGTTTTAAGAGGCTGAAGTGAGATGGGGAAACAGAAATCTTTAGGTCAGATCTCAGCAGTGTGCAAAGTTGCAGGAGAAATTAAGAAGAAATAGCAGCTGAAGAAAAGTGGATGTGGGTGATTTTGGATTCTGACAAGCCAGGTTTCAGAGAGGCAAACTGCTGCAGAGCTCCCCTGGCAGTAACACTGCCTTAACGACAGAGTCCCCAGAGCCAGGATTGCCTTGGACCTAGGCAGCTACGGACCTAACGTGCATGGCCATCTGGAGGGAAAATGCTGATTCCAGCTTGGCAAGAGGGAGGCTCATCTAGAAAGAGCCAGATAGGTAGGGAGCTACAGAGGCAGATCTACGGAAGGGCTGGTGGGATGCTCCTGGGGAACTGCAGGGTCACCATGCTCGGGCTGCAAAGAACTGAAGTGTGCAATAAGTCTTGGACCGGACAGTGGCAGGGAACAACTCCCAAAGGTCCTAACACAGAAAAACAGTCTCACTTCCCACTAGGGAATAACAGCATGAGCAGTTGTGAGCCTCGCTGTAAACACAGCTCCCAGCCTTGGTAGTGTTGTGCTCCTTCGGAGCCTTATCTAATGGACTGGGAATTAAACCTGGTGACTCTTGCTTCTCCACCATGACTGCCCAGCACCCAGCCACGGGGACACAGGTGAGTGGTGGCACCTTCCTATCCCACTGCAGTGCAAATGGGAACTTGTACCACTGACATGGAAAAAGCACCTCCAGCCGTTATTGCCAAGTGACCAACTAGGCAAGGACCAGGAGTCTCTTGGTAGTAAACACAGAAAAGCACCTCAGCAGGTAAAAGAGGGCCTGCCTTGGGTCTCTCATGCCATCTCTCTGTGGCCCCTCAAAACCTGGTCACAGTGAACACCTTTGGGGCTTTATTTAGAAGAAAAAGCCTAGGGGAAATCCAAGGATGCGTCTTCTCAAAACAGAAGAAACCAGAATACCCCAGGATGCGTCCACCGTGGTCTGAAACATAGGCAAACATCCCCCTGCTCCCAGCACCTTGACAGCCAGGCTGCTGGGGCTGCGACAGGGCAGCGAGGTGCTGTGCTGAGCAGAGGATTTTGTGCCAAGTGCTCACGTCTCAGCCGCCAGCAGCCCTGAGCTCCCTCCTACCCAGAAATCAGGTAAGCAGATTTTCAGGTCAGCGCCGAGCGACAGCTCCCGCACGGGCTAATCGGGAGGACTGCTGAGAGTGGGCTGGAGCCGCTGCTGACGGGGAGATGCTTTTCATTAAGATGTCTGCCACCAGCAATGCAGAATTCACACCGAGCTGCAGAAACACATATGGATCTCTGCGAGTGCAGAGGCTGCGACGGGGAGGATCTGCTGCAGCAGGGCAGTCTCTCAGTACTGGGAAAGGCATTTCTGAAGGGTATTATCTCTAACGCAGAGGGGAGTGTTTCCAGGATTGCCTTTTATGCACTGCACTGGGACAACTGCTGTTCCACACAGCAATCTGAAGCGCTTGGTCATTGCTGCGTAAAGGACATTTTCTGGAGATATGGCTCCCATTTCCTGGATAATTTCATGTTCCCGCACACACTGAATGCATATGCACATTCCATATCCATATTGCTCACTGACTTCAGCAGGGCACAGCATTTTGCAGTCTTTGCTTCCAAGCCCGTAAAACAATGCAGGTTGTTTTTTTAGAAGTCAGAGCATCTTATTGACTGTTCGACGTACCCACAGCTCCTTCTGGGGAGCAGAGCGGGGCAATTCAGGTAGCTTTGCTGGTCAGGTAGGAAAACAAGAGTGTGAGTGGAGGAGGGTGATGCTCAGGAGTGGGGAGTGTGCCAGGAGCAGGCCCTGACCCCTTCTTGCAGCCACATCCTCCTAAGCACGTGTGGTACTCTCAGCAGAGCCTTGGATCTCCACCTTCCCTTGTGGGAAATTCAAGAGCTGACAGATGCAGGCGCCTTGAGGGGCAGGAAGGCTTGGAGTGGGAAGAGCAGAGTTTTTGGCCGAAGGAGGCAGCACAGTTCTTAGAATTTCCTAGCCCCTTCCCATTATCCCATTGCCACTCACAGCACATCAGTGAACGTCAACAGTGCCCGAGGAGCATTTCCCTTGAGAACTAGACATTGAAAAAGGGGAAAAAGTACCCATGTCTGGAAGCTACAGTAGGAACTTAAAAGCAGAAGTAAGATGCACATTTTTAGCAATAAGGATTGTAAGCTATTGGAGCGAGTTACCCAAGGGGCCATTCGAGTTTTCTCTATTGAAGTTGTTTTTATTTTAGCCCAGCCTGGATTCCTCTCCAGAAGGACTTCAAACAGCAGCAGAAGCCAGGAGCACACAGCTCTAGCTGTGGTGGGTCAGGCTGGGATTTATCCTCTTCTCCTTAAGAAATAAAAATACATGTTTGCCACCTTGAAGGGGACCTGGGATGCAGCCCTTAAACTCATTCCTGTACGGACAGAGGCTGTGGGGCTCAGCATCTCTCAGGACTGAGCCTATGCTCCTTGGAAAGTCAACAGCAGCAGAAGCTGCTGAGAGGCTTTCATTAGCAACAGGAGGAGTAAGAGGGTAATTAACAGTGATGGTTCTTGACCCAGGTGTCCCTGATCTCCCTGACTCTTGTATAGGGAGTTATTAGTCAAATACAGAGCCTGTGTGTGAAACAATTATCACTAATTACCATCAAGTCACGGCATTCTGAGATTTTTAAACACAGCATGGAAGTCTTGAGTGATTAGAAGGTCCGTCAGGGCTAGAGTTTTCTAAGGCAATTGTCTTAAGTGTTTTCCATGCAGCAAGTTTCTGCAAATAGGAGATGATCCAGTGCCAATCAGGTGACTTTTAATCTGTACATGATATTAAAAATAAGGCAGGCTGGCAGATTGAGGCAAAGAACAGGCACAGCTACCCAGCAGGCAGCCCCAGCTCTTCCCTTGTGTGTCCTCAAAAAACCAGATGACAGGAATAGCTGGCACCTGTGCCTGTTCACACAGCTCTTCCTCAGATTTTGGGTAGCACAGCTCATGCCGCAGCCTGAGGTGAGCTGGGAGCTGCACACCTGAGCACTGGGCAGGCAGGAGAGGTGTGTGGGAAGGGCTGCAGGGCAGGGATGCAGCTGATCTACCCTACGGCCAGCGTCTTCGAACATCACGTGCTGGGCAGCTTCACCAGGACCTGCTTACTCCTGGAAACGGTATACACTGAACCACAAAGTTAGAAGGTATGAAACATCAACTTACCCAGAAAGCTCTTGAAGTGGATCCAACAGCAGAGGGATGCTGAGGCTGCTGGTGTGACACAGGGGAGGCTGGAGGAGGAGAAGGAGGAGGGATGATGGGCACACAGCAATGGAAAAGGGAGGATGGGTGCTCCCCCCTCACCCAGGTAACTGTTTCACTCATGTTGCACGAGTTAAGAGTTATGGGTTTGAGTTATGAAACCTCATGACTTGAGTGGTGAATAAGTGAATTTATGCGAAAAACTGTTCTGGGTGAAGGGGATTGATCCCTTGTTTATCATGTTGGTTTGTTACATTTCTTAATGAGCTTATAAAATTATGTTTAATGTAGAGAGTACTTTGTCCGTAAATTTAAGATATCCAGGTGGACCGTGACAGACCTCTGTGAGATCTCCTGATCAGCTGCCAGCTGTCAGGAAGCATGTCCATGTCCGTAGCCGTGCAGGGCAAAACCTGGGAAGGCCGGAGCAGAGGTGAACTCCTAGGGCAGCAGGGGAGAATGCTGCCACCAGCCCGTCCCACCCCGCGGAGCAGCGCAGGACCACGTGGAGGCACGGGTGCATCATCTCCTTGGAGAGGTGCTGCAGCAATGCCACATCTCACAAAAAGGAAAGGAGGGTGGGTGTCAGGGAGCAGGGGATCTAAACCTCTGGGAAGGGCAAAATCCAGCTCTGACTCGGGACCCTGAACCCAGTTTGTGTCACAAACATAAAGGAGACCCGGACCAAAAGAGGGGTCTGAAGGGCGTTACAACACATTCGCCGTTCTGACCAGAGAGAAGAGTAAATCCTAGACTGAAAAGACCGTGTTGTGGTTAAACCAAGTAATTCAAGAGTGCTTGGAAATTGCTTAGTCTCTTCCTTATTAGATTTATCTCGCTACTCTCCCTTCTTCCTCTGTAGGGTTCTTTATTCAGAATTTGCTCAAATATTTTCCTTCAGAAGATGTAATATCTGAAAGTGCAAATATCCAAACCCTGTATCATTTAGTAATTTCATACTCCATGGCTCTTTCATATGCATATCATTCATTTGCCATCCCTTTGAAGAATGCAGCTTGAGCGATGGAAGTGAAAGACACCCCATTCAGTGTTGATTTTAATTGAACAAGCTCAGAAGCTGCGGGGATCCATGCCAGACTCCAGCTCACTCTCTGTTGAAGAGTGATTACAAGGCTTCTTTTGCCCATGTGTCTCTATTTTTTTCCAATTAGCAACTTCCCAAAAATATTAGTTAGCTTATTATTTTTCCAGTACTGCTTGTTTGGGATGCTTATGCCTAATAGTCACATTGGTTGACAGGGACTGAACATGAGCCAGCAGTGGCCCAGGTGGCCAAGAAGGCCAATGGCATCTTGGCTTGGATCAGACACGGCGTGGCCAGCAGGTCCAGGGAGGTTCTTCTCCCTCTGGACTCGGCACTGGTGAGACCGCTCCTCGAATCCTGTGTTCAGTTCTGGGCCCCTCACCACAAAAAGGATGTTGAGGCTCTGGAGCGAGTCCAGACAAGAGCAACAAAACTGGTGAAGGGGCTGGAGAGCAGGTCTTACGAGGAACGGCTGAGAGAGCTGGGGGTGTTTATCCTGGAGAAGAGGAGGCTGAGGGGAGACCTCATTGCTCTCTACAACTACCTGAAAGGAGGTTGTGGAGAGGAGGGAGCTGGGCTCTTCTCCCAAGGGACAGGGGACAGAACGAGAGGGAATGGCCTCAAACTCTGCCAGGGGAGGGTCAGGCTGGACATTAGGAAAAAATATTTAACGGAAAGAGTCACTGGGCAGTGGCAGAGGCTGCCCAGGGAGGGGGTTGAGTCACCTTCCCTGGAGGGGTTTAAGGGACAGGTGGACGAGGTGCTGAGGGACATGGGTTAGTGATTGATGGGAATGGTTGGACTGGATGATCCAGTGGGTCTCTTCCAACCTGGTTATTCTATGAAATCTGCTTTCTCCTCCTGTTCCAATGGAATATTGCATTCCTTGTCTGGGCAGCAAACCATCAGATAAAATTAGACCTCGTCTGCATGCAGGAGTAACATTTTGCATTGGCAATTGACTCATTCTTGGTGTAGCTGTTTTGCCTCAGTTCAGTTATGGCAGCGGTGAGCTTCTGTAGCCTTTAACCTGTGACTGTAAGGCTGTCTACTAAAGACTGCAAATGAAATTATCTCTTTTCCTGAAAAGAGAAGGCTCTTTCTTGAGAAGAGCTGCCTCCCAGTACTGAAAGGGCCTACAAGAAAGCTGGGGAGGGACTTTTAACAATGACATGGAGTGATAGGGTAAGAGGGTATGGCTTTACATTGGAGGGGGGACGATTTAGATTAGACATTACAAAGAAATTTTTCATGATGAGGGTGTAGAAGCACTGGCACTGGTTGCCCAGAGAAGCGGCGGCTGCCCCATCCCTGGAGGGGTTCAAGGCCAGGTTGGATGGGGCTTGGAGCCCCTGATCCAGTGGGAGGTGTCCCTGTCTGTGGCAGGAGGGTGGAACTGGATGATCTTTAAGGTTCCTTTCAATCCAAACCATTCTATGATTCTACGATTTTCTTTTTCCTTGTGCGCATAAATGAAGCCTCTGATAGTTCTTCCTTCTCCCATCCCAGCTGACCACGAGCCCTCAGCTTGTTGCTCGGATTGCAGAGAGGAGAAGGGACATGCAGAAGAGGGAAAGAAGTGCAAATGGCTTGAATCATTGGATACTCTTTTCCATACAAGATTTGGCTTTAAGGAAAACACTTCAATTGGCAACAAGAGGAAAAGCAAACAATTTTTCAGTCTGTTATGGAAAGGAGCTCTCTGCAGGGCTCTTGCAGAGCAGCAAGGATGCTGCGGGAATTTGAGCAGGCTGGTGGTGTTGATTTTGCTATTTTCTACTGAGAAGTCACCTCAACAGAGGAATCATTTTCATAAGAAAGAAATATGAATAAGAAAGAATTTTAAAAGACTAAAACCCAACAACACAAAGAGAGTGTGAGTGTTAAGAGAGTACATGATTAAAGCATGAGGAGAGCACTCCAAGGAGCTGGGGGCCCAGCCACAGAGCAGCCTGTTGGACACGGGGCTGGAGGTGGCCAGGCGGCCGGTGGGGCGAGCAAAATCACAGCAGGGAGCACGCAGCTCCCGAGGAGACGTGGTGCTGCAGCCAGCGCTGACCCGGGCCTTCAGCTCCCACACCGGCTCAGAGGGTGGGCAGTGCCCTTTGCAGTGGGCAAAGGCTCCTGGTTGGCACAGCAAACGTTCCCCAGTGGTGCCTCAAGGTCTTTCCAGGCAAAAATGTGCTCATGCAATACAAAACCACTGCACGTGCCAGATCCCAACGGGACATCCAGCGTTAACTGGTGTTAGTCCTCCTCCAGCTTCTCCCTACAGACTAAAAAGAACGGAAAGATGCAAAGCACGTTTTTGAAATCCAGGCACCAGCTTGTAGAAATCTTCATAAAATGATGGAGGAGATTTTAAACAATCCACAATATACCTGTGCTTCATTTCACTCCTCAAAAGTCTACCTGCTAGAAGATCAAGCAAACAGCCAGTGCAATTTCTGTAGCCATGAATTCAAATGCAAGTTGAGCTAGGTCTTTTAAATATATTAAAAAAGTGCCAAAAAAGGATGCACTTCAGCTATGAAGTATCTCTTTACTTGTTTTGGTCTCAAGGGCTGCTCAGAGCCCACCTGAGGAGAAATCCAGCGCCAGCTCCCGCTCCCTGCAGTGGCTCCGGGTGCCAGGACCGACTCCCCGGCAGGGATGGGCAGAGCAGAGCGCCTGGGAAGCGCTCGAGGAGCGGAGACTCCATCTGTGCTGCTGCTGTGCCGCCTGCCAACGTAGCCTGGATGGAAATGCCACGGTGAGGAAGGGGCCTCTTCAAACCCCATTTGCCTGGGCCAGAATTAAGTCCCACTCACCCTGCGCCCTCCCGGCTGGCGAGGGCCAAGCCTGGGCTCCGGAAAGTGCTGGCACCTGCTGCAGCCTTGCCTGGCAGCGCAGGAGGCTTCCACCGCCTGCTGCAGCTCGATTACGAGGAGATTCAAGGTCTAGAACTGGTAGGAACACTCTGCAATTTTTTGTACAATGCAACAGCTCCCCCATCTTACGGATTAAAGAACTTAAAATGGGAAAACTCCCCGGGAAATGCATTCCAGGGAAACGCAGCGTGCTCCGCTGCTGCTTCTGGAGGGAGAGGCTGGCAGTGCCGTTTCCCAGGTGCTCTGGAGGAGGAGGATCCACTCCACACAGCACGGCACTTGACATTTCCCTGATTAAGGCATGGAATTTTCTTCTTGTAAGGATGAGTAAACATCGCAGCATCCAAATACTTTTTGATGAGGTACAACAGTCTGTCTGAACGAGCAACACTTACTGCCTCTTGTCGTAGCGTTTCAGCACAGATGCCAGGAGCTGTGCCTGCTGCTCCGGCTGCGCTGCTGCTGGCTTCCTTTAGGGTGTACACGCAGCCCGCTGCACGGATGCTCCTGGGTGCTGAGGTGCTTGTAAAGCCCTTTGCTCGGTGCGGTGTGACAGATGAGCAGCGAGTTACTCCTTCAGATCTCTGCACAGCCATTGCCACCGTGGAAAAGGGGTGTTTCTCCTCTCTGGCCCCTGGGGCAGCGTTCGGTTTTGCTTGCCCAGCAGTTTGCCAGCGACTCCCCAGGATGCTACCTGCTTCAGCCGCAGCTCGAGAGACGGCTCCGGTTTATGAGGTGGGGCCCGAAGTGACTGGGGGGGAAGCAGCCCCCTGTGACCACTGTGGAGGGCACGTGTGTGGGTCTGGAGGGCGTGAGGAGCCAGGTCGGTGGGCGCAGAGCCCAGATGCAGCGAGGGGCCATCGTGCCCAGGTCCTGGGTTCCTCCTTTGTGAGGCACTAAGTGTTTGAAAGAGCGCATAAAACCAGCTCTATGTATTATTGTACAAAGCATTTTCCTTGTTTCAGTCAAAAATAGAAAGGACAAAGTAATGTTACCTCTGAGGGGGAGAAGATTTTTGGTGAAGGAGTTATAAACTCTACTGGGAAAAAGGCATTAATACGGGGCTTGGGGGCTGGAGTAAGACACACCGGACAGTAAGTGCTTCCTAGGAAGGTAATAGGTGAGGAACATGCTGGCTGAGCCCTGGAGGTCCTCAAGGCAGTGGGTCAGCTGAGCAGCACTGAGCATCTCCAGCCTGGGGGCCACACAGGCCAACACCTCCCATGGGGTTCCCTGTCCTGCACTCGGTGCTCGCTGCCTGGCATGCGGTGGCTCCTCTGGACACAGACCTGCCTCGTCCTAGGGCACTGAGGTACTTCCCAAGCAGTCCCCCCGTGGGCACCGAAGGGAGCCTGCGGGCACAGACACCCACCCCGGGGGTGCTCCCCCTGGGAGGGAGCACAGCGGAAGGGCCAAGCAGAGGGCAGGGGATGGTTTCAGGGTGCAGCAGCACAAGTCACACACGGTCACTTCAGCATGGGTCCAGGATTCACTTATTTGCTCAAACATGGATTCAAACATGCTGTTGACCGCTCCTGTCTGAAAGCTGTCAGGGTTTCACTTGCTCTAGCTCACCACGGAGCTCTGCTTGCCGGGGAGTTAGTGCCCAGTTATGCCAGCACAAAGAGCCTCCAGGACAGAGGCAGCCGAAGGAGCCCAGCAGCACTGCCCACCGAGCAGCTGAGCTGACGACAAGGCACCCTACAACCCCAGGTCCTCCACATCCAGAGCAGGTGCTTGTCACTGCTGCTGTGCTCCCAGGAAGGGACACACGCTATCCCCCGCAGCTGGAGTGGCTGGCTTTCTGCAAGCAGATCACAGCCAGGAGCATCCCCACGCCTTCGGGGCTGCTCTGCTTTCAAACGAAGACCCCAGCATCTGCCGTGCTGCTGCTTGTGGGACAGCACCCACCAAGCACCCCACATCCAGCCCTGGAAGGGAGCTGGAAGACACGTGAGCACATGAAATCAGAGCCGTAGTGGTAGACACATTTGACAGACGGGCTGTCCACCTCGCCCAGCAGGGAGCGAGCCTCCCCAGCGCACCCACAGCTCCTCACACTCCCAGACACGCCAGGCAGGAGCAGTTTTTCCACCAGGTACGCTAACAAGGCAGTAGTGCCATTTCAATCCCATGTTCAATGCAGATTTCAGGCTAGCAAAGAATCTGCTGCAGTCCTTGCTCAGACCACTAAGGCCAGAGCATGCAGAATGTTCCTGTAGCGGCCTGCGAGGGTGCAGAGTTCCTGAACTGTGCTGTAATGGTACCAGTTCAGAGAGGTCCTGATGTGTTTGTGCAGGTTGTTGGCGAAACGATGCACCCTAGAGAATACGCAAGGCTTCGAGTGCAAACTTCCAATGAGTTCCCACTGGGCTTTTTCATTTCCCTTTGCCAGGAAAGCTGTACCTGAATACTTTCTTCCCTTCTCGATGCCAGCTGACCAGCTGGTATCACCATCATGCCAGCTCTCCTGCTCCCGGTGCAGCAGAGAACCGACAGAGCAGCCAGTGCTGGAACACGAAGCCCAGGAACGCTGTCGGCTCTGGTAGACATCAGCCAATACAACAGACGTTTTACCACAGAGCATCCTCTTGTCTCTCTGCTCCTTCCTGAGGAGAGCACACTGTGAAAGCTGAGCCAGGGCCAAGGACGAGACTGTCTCCAGCTTTGAAGGACAACTGAGAGCAACCGCTGAGCCTGGAAAAATCAGCTTTTTGGCACTGTTGCCTCTCTGCCCTGTAACAACTGGAACCAGCTCCACGGAACAGCAGCTGGGATGTGGACACAAACACCACCTTACGAAACCCAGCTGGCTGCCAGGCCCCAGGCAGCTTCAGAGGCTGTTGGAAGAGCAGAGGATGGCAGCTGCTCCAGGAGGTGCACTCCTCCCAGGAGCGGGGTCACACGCCGCTGTGGAGACCACAAAACCAAACTCCCTTTCCACCTCAGAGTCTGCAAGGACAACAAACTTCTCAGGTCGCATGGACGGACCAGAGCCGGAGAGCACTGCTGGTCCTTTCCTCACCCGCGCTGGCGCAAGACGCTGCATCCCAGGGCACGGACATCTCTTGCACAGCATCAGCAGAGCTGTGTGGGACTGTCGCTGCATCTTTCCAGTTTTGGGACAGGGGTCCCCTCACGTGCATCCCCAGCAAACCCCCAGCACGTTCCAGCAGCACAGCTCCCGCTGCCTTTGAGCGCACGGCGTGGGCGATGAGCTCTGCCCTGCGAGCTGGCGCGGTCGCGGGCAGCATCCCGAGCGCCCGGGCCGGAGGAGCCGGGGACACCTGCCACCCCAGCAGGACGGCGTCCCGGGAGAGGGGCCGGTTGCCCCACGGGGCGGGGGTTTCGCCTCCCTCCAGGCGCCAGGGCGCTGGCAGCTCAGGGTTCAGCTCTCGGCGGAGGCCCCGCAGCATCACCGACGCGCTCTCACAGAAGAGCATCAGAGAAAGCCGTCGGTGCTCCTCAGCAGCGCGCTCTGCGCCCCGTGCGGCATCCCCGGGGGCAAATACCGGCCCCTAAAGCCTCCCAGATTCACTGCCCTGGGAGACAGCCCGTCCCTTCCCGCTGGGATCAGCCCCTCTTACGAGCCAGGCTCGGTGCCGCTCCCGGTGCCGTTCCCGTTCCAGGGAGCCGGTGGCGCTGCTCGGCAGGAGCAGGCTCGGTGCCGTTCCCGCAGCGCTCCCGGTGCTGCTCCCTGGCGGTCCCGGCCCCGTTCCCGTTGCCGCTCCCTGGCGGTGCCTGTCCCGTTGCCAGTGCGGACGTTGCTCCCGGTGCGGGTCCCGTTCCCGGTGCGGGTGTCGCTCCCGGTCCCAGTCCCGGTGCGAGTGGCGGTCCCGGGCGGTCCCGGTAGCGCTCCCGGTGCGGTTCCCGGTGCGGGTGGCGCTCCCGGTCCCGTTGCCGCTCCCTGGCGGTCCCGGTCCCGTTGCCGGTGCGGGTGTCGCTCCCTGTCCCGGTCCCGTTGCCGGTGCGGGTGTCGCTCCCGGTCCCTGGCGGTCCCGGTGCGGTTCCCGGTTCGGGTCCCGTTCCCGGTGGCGCTCCCCCGCGCCCGCCCCGCGCAGCGCACCCTCCCGCCGTTGGAGGGCGGAGGGGGTTGGGGGGTGGGGGGGGGGGGGTTCCCGGCTCCACGTCTGCGCGGCGCCCGGGCGGCTGCGGCTCCGCCGCGCGTGCGTTGGGGCGGGGAGGCGCGCGGAGCCAGCGCAGCCCGGCGCGGCGGAGGCGGCGGCCGCCTCCCGGCTGCAGCGAGCGGCGCGGCTGCCCGGCCGGGGCGGCGCGGGGCATGGGCGCCGCCGAGCTCCCCGCGCGGGGCCGCGTGGCGCCGCCGCCGCCGCCCGCCGCGCCCTGACCCCCCCCCCCCCGCCCCCCGTCCCCCGCCCCGTCCCCCCAGCGCGTGTCCCCGGCGGCGCTCGGCGGGGCCGGGCTCGGCTCTCGCGGGGCTCGGCGGGGGCCCGGCCCCGGGACGGCGCGGATCGCAGGTACGCGGCAAGGTCAGCGGGCGCGGGGCGATGCCCGCGGGCCGCGCGCGCCCCCGCCCCCCCTCCGCGCGCGCGCACGAGCGCTGCCCGCCGCGCCGGCCGCCCTGCCCGCCCCGGCCGGGGCCGCCGCCGCCGCCGCCGCCGCTCTAGGATGCGGCTGCTGAGCGCCGGCACAGGGCGGAGAGGCGGCCAGCCTGCCTGCCCCCCGCCCGGCCCCGCTCCGCCGCGGCGAGCGCTCCGGACGCCGCGCTTCCCCGGGAGGCGACAGGTAATCGCGGGGGGCTGCGCGCCCGCTCCAGCCGCATTGCAGCCCGCGGGGGAGGGGGGCGGGGGGCGTCCCGGGCGAGACCCCGCGGGGACGGGGACGGGGGGGGGGGGTTGGGGGGGGGGGTGGCGCGGGGCCGGGGCCGCCCGCGTCGAGCTCTCGGCGGTTCGGGTCGCTCCGGGCGGTCCTCGGCGGGGCCGGGGAGGCGCCGTTCGGGTCCTCCGGCCGCGGGACCGGGGACCCCCCGGTTGGGGCTCTCGGCGGGGCCGGTAGCGCTGCCGGGGCGCGGGGAGCGGGAGCCGCCGCCCTGCGCGGAGCGAGCCCGGCGGGATGCGGGGTTCTCCGCGGGGAGCGGCGGGATGCGGGGTTCTCCGGGGAAAGAGACGGGGTTGCGGGCTCCAGCAGCCCCCGCCCCGCCGTCCGGGATGGATGCTTCAGCATCCCGGGATGGATGCTCCGGTACCCCGGGATGGATGCTCCAGCACCCCGGGATGGATGCTCCGGTACCCCGGGATGGATGCTCCAGCACCCCGGGATGGATGCTCCGGTACCCCGGGATGGATGCTCCAGCACCCCGGGATGGATGCTCCGGTACCCCGGGATGGATGCTCCAGCACCCCGGGATGGATGCTCCGGTACCCCGGGATAGATGCTCCAGCACCCCGGGATGGATGCTCCCGCATCCCGGGATGCGCGCTCGCCGCTCCCCTTCCCCTCCCCGCCGTCCTCTGTGCGGCGAGCCCCTCTCGCCCGCGGGAGAGCGAATGTAGGGCGAGATAAAGGGTTTTTCCTGCTGGAAGGTTCCCGTGCGGGAGCCGCACGAGCCTCGCAGCCATGTTGGTGTCGGGAGCGCACGGGCTCGGCCGGGGCCGCGGGGCTCGGGCCGCCCGGCCCCCCTCTCCGGGCAGCGGGGCTGCCCCTCCGCCCCCTCCGCCGGCTCCCTCCCTCCTGCCCCGTGGCGTCTCCGCGGCAGGACGGCTCCTCGTCGAGCGTCTGGAGCAGAAGGATGCGTTGGTCTCACTTGTGGGTGTGAACGTGACCTCACGGGTGCCCGGCGGGTGCGGGGAGGGTGGGTGCCCCCCCCGAGCCCCGATCGCGGAGCCGGGCAGCCCGGCCGCCCCGGCGCGTTGGCCACCGTGCTGTCCTGGCAGCCGTCTTTCCCGTCCGTGCTGACGTTTCGTGTGTTCCCGAAGCGCTGTGGCGTTGGCTCATTCCTTCCGAGCATCCTCGAGTGAGCCCAGGGCTGTTCGAGTCAGTGCAGCCGGACGAGAAACCAGCGGGACGGGCTGGATCCATCCCAGATGAGTGAGGAAGGATGGATCCATCTGAAACCAGTGGGATGGGCTGGATCCATCCCAAACGAGTGAGACAGGATGGATCCATCCTGTACCAGCAGGACAGGGTGGATCCATCTGAAACCAGTGAGATGGGGTGGATCCATCCCAAACCAGTGGGACGGGGTGGATCCATCTGAAACCAGTGGGATGAGGTGAATCCATCCCAAACCAGTGGGACGGGGTGGATCCATCTGAAACCAGTGGGATGAGGTGGATCCATCCCAAACCAGTGAGATGGGGTGGATCCATCCCAAACGAGTGAGACAGGATAGATCCATCCTATACAAGCGGGACAGGGTGGATCCATCCCAAACCAGCGGGACAGGGTGGATCCATCTGAAACCAGTGGGACGAGGTGGATCCATCCCAAACCAGTGGGACGGGGTGGATCCATCCCAAACCATCAGCATGGGGCGGATCCATCCCAAAGGAGCGAGACATGATGGCTCCATGGAGCTGCCTGTCCGTGGTGGGGCCCTGGCCGCAGGTGTCCTCGGGAGCGCGGTGCGGTGATGCCAACCATGTGTGCTGGGACTGGTTCAGCCGCACCACGTTGGGGCTGGACGTGTGCGCCTCGTGCTGCCTCCAGGGCTCTGCTGGGCTCCCTGGCACCTTGGGGATGTTCCCCAGGCGTGGTGGGCTGGGCGCGGGCTTCGCCTGGGTGCGCGCCCTGGGCTCGTGGCGCCGCCGCGGTCTCTCCTGGCAGGTGGAGGTGTGTGGGCAAGCCCCAGGATGAGGCCTGGGAGTCGCGTTTGAACCTGCACCGAGCCATAGCACAGCCCGAGTGTTCTCAGTGCCCGAACACCTTCCCGGTCTATGTTTCTAAATATATACTGTACTCAAGGGATTACGCATTTGTTTAAATGCATAATAAATGCATTTGAATGCGTAAGGCTGTATCAGAATGCACAGCAGAGCTCACTGGTTAGGCCTGGAGTCACAAGCTCACTGAGAAGCTGCTCCTGGCGTACGAGCTCACCTTTCTGCTTTCATGAAGAGCCATTATTGGCTTTATCGTGGAAGCGCAGTTGGTGGAATGAGCCCTGGGTGTTCCAGGCGCCCTGTGCAAGTTCAAAGCTGCACTTGTCACCTCTTTACCCAGCCCTGTGGGGCTGCATCCCAGCTGCCCTGTCCCCGTGGGGGCTGGTGGGCCGGGTGCTCCTGATAGCTTGTGACCAGGAGAGCGTCTGGATTCCAGTTCAGCACTGGTCAGGATGGTTTCCAAGAGGCTTGGTTTGAACTTTTCATACAGCTTTTGTCTGGAGAGGCTCCCTTTTGGCACCAAAGGTGACAGGCTGCAGCTGTGGGACAGGGCAGGTGAAGGCTGTCTGAGTGTGTGCGACGAGAGAGGGGGAACCGGAGGAGAAATGTGGCCGAGCAGCGTGGTAGGAAGGAGCCAGAGCTTCCTGAAGCTGAGCTGCTGTGTGGGCTCCTGCCCCTGTGGTGGCCCAGGCTGTGGTTCCTCCCCCAGAGCAGAGGGGGTGTGAAGGCGGCTCTGCCAGGAAGGACGGGCTTGGCAAGCCAGGGTGCCTGCGAGCTGGAAGCACCTTGGAAAGGTGGAGCACCCTGAGGTGCCTGGAGGGCTCGATCATATGCTGGGGCACATAGAGGTATTTCAGATGCTGGAGGGCTAATGGCTTTCTATTGCTGATCGATATTCCCTGTGCTTGCAGATGTGGTAACGGGTTCGGTTGTACAGAGCCATCTTTCAAATATTCTCTGAGCGAGCAGCCGGTCCAGAAAATCATTCTAATAGCTTTGCTATTAACGGGCCTGCAGAACTTGAGCTGAGTATAAAAGGCTTGTCTAAGTGCTATTGAAGCGTTTGGGGCCAGGCATATTCCATGCATTAGGGAAGATTTGTACTCCTTTGACCAGACATCACTGAGTGTTGTCTATTTATACGCTGCTAAATATATCCTCTGCAGTCCTCAGACTTTTCTAGCTGGTAGTAAAATTACTTTTCAGTATCACGCTATTAAAATGTGCCTGCTGACACCGTTTGATGAGTTTTATGCTAGGAGAGTGCATGTATGTGTGTTTGTTTCAAATGACTTGGAATGCTTAAAACTTAACATTTTAAGTTACCTGGAATGCTTTGGAAGTAAAAGTCTGTTGTCCATGTAGATGTATAGCAGAAGGAGATGTGGGTGACCAGTAGCAATGCCCAAGACTCACTGAAGCCTGGTGATCCAAATCCAAACCAGTACAAGATTGCCTCGCTTAAGAGTGAACTGTTCTTTCTAAAACTGCTTATCAGATAATCATGGACTTTGCAAGGAGACAGAGACATCTGCTCCTCATTAGTGAGATCTACCTCCTGGTACCCCGAAGTCTGGGACACCAATTTGGGAGTGAAATGACAAATCTGGAAGAAGTAACTTCTTTTATCAGCGTGAGCCAGCAGGTGCCTTTGGTGTTGGTGCTCCTGGTGTGTGGCCCCATCCTGTAGGAGCTCTTAAGGTGGGGCCCATGCCATGATGGAAACAGGGAGGGGTTCAGAGAGGAGAAGTGGGATTGTCTTTCATGGATGGCCTCCGTGGCCTGTTCCATAGAGCTGTGGTCTTGGTGCGCGGCAGCTGCCTTGGCTGGAGCTGGAGCCAGGGCAGCCAGGCAGCCTGCTGCTCCCTGTCCGTGGCAGCGCGGTGTGGAGCTTCTGGCAGAGGAGCTGGTCCAAGCAGCGCTCCACCGCCTGCTGGGTGGGGAGGGGTGGTGGTGGCTGAGGTTGTGTTTTGGAGGTGGTGTTACAGAACCAGGGGGGAAAGACAGTGCCCTAATGCCAGGCTATCACGAATATTCCAACTTATCCCTGCTGTAGAGGGGTGAGTCTATGTCATTTCTTTGGAGCTAGCAAAGGTCTTGTGGGGCTCCTGAGGAGCGGAGACATTTGATGGGTTCCAGATGCCAAACAGGATGGCTGTGGCAATGGTGGCGATGGCTGACTGGCCTGCAGCCCATCAACAAATAGTACTGACCATTGCTTTATTTTCTGTGGCAGCTCTCACTGATGGCTCTGGGAGAACAAGAGAAGCTCCAGAGGCAGCAGAGAGGGAATGGTGCTCACAAGGGGAAGGTAGGGTGAAGGCAGGGCTCTTGGAGGAGCTCCTGGCCTGCAGCCCCTTGGGCTGGGTCAGTCCATGCCCAGGGTAGCCCGAGGACAGGCGCTGTGTCCACCAGGATGACTCTGGTCCAGGATCTGAGCTCCACTGGCCAGAGTGGTGAAACGGTGTGGTGACCCAGCTGTGCCCTGCCAAGGACTGGTGGGATTGGATTGATACGTAGCGGCTGCTCTGACTGCCCAAGTGTCCTATTCTTCAGAGGGGTCTGTGGTGTCCGAAGGGCTCCCTTGCAGCGTGCTCCGTCCTGGCTGCCCCGCTGTCCCCTGCCTCCGGGCAGCTGCAGGCTAGGTGCCCGTGCCTGTGAGCTGAGTGGGCGCCAGCTCTCCTGTGCCCGTGGAATAAATCACTCTAGAAATAATGTTTGCCCCGAGCAAGCTGTACAATGCAAAAGGTGATTTTTCAAGTGGCTAATTCAGGCAATAATGGGCATACGGGTGAATGCCTCTCTAATTGCGTAGCATGTGGCCAGCGGTAGCTCGGTGTTGGAAGCTGCAAAACCCATGTCCAACACCATGCTTTTGAGGTTGCTCTTCTAGATGAAGTTTCTCACCAGGAACTGTCTCTTAGCAATCCATTTCCATGAAAACACGATTAGCTAGCGTTACTTTGAAGTAGAATTGCTTTTTATTCCCATTAAAGTTTTTGTGCAGGCTTCTCTGTCAGGATGACGTTGGACTTCTTTTGGATTGGAGACAGACAAAACCCTTTAGTTCTCATTGCCTCAGCATTGTTAAGTTGCCAGATAGCTGATATTCCCTGGCTATTTAGTTCTAATTCTTCATGCTACCCAGCATCTGTACTTGGCCAAGGGAATGGAGAAGCTGGAAGCCTGGGCTTGATACCAGTGCCCACAGCAGCGAGGTGTGTCGCAGAAGGACTGGCCACTGCCTGTAATACAGCAAGTGTGCAAGGAAAACACGTACGAGAGGGCAAAGTGTGGTAGAAAAAGTCACACCGACAGGAAGCCCCGAAGTCTATTTCCAGTACCTTGGTGATGGTGCTGCTGATCCCAGCCTTTGGGGTAGAATTTCTTTGGCGACACAGAGATTACTGCTTTACGGAGGGATGTTGTGCCGCACATGGGGAGGTGTGGGATATGTTTTTCTGGGTTTTATCCAGGGTTAAGACTTTCCCTGTTAGGCAAAGCCTACCCCAGCAAAGGAGGGCAGGTACAGCCCGCAGCACAGCCACTGCTGCAGTAGCTGCGTTGTTTTTGTTTTCACCAACGCACTTCTAAAATACTTGATGTAAGGACCCCCTTGCATGGCTCCGTGGGAGCAGGTCTGAGTAAGGCGAGCAGGATTTGTCGCCTTGTCAGCTGTGACTCAGTGGTTCTGCCGGGAACGTGGTGTTTCACAAGAGAGCCTTCTATTCGGGACCGTGATTCAGCTCTGCCGCGCTGTACGAAGCTGTTTTTGCTGCGCTGTGGGCAGATTTGCTGTGCTTGGGGCTCCTCCTGACACGTCAGCATTGCATCTTCTCTCTGCTGGAGCCTGGCTGCAGCGATGCTGCTCTTCTGGGTCAGGATCAGGCTCCAAACTGCAGATCCAGAGCAGCAACTGCTGTGTTTTTCCTGCCAGCCGAGCCCTGGCCGTGGGAGATGGCACCAAAGAGCTGTTGGCATCTGGCTGGGAGAGTGGTGGGGCCGTGGGTGCTGCTGCTGAACCTGGGCAAGCTGACACAGACAATGAGCTGCTGTGGTGCAGGGAAATGAAATGAGAAGGGCACAAGCCCCAGCTCAGGCTCCCGTGGTGTTTGGCAGTGCACGACGGGCAGGGTGTCCCGAGAAGTGCTCTGCAGGGGCTCTGTGGCACAGCCTGTGGGGCTGGGGTCATGGAATCACAGAGTGGTTTGGGTTGGAAGGGACCTCAAAGCCCATCCAGTTCCACCCCCTGCCATGGGCAGGGACACCTCCCACTGGATCAGGGGCTCCAAGCCCCATCCAGCCTGGCCTTGAACCCCTCCAGGGATGGGGCAGCCACCACTGCTCTGGGATTTCTTCCTAAACATTTCTTCCTAAGATCTCATCTTAATCTCCCCTCTTTCAGCTGAAAACTGTTCCCTCTTATCCCTGAACTCCAAGATCAAGAGCCCTTCCCCAAGCAAGAGCTGCTCCTCAGCATTCCCGCAGCCCCTTTCAGTACTGGAAGCTGCTCCAAGGTCTCCCCAGAGCCTTCTCTTCTCCGGGCTGAACAACCCCAACTCTCCCAGCCTGCCCTTGTACCGGAGGTGCTCACTTTTTTTTGTTTTTGCAATTAAAAGCCACAGAGCAATGCTTTTGTCTTATCCTTGTGCTATAAAGCAGTTTTAAAATTTTTTTTAATCGTTTCTTCAGGAAACTTTGTTGCCCCAGGGCGTGACTGGTAGCTGCGGTGCTGCTGGAGTGGGGCACTTCCACTGGAGCCGTTCAAAGCTGTGCTGGTGAGGAGCTGAGCATGGCTTCTTCCTTGGCCAGGGCTGGGGCATGGGCAGTGTAGTCCTTCTTCCAGACTGGCACTTAATGTAATTACGGAGGCTTAGCTCTGTGCGTGAGCAATCCTGCAGTCGGTAGGACTGACCATGCACCACAGGGTGTTCTCGGCTCTGGGTCCTCTTGGCTGTGCCGTTACCCTTGTTGCTGTTGGCACGTAGGTGATGCTGAACATTGTCGTGAGGCATGGCCAGGGCGGGTGTGTCCCTGCTGAGGCACGAAGAGAACAAGTCTTATGAGGAACGGCTGAGAGAGCTGGGGGTGTCTAGCCTGGAGAAGAGGAGGCTGAGGGGAGACCTCATTGCTCTCTACAACTACCTGAAAGGAGGTTGTGGAGAGGAGGGAGCTGGGCTCTTCTCCCAGGTGACAGGGGACAGGACGAGAGGGAATGGCCTCAAGCTCCGCCAGGGGAGGGTCAGGCTGGACGTCAGGAAAAAATATTTCATGGAAAGTGTCATTGGGCACTGGCAGAGGCTGCCCAGGGAGGGGGTTGAGTCCCCTTCCCTGGAGGGGTTTAAGAGATGGGCAGATGAGGCGCTGAGGGACATGGGTTCGTGATTGATGGGGACAGTTAACTCGATGATCCAGTGGGTCCTTTCTAACCTAGTGATCCTATGATTCTATTCTATGAGGCGTACTCTGAAACCCTTGGGCACAGAGGAGCTCCTGGCAGTAGTGGAGGGGTTGTGCATGCTGCAAACCACTGGCTTTTAAACATTGCATGGAAAGCCTTAACAAGTTCCTGTGCATTACAGTTCTGTGTAGGGTCAGAGGTTTACATCCCTGCAGAGCTGCTAGCTTAGAATCACGGAATGGTTTGGGTTGGAAGAGACCCCAAAGCCCATCCAGTCCCACCCCTACCATGGGCAGGGACACCTCCCACTGGATCAGGGGCTCCAAGCCCCATCCAACCTGGCCTTGAACCCCTCCAGGGATGGGGCAGCCGCCCCTGCTCTGGGCAGCCTGGGCCAGGGCCTCATGTTGTTTTAAAGACCTTTAAGATCATCAACTCCAACCATAAAGCTAACACTGCCAAGATCGCTACTAAACCTAAGCACCACATCTACAAGTGCCACATCCTCCTTAGGGGAGGTTTGCATTTCTGTGTGTGTGATGTATGGCACTCGTCAGTGAGTGCTGGCTGTCCGTGTTGACTCTTCGGAGTCCTGACGTGGTTGAACGAGTTGGCTGGTGTGTGGTGGGCACCCACCGGGCTCTGCCAGCCTGTGCTTGCCTGCTGCCGCGGTCCCGGGGGTGTGGGGATAGACCTGGGGGCACTGCCAGGCGAGTGCCAGAGGGGGAATGGCCAGGAGCACACTGTCCTCTGCCGACCTCCTGCTTCCCCCCTTCCCAGAGAGCCTCCAGACCCGGCTGCCTGGAGCTGAGGTCGCCTTGCTGCAGGCACAGGGTCTTGGGGTGTGCGTCGTGGTGTGGGGACGACAGCGGGGGTAGCAGGGTGCATCGTGGTGTGGGGGCAGCAGCATGTGTTGGGATGCGGGGAGGGCAGTTTGCATCGTGGTGTGAGGTCAGCAGCATGAGTTGTGATGTCGGGACAGCAGGGTGTGTTGTGGCACGGGCTCATCTCTCCTGCCAGCCAGGCAGAGGCTCAGTTTCACGGCCGGCAGTCCAGGCTGGCTGCTTCTGTTCCAGCATCCTGCCCTGTCACATCTTGATGTGTTGGTGGAAACGGGAGGTTTCTTCCCCCAGGTGCACATTTCTGTTGTATTCATTATCGCCCATTACGGCCCTGGGTCAGAAGCACTGTTTCTAACTTGTTTTATTTAAGAAGCATTCTGCAAACAAACACCTTTGTGTATTGAAGGAATCCCTATCTCCTTCCCTGTTCGGAGAGGAAAGCATGATAAATACTGTGGAAGGAGACACAGTAGGTCAGGTTGGATGGTTACAGCTGCCTGCTAGTTCCAAATGAAGATTGTGCTAATTTCTAAGAGAACAAATCAGGAACATAGTTTTTAAATGAGCTTTACTGGCGTAGCGCTGTGCAGTATATAAAATGAGTAAAAGATAAACTGCTTTGGTAAATGCCCTTTGATTGCTTGCCTGGCTCAGCCGTGTGATCTGCAGCAGCTCTGCTCGAGCATCGCAGCCCCTCGCTGCTCCTGTACGGCTGCGGTATTGTCACCAAAGGTTCAAAGAGCTGCATTGAATAAGGTTAATTTCTTCTAAGAGGCATTAAAGAAGCCTACGTACAGACTGTGCAACTGTATTTAAATTGCACCTGGAAAATAAAAATAATAAACCCCAATAACAATAACAAGAGGTGAAATTGTGACCAGCAGGACGCGAGACTCTGAATGCTGTGGAGAGGCTGGACGTGCCCATTGCCAGCTGCTGTTCAGGCCATAGATGGCATTGGTTACCCAGATGTCTCCCTGATGGTCAGTAATGCATCCTTGATTGATACTGAGAATGTGAAGAGTGGGGAAGGATAAAAGATGAGAGTGAAGAGCAGCAGCATTACAGGTACTCCATGGATCAGGAGAATCACTCGTTCTCTGAGTGTGCAGTGGTGCTGTACTACTCTCCTGTAGTGGTGGACACAGAAAATCTAAAATTCTTTGTGTAGCAGCACACACGTCCTCCTGCAAGTGGATGGCACCTGTGCAGCACGGGTAGCATGGCACGGCGCAGCACAGCCCCCCGTTCAGCGTGGCACAGCGCAGGGCAGCGCAGTGGGGAGGGCAGCTGGAGTATGGGAGAGCAGGGTATGAGCTGCAGAGCCCTGTGCCCTCCTCAGCCTGGGGTTTGGCCAGCAGTGCAAACTTTGGGAGTAGAGCTTAGTATTAAGATCCAAAGTAGGTTTTCATGGTAGAGGTTTGATCCCAAACTGATGTTTGCATGCATGGAGCATCATAGAATCATAGAATCCTAGAATCACCAGGTTGGAAAAGACCTCTTGGATCATCGAGTCCAACCACTAAACCATGCCCCTCAGCACCTCATCCACCTGTCTTTTAAATACCTCCAGGGAAAGTGACTCAACCCCCAATCTGGGCAGCCTGTTCCAGTGCCCAATGACCCTTTCTGTGAAAATTTTTTTTCTGATATCCAGTCAGAACCTCCCCTGGTGGAGCTTGAGGCCATTCCCCCCTGTCCTGTCCCCTGTCCCTTGGGAGAAGAGCCCAGCTCCCTCCTCTCCACAACCTCCTCTCAGGGAGTTGTAGAGAGCAATGAGGTCTCCCCTCAGCCTCCTCTTCTCCAGGCTAAACACCCCCAGCTCTCTCAGCCGCTCCTCATAAGGCCTGTTCTCCAGCCCCTTCACCAGCCTCATTGCTCTTCTCTGGACACACTCCAGAGAACATGCTCGGGACACTCAGATATCATGGAGCAGGGTATCTGAGTTCTGCTAGGTGCACTCTCCCTCTGCCAAGGCTCCACTGCCTTTTCCAAGCATGCTCACCTTCATGGACATGGCCTTGGTTTCCATCAACATTAGTTAGTTGTGTTGTGCATCAGAAGAGGATTTCCGTGGTGAGATAATGGGTGATGAAGGCCTGACATCCCCACTGTGTGTATTTGTGGAGTCAGGCAGGACTTGGTTGGTGGGGTCTGGTGGGCTGAGTATGGATCAGGGGCTGGAGGGCACCCAGGAGGTTGCAGCACTCACCGTCCCCTTGTGTTTCTCCTGGACAGGGCTGCTGTGCACTGTGCAGCCGGCGGGAGCGGTGCTGGTGGCAGGCAGTGAGGAGTGGAGCGGAGCAGAGCGCTGGCTTGGCTCCCGTGCCAGCTCAGCCCAGAGCTGAACACTGGCGTATGACACTCCTTATCTCCCCAGCTCAGAAATGCAGTGCTCAGGGCATCCTGATGGATTTGTGACACTCCCTGTGGGACTCTGCGCTCATAAACCAATTAAAGGATTACAGCGTTCTAATGTGGAGAGTATTCTTTGTTTTTTAAGTAATGCAGGTATAATTCAATTAGTGACGAGCTGACCTGCTGATGTCACAATGTGGATGCCAGCCAGGTCAGAGTCCTGAGCTCTGCTTCCCAGTGCTCCCGTCTGCCCTCTGAACCAGAAAGGCAGGAGCTGAGGGAGCAAACGGGGCCAGAGCTGGTGGCCAGAGCTGGGGGACGTCTGAGGAGGGAGCACTTGGCCAGACACTCTCTCTGCTGGGCGCAGAGGCAGCAGTGGTGCTCACCGTGCCCATGCCAGCTGCTGTGGCCGCTGGTGCTGCCTGCTGGGGGGTGAAACACAGTGTCTGCCGGTGGCACCGGCCCCAGGCCCTTTGTGGGGCTGAGGAGCCACAAGCTCCCCCAGTCACAGATCTTTGAGTGGTGAAGCCCTGGCCGAGGCTGCCAAGGGCCGTGGTGGAGTCCCCATCCCCGGAGAGGTTCAAAAAGCATGTGGCCGTGGCACCTGGGGGCATGGGTTAGCAGGCACGGTGGGGTTGGGCTGAGGGTTGGACTGGGTGAGCTAAGACGGCTTTTCCAACCTTAGTGGTTCTATGATTCCATGTGTTGGATGGCAGTGCGGAGAGCAGGATGTGGCTCTCCAGCCTTCCAGAGCATGAACGTGCGTCTGCACGGCTTCTCGGATAGCTGCCCCAGGTTACTGGTGAGCTCTGTTCACACCAACAGATTTCATTAAGGACTTTACTACAGAGTTCCTTTATGAGATGGTTTCAGACTGGGCTGGGCGTTTAATGCTCGGTGTGGCTCAGAGAGCACCATTTCACCAAACGGCATCCGAAGCGTGGCCATCCGAGGGCATGGCCTTATGCCTTTACTCCATGTGAGTGGCACTGAATGACCATGTTCCTCTCCCTGTCCACATCCTTGGCTCTGCCGTGGATGCTGTGCCACCTTCCATCTGCCCTTGGCACCACAGTGTATGCTTCAGAACTGCTGCTGGAGTGCCACAATGCAGATGGAGTCGTAAATGGGGTTGAAACCTCTGTTCCCTTTGCTGTGTTCCTACGTGCTCCGAGTTCCACACACACGGAGGTCCTTCAGGTCTGGGCTGTGTGACTAACATCCCAGAAGTCCAGGGAAGGGAAAGCATTGTGGGTGTTTTCCACAGCAATTGCATGGTCTTGCTCTGAAAAGGGCAGCTCAAAGTTGTTTGTGGCTTGTGGTGCCTCGGCATCAGCGCGGTGCACAGGCTGGGCTCAGCTCTGCCGGCGTGGAGGGGTGGAGAAACAGCGATGTAAAAACTCCTTTACACCAGTAAGGCTGCACAGGAGAAACTCAGGAGCATAACGTGGCCAGTTCTGCAGCTTTGGAGACTGGATTAAAGTTTGAATCTCAGTGAGGGAGAGGCATGGTACCATGGGACTCGGCCAGCCTGGCTCCGGAGCTGGGTGGGCACAGAAGTCATTTCACAGGATCACAGAATCACAGAATGACCCCCAGGATCATTGAGTCCAACCAGTTTCCAGACTACCAGAATTTTCCACACTGCAAAGACCGTCCGGTTTCACTGGCTGGATTACCGAATACCATTTGGAAACGTGCTCTGGTTTTCCATGCGGTCCCTTGACCAGACGGTGCTCGGTTTGCATCAGGCAGCACCCACCTTTCTGACAGGATGAACGCAAATGTGTGAAAAAAAAGGTGTTGTGGGCTCCTTCTAGGCCTCGTGGGTTCTGTAATTGAGGACCACAGTATCCATACACATGTGCAAACGGAGACGTGAAAGCAGCTTGTGTAGCCTGGCAGCGCTGGAGTGATAGAAGCACCTGATCATGGAAGAGAATGATCCTCGGGGACCAAAGACTGGCTTGGAATGCCCAGGATAAGCTGCTCCCGCTCTGTAGCACTGGCTTTCTGGGATGCAGGTTGCAGGGAGCTGGATTGTCAGCTGGATGCTGCTCCTCAGGAGGAAACACCACGTTGCCGGCAGCCTGGTGTTCCGCACAGCAGGAAAATAAAGAATGGCCTGGCAGCAAACTGTTCCCCAGGCTGGAAAAAGGAGAAGGGAGAGGAGAGTGGAGGGCGGCCCTGGGTGCAGGGTGGCTGGGGATGCTGCAGAGGAGGAGCTGCCTTTGCCTTTATTTCCACCCTGTTTGTGAGATACTGGACTCTGAAATTCTGACTCTTCCGATGGGAGACCCATCACTGGAGGAGAGCCTGTATTTTTTTTGGGTGCAGGGGTATCGATGCTGCTTTCCCAGTTGCTTGTCTGTGGTAACCATGGCAACCAGGCTTCAAAGACGAGGGGTTAAAGCGCAGATTTCCCAACTTTGGTACCAGTGGAGAAACCATCCTTTCTGTGCCTGTTCTCCCCAAGATGCAGGTTTAGGGGAGTGGGAGGGGTGCGTGTCCCCGCTCCCAGCTCCTCTCCCTGGGCAGATGCTGGCACTGGCACCATCGTGATGAGCACCTGCAGCACGTCTACCCAGCACATACACCCTTCACCACAGCCTGGTTCTTCTGGGACTGACACCTTCTAATACAATATTTGTAATGTTTTAAACCTCCTGGGTGCAGCTTCTCTCCACAGAACTTGAGCAGCTTCTTCCAAATCTCCCCAAAATGACAAGATTTGAGCCCATTTCCCCAGAGGATGAAAACACGGGATCCCAGTGGTCAGCCACAGCCCAGCCATTCTCCCATGGTGCTTGGTGGGAGTTTCTGTGTGCTGGGAGTGATCAGCTCTCCTGACGTTTTTCCTTTTCTCATCCTTGCATGGTGCTATGTCTTATTTTCCATTCACCTGTGCCCTGCTGCTTTTTCCAAAGGGTGCCATTGGTCAAAGCTGTAACCTTCGTGTGGCACCTGCTCCCATAAAGAAGTTGTATGCTCCTGTGGGACAGGCACGTTGCAGGAGTACAGTATGGAAATAGTTCCAAATGTCAGCTCCTGTTGACTCAGGGATGCCGTTTCACCATGAAATTATATGCAAATACAGCATCTCTGGGCATGCGTGAAAGATGGTCTGCGCGGCGCTCCCAATGACTAACCAGCGCTCATGCAGCCAACACAGCGATGCACGAGTGAGTTGGACACTCGTGACCGGTTAATGAGGGGGGAAAAGCAACAGAGGGAGTTCGGTTTCCAGGAAATGAGGGCAGGAATGGAAACAGCAGCCTGCCTGCATCCCTGACCTGGTGTAATTTGATGTTATCACCCTTGCAGATGTTGGCTTTGTCTCTGGGTTGCTGGTCCCAGCTGTGCTGGTTGTGGCAGCTCCTTCAACGCAGCTGTCTGGATGTGCTGGGTCCCTGTGTTGCAGCCCCTGGCCCCTCGCTCCCCATGCCGGCTGTGCTGAGACCAGCCAGCGGGGCTGGAGAAACCCGTGTGGCCTTTTGGGTTGGTGCGACGCATTCCCATGTCCCTGTCCTGCTGGTGCCGGTGGCTGAGTGCGGGGTGCATCCTTCTGCAGGAAACCTCCTGCTTGTCAGGCTGTGACATCACGTCAGTTCTGCAGAGGTGATGATGCTTGTGTCCCTTGCAGAGAACCCAGAAGGCTTTGGGGAGACCTTAGAGCAGCTTCAGGCACTTAATAGGGACCTACAGAAAAGCTGGGGAAGGGCTCTTGATCAGGAAGTACAGGGATAGGATAAGTAGAGTGATTTTAAGCTGGAAGAGGGGAGATGGAGTTGAGATCATAGGAAGAAATGCTTTGCTGTGAGGGTGGGGAGGCCCTGGCCCAGGTTGCCCAGAGCAGGGGTGGCTGCCCCATCCCTGGAGGGGTTCAAGGCCAGGTTGGATGGGGCTTGGAGCCCCTGATCCAGTGGGAGGTGTCCCTGCCCATGGCAGGGGATGGAACTCGATGGGTTTTGAGGTCCATTCCAACCCAAAGTGTTCTATGCTTCTGTGATTTCCGCGTGTCATCATGGGACAGAGCTGATGGCTGAACCCTTCCACTGAGAGCCTGGTCCGCTCTGTGGTTTCATTAAGCTTGTGTACCGAGAGACACCACGCTTCAAAATGGAATCACAGTGCTCTGCAAAAAGCCCGTTCCATTGTATTTCCAGCTGTGCCATGGTGGGTGCCCATGCCGAGTGCCAGTTTGTCAGAAGCAAATGGCATATAAAAGTAGCTCTTTACACTGAGAAGATGCAGAGGGGATAGTCAGATCTCATTCAGAGATGATGCTGCGGAATCGCTGGGAGATATTGCTCAGTGCTTTGGGGATTTGTTTGTTTGTTTTTCTGTGTGCAAATGTTAATGAGAATTTAACTGATTGCAAATAGCAAAGTAGCACATTCCTCTCATTTAAGTGGGTAAGCAGAGTGAAGGATTGCCGTATGGCTTTGTGGTGGTGTGGGCTACCTCACGCTGTGGCTCTGCTGGGTGAGGAACCTCTCTGCCCTGTGTCACCTCTAAATCCCAGAGCCTGGTGGGTAAGATGGTGCTTGTTCTCCTCTTCCTCAGCGTGTTTCCCCGGTCTGCCGTGGCAGGGTGCATCTGGTCGGTGCGTAGCTGCTTCATCTGTGTCTGGAGAAGAGGAGGCTGAGAGGAGACCTCTCTCTCTCCGAGAATGGAGGTTGTGGTGAGGTGGGTGCTGGGCTCTCCTCCCAAGTAACAAGTGATGGGATGAAAGGAAATGGCCTCAAGTTGTGCTGGGGAGGGGTTCCAATTGGATATTGAGAAATAAATCCTTCATGAGAAGGGTTGTCAAGCTCTGGCAGAGGCTGCCCAGGGAAGTGGTAGAGTCTCCTTTCCCAGAGGGATTTAAAGCCACGTGGATATGGTGTGTAGGGACATGGTTTAGTGGTGGGCTTGGTGGTGTTGGATTAAGGGTTGATGATATTAAAGGTCTTTTCTAACCTACATGATTCTGTGATTCGCTGCGTGGTGTCAGAGCCAGGGTGCCAGCAGCTTGCTGTGGATGTGTGGACTGTTGCACTGCTCCGCCGCTGCCACTGGCACTGTGGAGACTCTGGTGATCCAGCCCCAGGCACTCTGAGGTGTTTGAACTCCCCCGTGGTAATCATGAAGAAAAATGTTTGATTCTTGTTCAGTTCAGAGTGGAAGAAAAGTTAAAACCTCATGCAAACCCCTTGTTGTCTCCCTCTCACCTGAGCTGGTTTGGGGAGGGCACCCAATTCTATTTTTTTTTTTTTTGACTGCAGCAAACACAAACAAATGAAAAGCTATGAAAAATCTGCTGAACCTCCAAGCATGGAATGTTCCCTCACCCCTCAATCCCTGCAACAATGAAGGATGAGAGGGGTCAATGCCGCATCCCAGGCCCTGCTCCCCCGCAGCCCCTTGGCGATGGCTGTTTGGGGGCTGTGGGCGCCGCAGCCCTGCCGGGGTTTGTCTTTCCCTGTCGTTCACTTCCCCATGGAGGTGGGCATCTGAGCAGCATGAGCAGCGTGTGGGAGACCTGGAGTAAGTGGGAATCGTGGCTGGCGCTACTCCCTGTGCTGGGGAAACTGGGAATGCCCCCAGCCTCCCCCGGACGGGCAGTGGGCTCTTCTTCGTGTCCCACCCTGTCCCTCCTCTCCTTGAGCTCCTTCCTGACTGCTCGCTGGGGTTGGTGATGTGACACACGCCTCATCACAGAAAGGTACATTCCTGTGCCTGCAAGCCTCAAAATGAGGAAAAGCAATGCATTTTTAAAGAGGGCATTCTGGGGAGAGCAAAGTGCCTCTTTTGATTTCTGTGCATAATATAAGGATAACTCAATTAGCAGTGGTGAAGTCACGCTGATTTACCTGGGGTAAAAGTTTGAGGTTCCTTGTTTCTACAAGCATTTTCCTGCATAATGCGGCTCTTTCTCCTTTTGTGAAAAAGGGACTGTGTAATTTTCCTGATATTAATTAAGATAAGAGGGAATTTTACCTAAATGTAATAGATGGAAAAAAATAAGTTTAAACCATGCCAGATTAAAATCGCCGGCCTGGTCTGTGATTGAGCTCCAGCATCCTGAGCAGCGGGTGGTTCTGTGGCCAGTGGATATGGTGACACAGCCAGGGATGTGGGGTGCGGAGCCGCCTGGGATCTGCAAGGGCTGCATTTGTATTTGAGAACTGGGGAGAGCAGGGAAAGCTCATGCAGGGAAGAGAAGTGACAGAAAGCTATGGCCACTGGGAGTCCGATGATGCCAGCGCAAAGGCTCCTGGCTTCCCACTGTGCTGGTCCCCTGTGTTGCGGAGCTCAGGGGATGCTGAGCTCAAGGCAATGCGTGTTCTCCAGCGGGTCCATGCATGGGCGGCCGGCTGTCCCGGTGTGGGACACCGCCACGACTGCTTCCACCTGCGTCCTACTGGGATATAGCGTGGATCCTTGGGAGCTTGGGAGCAAGGTTTCCACCTGCCTGGCAGGTGCAGGGAGCCTGCTCGGAGAGGGACCAAGGTGCCAGCCCCTCAACCTCTTCCCTCTGGGAGCTGGGAGAGCTCTGGAGCTTGTGCAGTGGAACGGGCAGCACCCAAGGGCACGCTCTGCATGTCGAATTCCTTTTTGCAGATTAGTGAAGGGTTTTGTTGTTCTGAGCCACAAACCGCAGGCTGCAGCCTGTTCTGTCTGGTTCTGTTGCCACCTGACAGAACACAAGAGGCTCCTGGTACCGTTGGTCTGGAGAGCACCGCACTGCTCCTGCAGCAGTGGAAGCGCTGCTTGAGCAACAAGGCGTGGGAGAAGGTCATCAAGACCTCCCATGATCTCTGTCTTCTCCAAGCTACTATTGATAACAGTGGTGGGATGCAGGCAGGAAAACCACTGCATGTCTGCAGGGCCTGTGGCACGATGGTCGGAGCCAGGCATGGTCCTTGGCTGCCGCTGCATAAGCTCTGGCATAGCTGGGAGGAGATGGATTTTGGTCTAAATCCAGTGCTTCCCAGTGCGTAGCTCAGCCAGGATGAGTTCCACCTTGTCGTACAGATGGATTCGAGGGGAGTGTAGGTGTCCGTCCGTCAGGGTCCATTTTATGAGATCAGCAGCTGCACGGCTGATCAATTCTTGAAGCAGCAATTAAAATCCAAACTTCTTTGCCAAATCCTTAAGTCTGTCTCTTATCTGCCATGCTCACTCTTTGCTGAGTTAAGAACATTAGGACCAGGAGACCCATTAAATTATCTGGCACAGAAGAGAGCTATAAAACCTGTGAACTGACAGCATCTCACGCTGCAGGTTTGATGGTATTTTCTTTGTATGCGTGGATGTAGAGAAGGAGGGAAGAGACTTTTCAGAGTAATTCCTCTGGGCCAGAAGTTTGGAAGGCAGCTAAGGATTTCCTTTTCTTCTCCCAGAAATCTGTGCAAGAAATTTCTGATCTCATCCAGCTGAGGGAGACTTGCTTTGTTTGTGTATCTTTACTTTTTCCATCCTGCAAAGTGTTTGATCTGTCTCCTGGAAAAAGACAAGGCATAGTCCTGCTGTCAGCCCTTCCCTGATCAATTAAAATGGTGCCTGATCATTGGACTCAGAAACTGTTCAAAACTTTTAATTCAGAGATGAGGTAAGGTCCTAAAACTAATCACCATGCAGCTTCTTCAGGTCTCAGTGGTGATGTCCACCAGTGGTCTGGTGTCTTTGCAGGTTCTGGGTTGCGGTGTGTTAGAAGAAAGAGCTTTGTGTTAAGTTGTAGGCTTTATTTATTAGCAAAGCTTGGTGCTCAAAGACCAGCAAACGCTTGTGTTGACAGTGCCTGAAGTGGCCCAGACAATGCAGTTTATTAGTGTGAAGCAACAAAGGGTGGAGGAATGGCCAATTAACACAGGAAATAATGATGTACTTTTGGGGTGCCAGCAGGATGGGGCACTTTCAGGGTGCCAGTGGAGCCAGGATACTTTTAGGGTGCTGCAGAGCTGGGATGCTTTCAGGGTGCAGCGGAGTCAGGATGCTTTCAAGGTGCCAGCAAAGCCAGGAAGGTTTCAGGGTGCAGAGGAGCTGGGTTGCTTTCAGGATGCCACTGGAGCCAGGGTGCACTTGGGGTGCAGTGGAGTCCAGTGCCAGTCTGGTGGGCTCTCCTGTGGGGTGCAGGCAGCAGGGGCTGCAGGAGCTGCCCTTCTCACCACCGATCCGTGAGCCACATCTCTGCCAGCCCACCTATTCAGCTCCCCACCCAGCTCCCAGAAGAATTCCTGCCCACCGAGGGGCTTTTTCCGTCTCCTGTGGTCAGTGGAAGTTTCCTAATTAAACTGTGACATATCCTGGGGTCAGGATCTGAGTGCAGGAGGAGGATTATGTTTTGGATAGAAATGGATGTCTGTGGTGGGATTGACCTGACTGAAGGCAGAGGGAGGAGCGTCCTCATGGGGATGCGAAGGAGAAAGGCGTTCTCAGCGATTATTTCTGCTCACCATTTGCAAAGCAGCAGAGAAATGCAAACTCACGGAGATAGGGAGATATTTTCTACAGGAACTACGAAAAAGGTTAAAAAGTGACAGTTTAAGTGAGGCATTTTGAAAGTGGCAGCGCTGGGGAACTGGTACCCAGGAGTATTGAAATAATTGGCCAAGACGCTCCCTGAGATGGTAATGGTTTATTTTTAACAAACCCTGGGATGCTGTGGACGAACCAGACGAACGGGAAAAGGCTAATGAAAACTGATAGAAAAATTAAATATGATTGGGTCCGTGGGGAATTGTGCTGTCAGCTCCTCCCGGGCCGGATCCTGCTGCTCCCTGCCAGCCTCCCTCTGGCTTTGCTCTCCTCCCACTCACACACACTCACGTTTTCCACCACAGGCTCTTCCTGCACACCCGGCGATGCGAAGGGCATCCTGCCCTTCCTGCTCCTGCAGAGCTGGCCATTGGGATGCACCACTGGGATGGTGCCCTGTGGCCGAGCATCTCGGCAACCAAGCATCTCTGGGGCTGAGCATCCCTTGTCATTGCTTTCCTCTGTTGTTTTTTCCTCATATCAGGAAACCATAAATATGTATTTTGGAGCCTTCAGTATCTTCAAGCACATGGAGCAAAACTTCCTGAAAAAATCCCAGCAGCAGATTTTGAGCCAAAGGGAAGGCTGCAAAAATAGTTTCTCCCTTATGGCACACTGAAAGCTTCTCTTTTAAGCAAAATTGTCCAACCCTGACAGATGTATCTGAAGTTTTTAAAAATACAGGTCCCAGTATTTTGCTGAAACTCTCATCCTTGGTGGGTAAAGGAAAGGGCCCGTTGATTTCCTTTGGATCCAAACACAGACCCAGATCCATCTGCTCTGTGCCACCGCTGTGGGTGGTTGGTCAGTGAGCTCTTGTGTCCGTGTTCCCAGCAGTGCTGTTCCAGGCTTGCTCCGTTCTTGAGCTCCACTTTGAGTTTCCGTGTGCAGCCAGAGGGGTTGCTGGGACCTTTGTGGCTGTGTGAGCCCATACAGAGAGCTGGGCATTGCGGTCCTGAGCCCCCTCAGTGCGTGCACTCTGAATCAGCATGGGGAAAGAAAGGGCTTTCTGCTGCGTGTTGGCTTTTTGGTGACTAAATCACCTCCATTTCTTCCCTGACCTTGAGCCCCTGCTCTCAGCCTCATGCCACATCCTTGTCCATCAGGCTCCTGGGATGGGATGTACACAGCCTGTCCTGGGGACTGGGGCTGGCAGGGCATGGCCCCGCTGGAGCTGGACACAGGCTGTCAGCGGTGGCGGAGCCAGTGGCATTTGTGGTGGGTTTTTTAGTTGCCATGTGTTTGCTGGGTTGTGGGGTGCTCCTGTGTCCCAGGAATTTCCCATCTCTTGGAAGAGCTCAGAATTAACTCCGGGGTCAGCCAGAGTCTCTGTCAGGGACTCCCCTCCTGGGGCAGCATCACCTCAAACCATCCCTTTGGGGGTTCCCTTCGCTGGGGTACACGGCTCAGATGGCAGCATCAGAGCCTGGGGCAACTGGTGACCGAAGAAACTGGTGGCCTGGGGGCCAGCAGTTCCCAGGGAAGCAGGTCCCTGCCAGAGCTCCCTTCCTGCCAGGGCCTGGCACTCACACAGAGGTGCCCAGCTGGAGCGGGACCGTCACCCCCAGTGCCACAGCTCCACCGTCCCCTGTAGTGGGCTTCGTCTCTCTGATCACGCAGTTGCTCCTGACTCTTGGTGCTCTCTGCTCCCTGGAGACGGACCCGACAGCGTGCTCAGCCTGTGTGAGGGATGCGCTGGAGCCCTCGGGGAGGCTGGGGATGCCGCGGCGTGGCATGGCTCCTGTGCCCGGGGGAGCCCCCCAGCACCCGTACTGCTGCCCTGCTTCGGAAGGCTCCTCCTGCGCCGTGGCCGAGGCAGGCTGGGCGCAGCCAGAGCTCTGGTGGGCTGGCACTCCGGGGGCATGCACATCCCACAGCCAGGGGGTCTCAGTCTCCATCTCCTTAGTGCAGCCTCAGCTTTGCATGGCATTTGGATAATGTGTCCAGGTGAGGAATGGGGCCGTCTCAGAGCTGGAGAGGTGGGAGCAGCACTGGGTGCTCCGCTCTGGGGCAGGCAGAGCACAGCCCTGCCCGTGGCTCTGCTGGGTGCTGCCTGCTGGGAGAGCATCCAGTGGGACCCTCACGCTCGCCCGCTGACCGCCCCGCGCTGGGGGCCGAGCCAGTGCCATGGCTATCAGTCTCCATCCATTGCTTGGGCTTCCAGGCAAGATAACGCGGTGGATTAATTAGATAGTTAAGTGCTAACAGCAATCGAGAAGAGATGTACTCGCTGTATGCCCCCAAGTTTGAATTTATTAAAACTCCTTTCTGTATGGCCTATTAATTTTTGATGACTTTAGATAAATTGTGCTCAGCTTGAAAATAAATTAAAATAAGTGCATATAAATCATTTACTATTCTTGGCTTCTGCAAAACAAATTTCCATTTCAGCTCTTGTTGCCCCTCTTTTATTACATGGATCCTGCCAGAGCGCATCGTTCGTTATTGTGATGAAAATGTTTTATCTCCTTGAGATTCCCTGGTTCTGCCTTTGAAGTGTTGAGGCTGCCACAGACGTGGTGCATCATCTATCATCCCGATAGCTAATTTGGCCCCATCGGTTTTGATTTACCAGTCAGCGGGCCAGACCTCCATACTCAATGGGTGCTCTTCCACGCGAGAGATCTACGGCCTCTACTCATGATTACTCGATGTTAAATGAAACTTTAGGACTTAAAATCCAGCTTATGTTTTATGACTCACATCCACCAGTGATGTTCAGGCACGTGTGGAGGCAGCCCTGATCAACGCCCGTCTGGTTTTAGAGCGTTTAATTTACTATATGTTTGTGTAGGAGAGCTGTGACTAAGAAAAGAATTGGCTTCGGTTAATCCCGCAGCGATTGCAGGGTATTATTGCTGGGATAATAAATGTCCATCTGGAGTAAATCTTTGTTAGTTTACTTTTCATTTGGTTTTGTAGATGTGCAGAAGTGGAAGAACTGAGTTAGTTTTACAGTGCTTGATAAAGCCTGCAGGCTGTTCAGGCTTGTAATGAAATCCGCTTGTGATGCAGCCCCCCAGTTTCATGCTGGTGTGTTGGAGCGATGACCTCCCCCTTGGCAGTACTGTTCCCTCTGCTTTTGAGTTCTTCTGGTTAACTTGCACGTAGATTGGGTGCGCACGGTGGGTTTGGCTACAGCGCCCGGTGCCCAAGTCACTCTTCATGTCCAGCCCCTCTTGGCGTCTTGGCTGCAGCCTCCAGGCACCACGGGTGTTGTCGTGTTAAGGACCTTGGAGGGTGTTGGGTAGAGGACACCTTAGGAATGATTCTATTACATTTTTATCACAGCAATAAGTTAGAAATTGCCGACATTGGGCATTTTGGTCCTGGGACCCATTTGCTCCCCGTTACTGGAGCAGCTGGAGGCTGGATATCCACCTCGCTGTCCTGGGACCCATTTGTTCACCCTTGGTGGAGTAACTGGAGGTCAGACATCCAACCCTGTCATGGGACCTGTTTGGCTCCGGGAGTGAGCCAGCAGCTCCGAGGTATATCCATGGCCAGGTGGAGGTGTTTGCCGTGCTCTTTTCAGGAGAGGATCTCCCCAGCTGGGGCGGTTGCTGGGGGAAGCGGACCCCGTGGCAGCACTGCTGACGCTCTCCTCCTCACCGTGGCTTTGTTTGGAGCCGCGGTGTGCCGGCTGGCAGCCGCAGGTGCAAGGAGCACACCCCGTTGTGATGGGGCTGGGGGCGGCTGCAGCTTTCCCACGCTGTGTCCTGCTTCTCCTGTGGGATCCTGTGGCCAGGAGCGGCCGGCACTGGTCGTTGTCATTCCGGCGTTGCCACTTGCAGCGTCTCTTCGCTGTGACGTGTGCCAGCGCTGGCACGTCGCTTCGGGTTCTGCCGTGCAGTGCTGCCAGCCTTTCATCAGGATCTGATTGGGGGTGGAATAATCCTCCTGGGTGGTTTTCAGGCTATGCCTTCTCCTGTGTGGAGGGAAGAAGGGACATTCTGGCATCCCGGTTTCTGCAATGCAGAGTTTCATACTCCCTTTTCTCCCCTAGGTCTGTGGGGGTGCCTGAATAAAATTGCTCTCCTGACTGGAAGATGAATGACCAGATCCCCATGTGCTTCTGAAAAAAAGGCTATTAGAGTGATTTACGTGGAGGGGTTTTTTTTTTGTTAAATCTGCTATGGAATCTTGGAATCTGAGATTAAAACTCTGGGAAAGGATCTGTGGCTTGGGCCAAACTCTGCTCTCTTGAGAACAGTTTTAACATTTTGATTTCAGAAACTCCTTGTGTGGAGGAAAAACCTCACAGCTGTGCCTTTAGTAGAGCTGTCAGGCTTTCCCACCTCTTTCCCTTATTTTCACTAGTTTCTGATGGTGTTACACATCAAGCGCTCAGGCTGGTTGGGGCTGAAGCCCTGGGTATTGATTTCCTACCTCTGGCTGAGGTCTGTCTGTTGGAGATGTAGAATCACAGAATGGTTTAGGTTGGAAGGGGCCTTTGAAGATCATTTCCTAACCTCGTACCTAACCTCAGCAGTTTCTGAGCTTACTTTAATTTATTTTTAAGTAGAAAACAAGCTGCTGACTTATTGTAGGGAGGGCTTTGCCATCTTCTATGCTTGATAGCCATTAAGAGTCTGTAGCAGGACGAAGAGCATCACTGGTGTGTGCTGTGAACCTCATGCTCTCGCCTGGTCGGGGCAGGTGCCCTTTGGGGGACAAGTCCCCTCTTCTCCTGTGCCATCGGAAGGTAGTTACATCTCTGCTTCCAGCAGCTGGGATGCAGGGTCTGAGGCAGGTGTCTGGGGGTCCCGCAGCAGGAGCAGGGGAGGTGCTGCCTCTCCGTGATTCCAGAATCTGCATGTGAAATGGGGATGGCATTCCTTCCCTCCCTGGGGAGCTGCGAAAATAGTGGATGTTGTCAGGCATCATTCAGAAAAGCTGAAGAAGAAGATAACTCTCTCATGAGCAACGCTGGAGCAGTGAGCAGGAAGTAAATCCTGATGCCAGTGAGTGAGCAATCCAGCTAAAACAGCTAATAACCAGGTGGATCCCAGCCGTTGTGATTCCTTGACAGGACAGGGTCCTTCAGAGAGTACCAAGCATGCACGTGGTGCTGCATTGGCAGGAGGGAGCTGAGTGGCACCAGCTCCAGCTTGTCATGTCCAGGATCAGTGCATCAGATCCCGGCACCTTTACTCCAACCTGTGCTGCCTGGGCTCTGGCGTTGGGGCGGTTCTGAAACCACCGCTTAGTGCTCACAGTTCTCAAACCTTCAAAGCAAAAAGAAAAGGGAAAGCTGGAAGGGTGTGCTGTGGGATGGCGCTGGGGTTCGCGCTGTGCGACAGCATCGGGGGCTGTGGCGGTGCCGAGGCAAGCGGCAGAGAAGGTGTCTCCGTGAGCCATGTGCTTGGTTTGGAGAGCAGCATCTCCTCGGCCAGGAATCCTGCTTATGTCCCTCTCCCTTCTCAGCTTCCTGCCAGTCCCGAAATACTCTGTTTCAGATGAGTCTCAGCTCTCTGTGTCCTTTCGCAGAGGTTAGACAGCGATTTGAGTCCATGTCGGGTGCCTCTGCCTGGAGAGGGTGCAGGCGGTGGTGGCCCAAGGAGCCTCGTCCCCTTGAGACCAGGGCTTAGCGCTGCCCCTCCGCACACGTGTCGGTCGGGAGCCTGGCCGCTCTTATCCAAACGGGCTGGCTGGGTAGCACAGGGGATTTTGCAGAAGCGAGAACGGCCACCTCGCCTCTGGTGCCGCTTGGGAACGTGCAGCCTTGGCAAATGTGGTGACAAGAGAAGTGTCAAAGCTTATCCCTTCCTGTTTGCCTTGTGTTTTGATTTTGCAAAAACACTTAGTTTTGAAAATGCCACGCTATTCCCATTCAATAAAGATGTTTTGATAAGTTAAAAGCTGTTTTGTTTAAACAATTATTCACTTTATTCACTTAGGGTTGATTGCAATTTTAAGCTTCACAATTAATGCTGATATTACAGGCAGCATTTAGCATATTTGTGTTTGATATTTTGTGCGGCAACACCTCAGCAGATAGAACATGCCATCCCTTGGTGCTGCAGGCTTCGGAATGTTGTGTTTGTTCAGGGATGATCTTGCAGGGGCAGCGCGTGTGGGAGCACCGTGGGGTGGGGGCCACAGCCCACCCGTCACCAGGCTCCTTCTCTGACCATTTTACTTAGTCTGGGTCTTCATCACAGCCTTTGAACCAGGGGTTTTCTTGGAAGCCTCTCTGGTTTGTGCTTGTTGGAATATCCATCCCACCAAGCTGTGTTGGAGCCGGGAAGAGGTGCCCCCCCAAGCCCCGTGTGTCAGGGTCTGTCAGGGATCACTGGCTGTTTTTTCTCATGGCACAGCTATTAATAAATTATGGAGCTGCTGTCGTGTTCCTCACCGCCACGTTGAGTCATCCTGGTATCACTCTTGGCTCCTCAGCTGTGATACAAATGCCTAATGAGCTGCCTTCAGTGCAGCCCTGTGGTTGGAGCTCTCGTTCCTCCAGGTCTTGTTCAGCGTTGAAGCCATTCCAATTCAGTGCATTTCTTTTAGCTGGCAGTGGTGATGTCTGGGCACTGTTGATATATCTCTCACGCGTGGCCATGGGCTCAGGGCCCCGTCAGCAGCAGCCACACGGCAAGCGTGCAGGAGACGTGCTGGTGAAACGCAGGAGGAGTGCAGGAGGAGTGCTGGAAGCCTTCTGGAAAGGGGATGGAGGCATGCAGGAGGTGTGCTGGAAATGTGCTGGGAGGGTGCAGGAGGTGTGCAACAGTTGTGCATGGGGCTTGCAGAAGGTTGCTGAAAGAGTGCTGGAAATGTGCAGGAGGCATGCTGGAAACATGCTGGAAGGGTGTTGGAAGTGTGTAGGAGGCGTGCTGCTACAGCAGCTGGCCCAGAGGCCAGGGCACAGGCAATGGTAGCGGATGCAGCTCTCCCTCATGCTGTTCTGAGTGTCCTGGAGAGGAGCTGTGCTCCCACAGGAGCTGTGCTCACTGGTCCTGCTGCCTGGCTGTGTTCCTCTGCCAAGACTGGAATCGGGAGGTTGTAGTGAGGTGGGGGTTGATCTCGTCTCCCTGGTAGCCGGTGACAGGACAAGGGGAAATGGCCTCAAGATGAGCCAGAGGAGATTTAGGTTGGATATTAGGAGGAATTTCTTTACTAAAATGATTGTCGAGCACTGTCAGAGGCTGCCCAGGGAGGTGGCTGAGTCCCCATCCCTGGAGGTGTTTAAAAGATGAGTAGGTGTCATACTTGGGGTGGTGGTGGACAGCAGGGCTGGATCAATGGTTGGGCTTGATGATCTTAAAGGTCTTTTCCAACCGAAACCATTCAGTGATTCTGAGATTCTGGGTTAAAGCAGAGACAGATATAGAATCATAGAATCATAGAATCACCAGGTTGGAAGAGACCCACCGGACCATCGAGTCCAACCACTCCCATCAAACACTAAACCATGCCCCTCAGCACCCTATCCACCCGTCCCCTAAACACCTCCAGGGAAGGTTACTCAACCACCTCCCTGGGCAGCCTGTTCCAGTGCCAAATGAACCTTTCTGTGAAGAATTTTTTCCTAATGTCCAGCCTAAATCTCCCCTGGCGGAGCTCGAGGCCATTCCCTCTCGTCCTGTTCCCTGCCACTCGGGAGAAGAGGCCAGCACCCTCCTCTCTACAACCTCCTTTCAGGTAGTTGTAGAGAGCAATGAGGTCTCCCCTCAGCCTCCTCTTCTCCAGGCTAAACAACCCCAGGTCTCTCAGCTGCTCCTCGTAAGACTCGCTCTCCAGCCCCCTCACCAGCTTTGTTGCTCTTCTCTGGACTCGCTCCAGAGAGGTTTTTTGGAACAGGGTCTTCTGACTTTTCTCTCCCCAGTCCTTCATCCCTGCTTCACTCAAACACAGCGTTTTCATTCTTCACCTGCCTGAGACCACAGAGAGGTGCAGACTGCTTTCTGCTTACCTTCCCCACCGCTCTAAAGGGTTGCCCTGAACAGGAGCAGAGATGGAAGGAGGTGGAGCGGCTGCTTTCCCAGGGAGCTGCGGGCAGGATGGATTGTGGGCCAGGGCACACACCCCAAGGCAGCGGGAATTTGCAATGCAGTTGGTGCCTGTGATGCATCACGGGTCTGCTTGACACTAATGAGACTTGGAAACGTTGGGTCAGAACACCCTCAACTTGTGGGATGTAATGAAATCAGCAGGCAAAATAAGTGCGAGTAACGATGTGTGAATTATGTTGAAGATTACAAACAGTTGAAAGCAATGGAGTTACTCATGGAATGGATGAAGGGTGGGGAGTGAAAAGCCAGACTGGTGCAATTCCTCAGTTCTCTTCTGGCACGTGAGACCTCCTGCTGCTTGGCTGTCTCTGGGGCAGGTGAACCGTAAGTGATGTGTAAAGTTAACAGAAATAGTGAGTTTGGTATCCTTGTAATGTAGTCCAAGACGACTCTCTCCTCCCACAGCAAACCTTGAGGTTGCTTTGGCTGTTGTGTGTTTCTCTGGGTGTGTGAGAAGCTGCACACCCGCAGCAGCCAGCACTTGCCCGTGTGTCCGTGCCAGCCCCCTCATCTGCACGGGGGTGCGTGGCTCCGTCCTGCTGGTGGTCCTTCAGCAGAGGCTCCAGATCCCTCCAGGGTCCCTCCAGGATCAGCCTCTTGAGCCAAAGCAGACACTGCCGGCTGCTGACAGTCACAAGAAATTAAGTTGGGAGACTTGGTTGTGAGGACCGGTAAGTTATTGTGGCCCTGTGTGCACATTTATAGTGGAAACATCTGAAAACATTCACCAGCTCAATGTGAAGGTTTTGCTGGATGTGGGGTGGAAAACCACTAGCAGCTTTTTTTTTTACGTTTAATTTGGGATGTCAGACACACAAAATGTGGAAGGAAATGTTGTGCCCAGTGCCAGACTGGGTATTGGAATGGGGATGCCCCCACTGTCCTGCGTGCCTGAGCACCAGTGGATGTGTCAGAGGGTGCGGTGATGGGGGGGCTGGCACCCTCCATGCCATCACTTAGCACAGCGGGTGATGATTCAGGTGCTGGAGACATGAGGGGTTGCCAGAACCCAGCTTGGGGTCCTCCGTGCTGGGGCTGTGAGAGGGAGTGGGGCTGTGCTGGGGGCTGCACCGGCTGCAGAACTGAGAGTCCAGTGCTGGAGGGTCCCACCGGTCCCTGTCCTTTCCATTAGTCCCACATGACACAGAACATCTCTCTTTGGAGGAGAGGCTGAGAGACCTGGGTCTGTTCAGCCTGGAGAGGAGAAGGCTCAGTGGGGACCCCGTCAATATCTGATGGGCAGGGGGATGGGGCCAGACTGTTCAGTGGTGCCCAGCGATAGGACAAGGGGCAACCAGCAGAAACTGGAGCACGGGAAGTTCCACCTGAATATGAGGAGAAGCTCCTTTCCTGTGAGAGTGACGTAGTGCTGCCCAGGGAGGACGTGGAGTCTCCTTCTCTGGAGAGATCCAAATCCACCTGGGTGTGCTCCTGTGTGACTGCTGGAGATGACCCTGTTTTAGCAGGAGGTTGGATTGGGTGAGCTCCAGACGGCCCTTCCAACCCTACCCTTCTGGGATTCTGTGATTCTGTGAGCTGCGGAGCTGGTCCCCGGTTGCAGGTGGCACCCCTGGCTTAGGGGACACATCAGTCGTGCCCAGTAAGTGCTTGCTGGCTCCTGCTCAAGCTCTTTGTTGTAGTTTGCCACTGTTTGCTGTGTGTCCCTTACCTTCCAGCTCTGGCCTTTCCCCTGGGAATGCTGTTTTCCTGGGTTGTGGCTCAGTCTGGTTGGGATTCCTCCTGTGCTGGACAACTGGTCTGGGTGCCCATGTGCCGTGTCCCCAAGTGTCCATGCCTTGACCTGCCACGACTCAAATGATCCTGGAAGTCTTTTCCAACCTAGTGCTTCTGTGATTCTGTGATTCTGACTGTGAGCCCTCAGGAACCTCCTGCTCTCACTGTACAGGTTTCCATACAGAGTGTCTTTGAGACATCAGCACAGCTTGAGTGAAAGGCTCCTTGATAGTCTGCATCAGGACCCCTTCGCTTGGGGCTGTGCCCATGGGAATGCGAGAAACTCTGCTGTGTATGGTAATCGAAGCTTTAATCACTTGGAGGGAGCTGTGTTCTGTGGGTTGGTGTCTGAGGTTTCAGGCTGCTTTCTGTATGCACTGCCCTGGGTGATGTGGTGATTTTCCACTGTTCTCATGCCTAACCCTTCCTAATCCAAACTGATTCATCCATGTGGCTCCTGGCTTCTCCAGGATCCCCACAGAGGGCTTGGGGAGCAGGTTTGCTGGCACACACTGTCCGTGCTGTTACATAGCAGCCAGCGTTTTCTAGCAGGTTAGTATTTGTGTTCCTCCTCAGAAATTTATCTGTGCTGATTTAGTAAATGGTTAATTGATTAATAAAGGAATTAAGAGGTTGTTATACTGACAGGGTGGGCTCTCTGTCCTGCTCTAATGTAATGACTGTCCCATTCTTGCAGCTGTTCAGCTGATGTGGTCTCAGACTGAACCTGGCAGTAGCCGAGGTTGGGGTATGATGCTCTGGGTGCCGTGTTCTGCCTCTCCCCCTCCCCTCCACAGCTCCGGGCAGGGTGAAAGGGCTGGGCACTGAAAGGCCAGTGTCCCCTGCCCTGGCCCTCGGCTGGGCCAGACAGCGTGGCGAGACTCACCGTCCCTCGCACCCTGCGTTCTCCCCTGCCCTCCTCGACGATTTAAGCATCCTCTGGTTCCTGGGAGCTCTGCAGTATTGCTGTCGACTCTGCAGCATTGTGGTCATCTTATTCCTTCCTGAAGAGAACAAGTTGATTTTCTGTCTCTGACAGAACTGGAGAGGGCCGTTGTGGCTCGGAGGACAGGTCAGTCTGACCTGTGTCTCAGCTCCGGCTCTGCAGATGCCTTCGCAAGGCCCTGGGGAGCAGGATGTGCTGATGTGGTCCTTCCTCAGGACACACGCACCTTCTCGTCATGCAGCTGATGAATGATGCCTGGCGCTGCCACCAGTGCCACGTGCCACAGGGCACTGCTCCGGCTGCTGCCCCCATCGCCGCACGCTCTGGAAAGGGCTGTGGACCCCGAGCTCCTGGGCAGGGGCTGCCTCACCCCTTATTTTTGGCATCGTGTCCTGCTGCTGGCTGTGGAAACAGCAGGAGTTTTGCTCTCTGATGTCAGCCAGGCGCGTGGCATGGTCTAAGGCTTACTGATACCGGTTCTGCTTTCTGTAGAGATCTCCTTAATTAAAATAATTGTTATTGTTCACTTTAATCCTGCCAGTTTAGACCTCATTATGGGGAGAAAAATTGCCTCCCAGAATGCCTTGCTCTCCAAGCGTACGCTTTGCAGCGTAGGGCTGGAGGAAAATGAGAGCAGCTACGTGAAGCAGCCGGTGAGCCAGTCTGCTCCAGCGCTGGGCTGCTCCTCGCTGTGCGCGGGGGGACGTAACCTCTGGAGCGCTCCTGACCCCCTCTGCGGTGGCATCGTGCGTGCTGGAGGATGCCTGGAGCGAGCACAGCGTGGTGTTCTGTAGCTGTTAAAATTCCCAGGGGCTCGAGGGGGTGCAGCCGTATTTGTTGCAGTGTTTGAAACCCTGTAATGAAGAGTGGGCTGCACTGTTTCCTCCGCAGCATCCTTCCTCGTGGTGAGCAACCCATTCAGTCCTACAGCAAGGATTACAAGCATCGAAGAACGAAACCGTCACCTCCTCCCCACGGAGCAAAGAGGCAGTGGAACCTCAGAGGAGCTGCCTTGCAGCTGACGGCTCCTTGCAGCCCGTATCCAGAGGTGCTGCTCCTCAGCGGCCCAAGAGGGCTTTGTGGCTGGGGCGGGAGACTGGGATCCAGGCGTGAGGTCCTGGCATAGGGTCCTGTCTGGGGTTCTGGCCGGGGTCTTGGCCTGTGGTCCTGCCCTGGCCTGGGTCCCAGCCTGTGCAGCGCTGGGCAGCCAGCAGAGCCCTCAGGGAAACCTCTGAGAGCAGGTTTTGGTCCAAGTGTTTCTGGTTTCTCTAGCTCTTTGTTTCCAAGTCAGCAGAACACCCAGGCTTGCATACAAACCATTAACCTTTGTGAAATTGGAGCTCGTTACTTTCTGCTCAAGCAGTTCAAGCCACTGCTGTGCCCTGTATCACGGCACCTTCGTTCGCAGGCACCTGTCCCAGCACGGCTGGAGGGACCCTTTGGTGCATTCCCCATTCCGCAGCCCCGGTGGGTGAATACGATCGACTTCTGGACTTCTGTTTTCCCCGCCATGGAACTGCGTTTGTAAAGACCTTGAAAATCCCAGATTGTGCTGCAGCCTGGAGGGCAGAAAAGATGGTCCACAGCTCCTACCATGACCTCTGTGCTGCCCAGTGGTGCCCAAGCCCTGTGCTGCGTCGGCAGCTGGACCTGAACCGCCACCAATGTGCTGGGCTGGGCTGCCCTGGCACGCAGGATCGGTGTAGCACCTGTGGTCTGAACGGAATTGGATGCAGTGGAAATCATGCGCTATTTCATTACTGTCCCTGGAATACTCTGCTTCCGCGTGTTCTGCAGTTCAGGGTATGCATGTGGCCCGTTGTGCAAATGCAGCAACAGAATTGGTTTAAAGAATAGTATAGGAGAGCCTTTTTGGGGTGAATCACAAATATCACACAAGGAGCTTGGCTGTCCCTGTGCCGTTGCAGGCACGAAGTAATAGAGAGAAGCAGCGTGCACCTTCCAAGGAAGCTGGCATTTCTGTTTGCTTTGTTGTAATGATGTGCTTTCTCTTTCTTCATTCTTATTTTTTAAGCTAGTAAGGAGAATCAGATAATGCTTTGCTCAGCTGAAAAGATGTTTTCTGTTACGAGTAGCAAGCTGTGTCAGCACTGATGTCGCTGTGAGTTATTTGGATGAGGGACAAGGGACAAGGGACAAGGTGTGCTGGGAAGGGAGAGGATGCCCGGCCAGCCTGGCTGAGTGTCGGTGCCTCCTTATGGTGGCTGTTCTTCTAAGCCACCAGATCCTGCGGTTCCTGCTGTCTTCTGGAATATCTCCGTGGTGGGCATTGCACTGAGCACCCCGTGAGGAGTTGCTCCACGTTCTCCCAGACAGGTGGTGAATTGTTCCGGATGTACCTGCTTGAGGGGCTTGCATCCAGCCTGGGGAGGACGGGCTCTCCCTGTCTGGGTACTGGGGGGGCTGGGGCACCATCCCGCTCAGCTGGACCCAAGTTTGGGTTTGCTGTTTTCCATCAATTGAAGTGTCCGGCACCATTCCTCAGCTGCGAATGTCAGCACAGCTTCCCACAGCATTCTGATCTTAGAGCGCTTGACAGCATGTCTGCAAACACACTGTTTTTTTAAAGCTTTGCTCATGTTTCTATTGCAACTTATGCGACTCTTAAACTGCTGAGGGTGGGTTAGGAACTGCTGAGCAGGAGCAGCTGGATGCTGGGCTTTGCATTGTGTCCAGCTCTTCTGGCATGCTGGGATTTTATTCAGAGGATGCTGTCCGAGGTGGCATCCAAAGCTCTGCTAAAGTCCCCAGGCTCCCCTTCCATAGCCTTGTCATTCCATGTGGTTTAAGGCCGTGTCTCCTTACGTCATGTAACAGTATTTCCAAACTTGTAAATGCACCTTGCTAGTTTGGTTTTTGTCTTGTATAGCTCTTCAGATCAACTTGGCTGGAGCCAAGCACATTACTGTAATCACAGCTACAAATCTAAATGAGCAGTATTAAGTTAGCAAATGTAAATGAGCATGGTCTCCCCAGCCAGGATCGCCTGGGAGCCCGGCAGTTGTGCTGCAGATGCCCTGAGCCGCCGAGTCCGTTAGAATCCAGTACGTGCCAGGTGTAGGCTAAAAGAGGGAAGCCCTGCCTGGAAAGAGCGTGTGCCCATGGCCACAGTCACGAGGTGTCTGGGTGGGTGTCATCAGCAGGGGTTGGGGTTGGAGTGTGCGCTTTGCTCTGCCGTGTGTCATCCTCCGCTGCAGGGATCACCATTCTCCTCCCAGAGTCAGGTGCAGGACCACCTTGACCTGCAGTGGTGGCGTGGGATGGGTGAAGCTGGATCCACAAATGTGTTTGAACGCTGCCTGGGAAGTTTGCTTTCTGCTGGAGTTAAAGGGAGCAGTAATGGTCATGGCAATATAGATGGTTCTCAGCGATGGCAGCAATACCCGTGCCTGCTGCAGCCTGCTCAGGACTCCAAAGGCCTCCTTTGAATTTTTTTTCCAATGAGGACTTACAAATTAGAACCAGGAATACTGAAATCCTACAGCCCCCTATTATCGGAGAAAATAAATTGATAGTGCTGATGAGAAGGGTTTAGAAGCTGGGGTTTTCACTCGTTCTATTTGCAGCCTGTTAGCTCCACGTAGTTTGCATGGCACTGCAGATGGATTATGGGTGGACTGGATGATGGGAGCAGTGATTATTGGACTGATGTTAAATGTCTTTAAATTCCCATGGTGATTGAAGACTCCTGCTCGTGGCTAGCTGTGAAACTTGATTTTATTTCAGATGAGCCTTATTAGTACATTTCTGGGATGACAGAGCATCCAGGGAATCCAATCCACACATGTACAATATTATCAGTCCTGAAGGGAGCCAAGTGCTTCATTCCCAACATGGAATCCTGCTGAGGTCCGTTGCTTACGGCCGTACAAGTTCCCTCTCGGACATGTGGGGCTGTGCTCCCTCCTGCCCGCGTGGAGCACTGGGTGTAGCCGCTGATGGATGATTTCATTTAGCTGGTGTGGGCACTGTCGTTATCTTCCTTGTTTCCATACCCTGTGAGGATCTTGGATCTGGCAATGCAAGAGATAAGGCTAATTGAACTGTCAGGCTTGCTGGGAGAAGAGTGCAGCACTGCTGGCTGTGGCAGCCGGGAAAACAGTGATGATCTAAAATTAGCCCACGTTCCATATTTATTGAGATCCCTGTTGTTGTGGGGGCTTTTCTTGTTTGTTTGTTTTGGGGTTTTTGTTGTTGTTGTTTGTTTTATTTGGGTTTTGAATGACATAAAAATAGCTCCTTCTGAATTTAATCTGAAATAGCATTATGAGCTTAAATGTTTGGTGGAGATGGCTACAAACCCTTTGAATTGCCATGGTTTAGAGGCTACTGGAAGTCTTAGCTGACAGTAAAGCACATGAAATCTCATTTTCATAGAGGCATGGAATGGTTTGGGTTGGAAGGGACCTCAAAGCCCATCCAGTCCCACCCCCTGCCTTGGGCAGGGACACCTCCCACTGGATCAGGGGCTCCAAGCCCCATCCAACCTGGCCTTGAACCCCTCCAGGGATGGGGCAGCCACCCCTGCTCTGGGCAACCTGGGCCTGTGCTTCTGCACCCTCAGAGGAAAACATTTCTTCCTACGATCTTATCTCTGTCTCCCCTCTTTCAGCTGAAAACTGTTCCCCCTCATCCTGTCCCTGCCCTCCCTGCTCAAAAGCTCCTCCCCAGCTTTCCTGGAGCCCCTTTCAGCCCTGGAAGCTGCTCTAAGGTCTCCCCGGAGCCTTCTCTTCTCCAGGCTGAACAACCCCAAGTCTCTCAGCCTGTCTTTGTTGGCATCATGGCAAAGTAACTCCAGACCGTGAGGTCAGGAGCATCTGTCAGAAAGCTGAGGGCCTGCAGTGGGGCTGCGCTGCGCGGTGGGGATGAGCTGTCAGGTCACAAAAGGTGTCGCTGACACCACACGCGGTGCCATCGGCTGCTTCCAAGTTGCTTTGTCATTTGTATCTAAGAGTCTGGGTGTCGGTGTGGATCTATGTGTGCATGCAAACATCTCTCTCTCTCCATCGTTCTTCTGGAAGTTAGCATAGAAGCTCTTTAGTCAGGGTATGGAGAACGATAAAGACATCAGGAAACGAAATGAGGATGGCGCACACGAACCTTGGTTTCATGATTTAACCACAGGCGGTTTGTCTTTGCTTTTTTATTGTGCGATTTGCTCATCCTGCAGAGACTAACAGGTGATTGCTCTCCCTTACAGGCTCTTGAACCTGATCTACAATGGAAAAACTGCTTTTGTTTCTGCTGTTCATTGGCATAGCGGTGAGAGCTCAGATCTGCCCAAAGCGCTGTGTCTGTCAGATTCTGTCTCCGAACCTTGCCACCCTTTGTGCCAAGAAAGGGCTCTTGTTTGTTCCTCCCAACATTGACAGGAGGACTGTGGAGTTACGGCTGGCAGACAACTTTGTTACAAACATTAAAAGGAAAGACTTTGCCAACATGACCAGCCTGGTGGACCTGACGCTGTCCAGGAATACAATCAGTTTTATTACGCCTCATGCGTTTGCCGACTTGCGCAATTTGCGGGCTTTGCATTTGAACAGCAACCGATTGACTAAGATCACTAATGACATGTTCAGCGGACTCTCCAACCTTCACCACTTGATACTTAACAACAACCAGCTGACTTTAATTTCTTCCACAGCTTTTGATGATGTTTTAGCTCTTGAGGAATTGGATTTGTCTTACAACAATCTGGAAACCATCCCATGGGATGCGGTGGAGAAGATGGTGAGTTTGCACACGCTCAGCCTAGACCACAACATGATTGACCATATTCCTAAGGGGACCTTCTCCCACCTCCACAAGATGACCAGGTTGGACGTCACGTCTAACAAACTGCAGAAGCTACCACCTGATCCTCTCTTCCAGCGAGCTCAGGTGCTGGCAACCTCAGGAATTATCAGCCCCTCGACTTTTGCATTGAGCTTTGGTGGGAATCCTTTGCATTGCAACTGTGAGCTCTTGTGGCTGAGGCGTCTTTCAAGGGAAGACGACCTGGAGACCTGTGCTTCTCCCACGCTCTTGTCTGGCCGGTACTTCTGGTCGATCCCTGAGGAGGAGTTCCTGTGCGAGCCTCCTCTCATCACCCGGCACACCCATGAGCTGCGGGTGCTGGAGGGCCAGCGGGCAGCGCTGCGGTGTAAAGCCCGGGGGGACCCCGAACCAGCGATTCATTGGATTTCACCTGAGGGCAAACTGATTTCAAACGCGACAAGGTCTGTGGTATACGACAACGGGACTCTCGACATCCTTATAACGACGGTGAAGGACACGGGCTCCTTCACCTGCATTGCTTCTAACCCAGCTGGGGAGGCCACGCAGACGGTGGACCTACACATAATCAAACTCCCCCACTTGCTGAACAGCACAAACCACATCCACGAGCCCGACCCCGGCTCCTCGGATATCTCCACTTCCACCAAGTCGGGCTCCAACGCGAGCAGTAGCAATGGGGATACTAAAGTCAGCCAAGATAAGAAGGTGGTCGTTGCAGAAGCAACATCCTCTACTGCTCTGCTGAAATTCAATTTTCAGAGGAATATACCTGGGATCCGTATGTTCCAAATCCAGTACAACGGTACTTACGATGACTCCCTTGTTTACAGGTAAGGCAGGGTCCTGTTTGGTGCTGACATGCTGCCTGCGGCTCCGGGCAGCCCCCTCCACCAGAGCAGCCACTTCCCAGCCGAGCAGAGTCCTGCCCGCGGCAGCAGATGGTGGGAGCCTCGGGAAGGACTCATGCAATTTTATACCTCGCAAAGAGGGAAATTACCTTGACCGGTTGTATTTTTAGATAATCCAAATGGACCTCTAATCCTCTGAAGTAATCTGAGGGACAGAAAGGTTGTAAAGGTAGTAGAATTAAATGGATCTTAATGCTCTCAGTTTTATGACAACGTAAGGAGAAGCATGTCCATGAAGGCACTCCTCGCAGTGCCCCCAGCAGTGTCTGTGCGGGTGTCACAGTGCAGAGAGGTTCTGTGCTGCTGGGGTCAAGCTCACACCCTTCAGACCTGTCTTTGCTTGGACAGTTTTATGGTTCGGTGCAGTTCCTCTCATGGGGTACTCTGCCTTGCCAAGCTGTGCCAGTGGCTTGGCGACAACTGCTGATGACCCAGATGGAAGTGGAAAAGCACCTGGCAGTGCTGGTCAACAGTGGCTGAACATGAGCCAGCAGTGGCTAATTGGGCAAGGAAGCCGACAGCATCCTGGCTCGGATGAGCCATGGGGTGGCCAGCAGGAGCAGGGAAGGTAGTTTCCCCTGCGCTCTGCGCTGGTGAGGTGGCACCTCGAATCCTGGGTTCAGTTTTGGGCCCCTTAGTCCAGGAGGGACATTGAGGGGCTGGAGCATTTCCAGAGAAGGGAGCAGAGTTAGGGAAGGGTCTGGATCCCAGGGATTTTGGGAGTGGCTGAGGGACCTGGAGCTGTTTAGCCTGGAGAAGAAGAGGCCGAGGGGAGACCTCATCACTCTCTGCAGCTCCAGAAAGGAGGTTGTGGTGAGGCGGGTGCTGGGCTCTTCTCCCAAGTATCAAGTGATGGGACGAGAGGAAATGGCCTCAAGTTGCACCGGAGGGGGTTCGATTGGAGGTTAGGAAAACTTTCTTTACTGTGGTGAAGCCCTGGCAGAGGGTGCCCAGGGCAGTGGTGGAGTTACCTTTCCTGGAGGTGCTCAAAAAGTATGTAGCCATGGCACTTGGTGTCATAATAGACACCGTGGTGTTAGGCTTACTGTTGCACTTGATGATCTTAGAGGTCTTTTCCAACCTTAATGATTCTGTGATTCAGAACAAGGGCAGGAGCTGTGACAGGAGGGTGAGCAGCCCTGCTGGAGCAGCGGCAGGAGTGAAGACGAGCCCTGGTGGGGCTCATCATGGGTGGAGGCTGCGGGTCTGCCAGCTTCATTCATGCTGGTTTCTTCTCCCATAGAATGATACCTCCCACAAGCAAAACCTTCCTGGTCAACAACCTGGCTGCTGGGACTGTGTACGACCTGTGCGTCCTGGCCATCTACGACGATGGGATCACCTCGCTCACCGCCACCAGGGTGGTGGGCTGCACGCAGTTCACCACCGAGCAGGACTACGTGCGCTGCCACTTCATGCAGTCCCAGTTCCTGGGTGGGACCATGATTATCATCATTGGTGGGATCATCGTGGCGTCCGTGCTCGTGTTCATCATCATCCTCATGATCCGCTACAAGGTGTGCAACAACAACGGGCAGCAGAAGGCCACCAAGGTCAGCAACGTCTACTCGCAGACGAACGGGGCTCAGATCCAGGGCTGCGGCGGCGCGCTGTCGCAGTCCATGTCCAAGCAGGCCATCGGGCACGAGGAGGGCATCCAGTGCTGCAAGGCTGCCAGCGACGGCGCGACGCAGTCGCCGGAGGCCGCCTCCAGCCAGGACTCGGCCACCACTACCTCCGCTTTGCCTCCCGCCTGGACTTCCAGCGCTTCTGCCTCCCAGAAGCAGAAGCGAAAGCCGGGGCCGAAGCCCGGCAGCGAGCCGCAGGGCGAAGCTGTCGGCACCATCGAGTCCCAGAACAGTAACCGAAATAACTCCACTGCCCTGCAGTTGCCCACCCGCCCCCCCGGCTCCCCCCGAGCCGCCCCCACCTACAAAAGAGCACAATCAAAGCCAAGTAAGTTCCTCACGCTGCCGGCGGACGCGGCCCGAGCCAAGCGCAGGCTGTCCCTGGGCGGCGAGCTGGCCGAGCCCGGGTGCCCCGGCAGCGCCTGGGCTGCGGCCGCTCTGCGGTCCAAGCGCAGCGTGTCCATGAACGGGATGCTGGTCCGGTCAGACAGCTCTGACGTGGATAGCGGAAAAGCAACTTTCTCCAGTTCTGAGTGGATATTGGAAAGCACTGTGTGACCTGCTTTTTTTTTTTTTTCCTTTTTCTTTCTTTTTTCTTTTAATTTTTATTTGAATGACAAACAAAGCACCAAACATTGTGTGAAACTCCCTGTCCCGGGGGGGAATTGGATTTGGAAGTTCACTGTTGTCTCGCTGATTAATGGCTTGTTCATGCGGGGTTCTGTGTAAGCCACCCAGTGCACACGGGGTTTGATTTAGTTTGCATTCGATTTCTTTTTTTTAACATCAAAACCGAAGGCAACATCCAGAGATTAAAAAAAAAAAAAAGAAAGGAAAACAAAAAAAGATTAAGGGGTGAAAAAAAGCATGGAACAGCACCAGTGCCTTCCCTACTCTAGGACTGGCTTCCTGGTTCTGCAGCAGCAGAAAACGAAAGAGAGAGTTTTCACAGAAAAAGCCTTTTATAAAGGAAATGCAATTTCCTCCAAGCTAACAAATAACCACTCCCAGATCAGTCAGTAAAATGGTATTTTTTAAACCGGTCAGACTGTACATTTCTTTTCCGTGACAATGGTGTTGCCTTTGTTTTTAGGCAGATGCTGTACAGGAACAACAACGCTGTGTTGTTATGTTGTGTACAATAAAATATTCACTCCGTACACCAGCCCGCCTCGCGGTGACTGCCCACCCGGAGCCAGGAGGAGGAGTAGGAGGGTGCTGTGATGGGGGGTCCCCTGCCTCGTGCTGGGGTCCGGCAGCTGGGGTGGTGCCCGACCCGCTGTCCCGAGCGCCCTCGTCCCATGGCGCTGGCCGTGCCCGGTGCCGGCGCTGGCAGAGCACGTGGCCGCTCGGTGCCAGCGGTCAAGGTGGCTGCTGCCCGTCACTCCGGGCTGTGCGAGCTTTGCTTTGCTGCTCTGCTTTCCGAGCCGTCGTCGTGGCGCAGGCTGCCCCGTCTCATCAGGGCAGGGGCACAGAGGTCGGTGACGGGGCTGAGGGAAGAGGAGGGAGCAGCCACAGCGGCTGCTCGGCTGTGGTCACACAGAGCTGGTTTGGGGCAGGGAGTGGTGACACCTCAGGGTGTGAGCAGGGAGCGGGGCTGGTGGCTCAACCCTGTGCTGTGGGGCAGAGGGCATCCAGCAGGCATGTTGGCATTGAGCGGCTCTCCGTGATGGTCAGGATGATGGTGATGTCCGTCTCCTGCTTTCCAAGATGATTTGGGGCACATGTCCTGTAAACTCTGTGGTTATTCCAGTTCCCTTTCACCCCGTGCACGGTGGAGGGACTGGAAGATGGTCCCATCCATAACCTGCTCTCTGATTGCCGTGCTGCGGGATGGGATATCGTCAGGGCACTAGGTGAGGACAGAAGCCTGTGGCAATAGGTGTCAGCAACTGAAACCCTCACGTTGTGAGGATGGCAGACATGCTGCTGCTGCTGCTCCAAAATGAAGGCTGCGATTAATATTAATTAAACCGGTATGGTCATCATGTTTAAATTAGAGACAGCTTAACTCTGCAACATTAGTGCATTTTCAACTGCCACATAATAGGTTTGATGTGGGCTTTGCGGCCATTAAAGTGACAGAATAGTTAAATTTTACATCCTGCGTGCTTGTTCTGGAGGGCGGTGAAACCCAGGCAGGTGCCTGCTGACACCCTGGCTCTCAGCAGGTCGGCCCAGAGCCGTCGTGGCAGGGAATGGCTTGTGGCAGGGAACGTCTCGCAGCGGGGAATGTCATCTCCCGGCAGCCCCGTTCTCTGCCTCCGAAGAGCCCTGGTGCTCTCAGCCATCGTGGGTTGCTCTCGGCAGTTTCACGGCCTGTCGTGGAGAAACAGAGTCTGGATGGGGGTGGTGTAAAGGACGTTAAAAGAGGAGGCTGTTTCTTTTTTAGAAAGCCCTTTTACTTCCCTTGGGAAATGCAGGGACCAAAAAGGAAACGAAACCTCAAAATTAGAACACCCGCTCCCTGCTGGAAAGTTAAAAAGAGAGATATCCCTCCTGAGCTGTCTCTGGAAGTTCTTCTCGCGGGGCTGTGTGCTCAGAAAGTGGCTGTTGAAGCAGTGCCCCGTGCGAGGCGATGCTGTCTTTGTCCCGGTTCTGGTGGTCGCACAGCGAAGGCGCCGTCAGGCACGGGAAACCGAGGGTAGCGCCTTCCCTTTGCTCCAGGGTGTGGGGCTTGCTGTAAAGGTTTTCTGCTTGGTGCTTGTTTGGATCATGGTTTTTAAAAATATCAAATGAAAAATGGTTTATGTGTTGTCTAAAATTGGATGTAAACGCGTCTAAAACTTTGTGGAAGTGCTAAAATATTAATGGCTTCTTTGGGTTTAGGGAGTTTTATTTTTCTCTCCTTAATTTTTTACCCAAAGGAATCATTTTCTGAACGCTGGAGCTGCGTGTCCATGGTGCGTCTGTGTAAGCAGCTTACGAGAACCATATGTCCCTGCGTTTGATTTAATTCTCTGCAAATAGCATACAGCCATGAGACCTGGGTAGCAGAGGGTTTGCCTCACGTCTCTCTCCCTTGGGTGGAGAGGAGAGTCCCGTGGGAGTGCATGGGCACAAAACCAGCCATTCCCACTGGAGTAACTGCAGCAGGACAGCTCATTCAGGCTCGATTCTGTCAGAGCATTGAAAGCCTCCTGGAGGAGGAAATTCTGTGTCCTTTCTGTTCTGCAAAACCAGAGGTTGCCAGCCGTTCAAGCCAGAAAGTGCTGTGGTGCTCCTTGATCAGGATAACGTGGCAACATCTGTCTTCAAGTGCAGCAACACTTTCTGATGCTTCAGGAATGAGAGTCTGAGTTCAGGAACATGAGCAGGGCGATGGGTATCAAGATGGGTTGGGGGGTGTGGGGTGCACTCTGCCTCTGGCTGGGCTGGCACTGCCGTCCTGGCTTCACCCCGGCTGCAGTCGGGAGCTCGCGGAGACCTGAACCCACAAACCTGCCCCAGCATCGCCCAGCCTGCCTGTGTGTGCTGCTCAGAAACAGAGAAACTGAAGTGTTTGCCATAGGTGGAGGAGAAACTACTTCAGAAATCTGTTTACTTGTATTAAAATTACTGGCACATAGTTCCTCTTGCACCTTCTTGGAATCCTTTCCTCCGAGTGTACATGTTGTGTTAAAGAGGGCTGGTACACGTGGTGCTGGATGGAGAAGCAGGGCTGTGTTGGGTGAAACGTGTTGTGTCGGCTTGCTTTCTGTGATGCTTTTCCACTTGTCTGCTGGGCATGTTCTTTATGGTGAATACATGGTCCTGCTCCGCCCTGGGTGCCCGTCAGTTTATTTCTGCCAGCGTGTTCCCCTGAGTGTGGCAGCCGTCCCTGCGTGCTTGGGAACAGCCAACGGGAAGGTGATGGCCATGTGTCCTGTGCCTAGGAGAGGGGAGCTGGCTCCTGGGCGTGCACCTCTCCGGCAGGCAGGAGCCAGCTGCTGGGTTGTCCCGTTCCTGCTGGCTGACATGCTGCTGGAGGCGTGAGGCTCACTGCCAGCAGCTCCTGCCTCCCAGGGACCATTAAAGCCCTGCTGGCCACCGCTTCGGGGCTGCACAGAGCATCTCCCGGTGACTCCGGAGGCACCTGAGCATGGTCACCGAGCTAGACACGCAGCATCCCTGGCTGACGGAGTGACACCGAGCCATGCCAGCCGGCAGCCCTGTGGCAGCTGGTGCTTGCTGCTTGTGTGCCCTTGAGATGGTGCAGGGTGGCCCTTCTGCGCTGCTGTGAAACCACACCGAGAGCCTCACCAGGCACCCTGCACAGAGAGGGAGCACCTTGCTTCCCCCAATAAGCGATCCAACCAGCAGAAGTGATGATTACATCTGCTATTGCTCGCTGTTGCTTCTCTTGCTATGAATTGAGAGGAACTGATGCTCACAGTACTCACAGCGTGGCAATGTTCGTCAGTGTTGGAGTAGCTCAAGAACATTTACTGTCCTCCTCAAGGGTTCTGCTTGTGACCGGGGCTGTGCAATCGCACTCCTAAAACAGCCCCAAAATCGCACTGTGCCTGTCCCTGGGTGCTGTAGGAACTCATTGTGATGTTGGTCAAAGTTCTGATGTAAAGGAAGCAAACCATGGCAAAGTCAGTAGGGCTCTGCTTACGGAAAACACGTATCCTGTATTTTCCCTTTGCAAATGTGTTTCTTCATGCCTGTGTCTGGACCTGGTGCCAGAGCTTGAGCCTGTGCTTGGTGCACAGCCCACCACAGCACCTCCACCCAGCCGGGGCTTCCCTTCTGCTGGTTGTTCTGTCATTCCTCACCCGCCGCTGCAGTTGTTGCTCTCTGAGCTGAATCCAGGCACTGCAGAGGGGTCTGCTCGGTGCCAGCCCACCCCGCACAGGCAGCGATGCTCTTTCCTTCCGTGTGTGCTGTGGGCAGGCACATCCCGTTAGGCACCAAATGGCAGGTGAAATCAGCTCTGTAAATAAGAATACATGTGTCCTACACTGAATCTTACTGTTTGAAAGTAGCTGTGGTCTGGCTTTCACCACAGCAGAGATGCCCAGGAAACAAAAGCCTGCGGGTTAGTGGGGTTAAAGCAGCCACAGCCCAGCATCATTAGTAGAGCACCAACAAAGGGCAAATCCTACTGGTGTTGCTGCCTGTAGACTCTTAATAGACCTGATTTATTCACAAGAGCTGGGTGTGAAGGCTGCTGCTTTAGAAAGAAGGAAGCTTAGATTGGAAGGAAAGAAACTAAAAAAGAGAAAAACTGAATGTGGTGCAGCACTGGCTGGGGAGAGAGCCCACGTCGGAAACTCTGTATGGAAATGATCAGAACATGCTCCTGGTTCCGTTGCACAGGACCAAGCTGCGTCACCTCAGGTTGTTCCAAGCACTGCACTTTAGAGAGCATTCCTGTGGTGAACCTGGAAACTGAGACCAAGTTGGAGTGCTGAGATTGAGGCCAAGCTGGTTTTTCTCCCGGACTGCCAGTTTTATGGGAAGAGCCAGACCACTTCTCTAGAGGTGCCCAGCGTGTTTTGTGTGCAAGCCATGCAGTCTCCTCATTGGGGAAATCTCCACTGGGAGATGCAACGTAGCCCTGACCCCCTTCTTTTCCCGAGAGGGTTTGGCAGTTCCAGCCTGTCTGCGGTGTGGTACGCAGGAGCGGCAGCCCTGAACCTTGCCCTCCCGCGGCGAGTCTGTAGGCAGGTGGAAGCTGCAGCCCACAGCAAAGCATGGATAAATGTAGAACATGGTACCTAGTCTGTATTTCCATGCTGCAGGTGCAGCCTTGCATTCCCTGAGGTAAGTATTGCCGTCTGGGGTGGCAGGCAGAGCCCGTGGCGCACAGTGGGGCCGCGGACGAGATGATGCTTCTCTGGGGAGAGCACAGTGGCTGCCCAATGATCTGCCTGGTGCCCCGTGGATCCTTTTGGGAAGCGATGTGGCAGCTCAGGGCAGGACCATGAAACGTCTGCGTGGTGTCTGTGAAGCGAGTTCTCCTCTTGCATGCAAACGTTGTGGCAGCAGGTGCTGGGCTTGTGCCCATCTGTGGCTCTGTGCTGGTGTTTTGAGGTCCCTGCAAACTTCAGGAACTATACAAAGAGGTGAAACTCCTGCTGTGGGAAAAGGCTTGGCCTCAGCAATGGCAGAGGCAAATCTGGACACTGGAAATTTCTCATTCTCAACAATGAGCATTCCTGGTCACTCCTTGGGTTTGGGGACATTTTTGGTTAGATTAGTTTGCCCTGTAGCTGCGGCACCATGAGGTCAGCGCTTCCAGCTGGGGCTGAAGCTGGAAGATAGGTGGTGATGGCTCACTGAGCCGCAGACCGGGGATGCTGGGTGCCATTAACCCTTTCTGCCATTAGCTACCATGCTTTGCCTGCTGCGCCCTGGCTCCCGCGGTGCTGATGGCACCCGAGCCATTGGGGTGCTGGGGCCAAGGGCTGGTCTGCTGCCTGCCCCGTGCCTGGGTGGCTCAGCTGGCAACTCCCAGCGCTGGCAAAATGGGGCTGCGCTCGGCTTGTCCCACCAAACACCTCCTGGCACTGCTGCCCTTGCTGGGGTCAGCTCTGGCTGTGGGGAAGGGCCAGATCCTGCGCCTTGTCCCCTCACTGTCTCTGTTTTGTCTCTTTGCACAGAAGCCGGGGCCGATCCGCAGGACGCCTGCCCTCCTCCACCCCCCGAAAATGTTGCCACTGACGTTCTTGCTCGGCAGAAAACAATACGATTCCAAGTCACTGAAGGTTAACGTGTCGCACTGCGCTGGCCCCACTCGAAGCTGCAGCCGAAGCCAGGAGGTCGATGTTGGCTGCATCAGATAAACTTTCTTCTCCCGTTCACAGGTTTCCCATCTCCCATCTGCCACATTCAGTCTAAATACCTTTTTTTTCCAGTGTCCGAGGTTTTATATAAAACTAAAAATAGTGATGAGCAATCTGGTGGCAGCAGCTGCAGTCCCCTCATGGTAAATGTCGCCAGTGGTGAGTTCACAAACTGTAAACATGGTAGCTTCCATCACCTGAACTAATAAATGTTTTACTACGATGGCGTGGGTGTATTGGTTGATCTGGAGGGGTTATCCCGGCGGCAGGCATTCCGGTCGGTGTGCAGTGCGTGATTCACGTGCCCCGCAGGTGTGGGGAGGTCCCTGGTGTCTGCAGTGCAGGCAGTGCTGGGGCAGGAGAAGCTGCCCGGCTTCACACCCCGCGGCTGCGCAAGGGCACGGGTTTGAGTGGCAAGGGAGCCCTGTCTGCCCTCGCTGCCGTGGGTGGCAGCGGTGCCGTCCCATGGGAACCCTTGCAGCGTGGTGGGGTCACGGCACCGCAGGCTCCTGTGCCGGGAGCACCATGCAATCGAGTGAAGCACCGAGCCCTGGTTGCTGCTGGCTCTGGTGCCGTGGGAGCACAGGGGACAGGCTGGGCGCTGCTGGGGCGGGATGGGGCTGCACCCCTCCCACGGCCGCAGCGCCAGCCCGGCCGGGCTGCCCGTCACGCCTCACTTCTCAAACAACACCAAGGAATTGGGGGTTGTTTTTTCTTTCCTTCCTCGTCAAGAATCCCATATGGCTTACAGATATAATTATAGCTTCTGTGAAAACCACAGTGAATCAACCAGCTTCAATAGAACTTCTGAGAACAGATTACAGCGAGTGTAAATATTTATTGTTTGCTGACTGTGAGGGGCAGGAGATGGAGCTGCCCAGACGTGGCTCCCCTGGCCTGGCTGCTCCCCATGGATGAGGATGCTCCCACCAGTGGCGTCTGCTGTGCAGATGAAGGAACTTGGCTTTGGCAGCTGAGCAACGCGCCCACGCTTTGCCCACATCACTAGAGACACCGGCATCTCCCCAGGACAGGGAAGCCCATGGAAGGAGGGTCCGAGATAAGCCAAGAGCTTCCCCATTGGGCCTTCCTCTTACTCTTTCTCCTCTAATGGTTGTGGAGCTGAGTGCTGGGGAGCCAAGAGCAACAGCCAGGGCTCACAAGGCATCAGTGATGGAGACCCCAAGCTCACCGTGGACGCAACAGCCAAGGTCTGTGCATGGGCAGAAAACTCGGTGCTGGTTCAATGCCAACGATCCTGGGGATGAGTGGGATGTGGTTCATCTAGTGCACAAGGATTCCATGGCCAAATGGAGATTTCAGGGGAGCAAAGATCGGTTTTGAACAGCAGTTGGACTCATCGCTCTAGTTCTTAGAAAGCGTGACTGGGGATCTTTCTGGTGCTGCACATAACGTGGATTTTATGTGGATTATAACAACAGCGTGCATTACTCTCCCTTTCCTTTCTGCGTAGTGTAATTGGGGTTTGAATTCTGGAAGAGGATGAACCAAAAATAAACTAGTTTTCAATAAAATGTTTGATGGAAACAGTCCAGAAACTCATCACCTCTCTTACTGCAGACCGATGTGACTGCCTGGTGCCACTGCTGGACAACTGACCTTCCCCAGAGCCCTCGGATGGTGCTCAGGCCTGTGAAGCAGCCGTGCAGGGCGAATCCGTGACTTGGAATTCTGAGCTACAGGAAGAGCTGGGAAGCCGCTGCTTCCCTTTGACACCTGGCATCGGGCTGTGCTGCCACCGAAACCCTGATGACACCAACAAGCCCCAGACTCCAGCTGCGCAGCGCTCGACCCTCAGGATCTCATTTCTCATTAACACCGTGTTATTGCCCTCGTTCGATGGCTCCAATTTCAAGCTTTTGGGCACATAGTAGAGCTGCTTTTCCCTTGCTGATTTCTCTCTCTATGCCTTTAATTAATTGTCAAGGTAAGTTCCACCTGTCAGCTCATGGTTCGTTAGCAATCGGGCAGTCACGGAGGTGAGATTTGCTGCAGCTTTGCCTCCAGCCCCTGGAAGGTCTGCGGGATGGAGCGTATGGGATGTGCGCTGCCAGCAGTGATCTGTTAGGGTGGCTTTAGGAGCACTGCACCTCGAATCCTGGGCTCAGTTGGGGCCCGTTGCTCCAAGAGGGACACTGAGGGGCTGGAGCGCATCCAGAGAAGGGAATGGAGCTGGGGAAGGGGCTGGAGAATGAGGGTTATGAGTGGTGGCTGAGGGAACTGGGGCTGTTTAGCCTAGAGAAAAGGATTCTGAGGGAGACGCCGTCACTCTCTACAACTGCCTGAAAGGAGGTTGTGGTGAGGTGGGTGCTGGTTTCTTCTGCCAAGTGACAGGCGATGGGACAAGAAGAAATGGTTGCACCAGGGCAGGTTCAGATTGGACATCAGGAAAAATTTCTTCATGGAAAGGGTTCTCAGGCCCTGGCAGAGGCTGCCCAGGGAGGTGGTGGAGTCCCCATCCCTGGAGGGGTTTAAAAGCTGGGCAGATGAGGTGCTCAGGGGCAGTTCAGTAGCGAACAGGTGCGGTTGGACTTGATGATATCAAAGGTCTTTTCCAAGCAAATGATTCTATGATTTCATCCATATATTCAGGGATTAGAGGAATACCATCATTTCAACAAAAAAAATGTTACAGAGACCCATAACTTGGACACCTACTGAAGAATCCTGCAAGTCATCTCAGTTGGTAAAGGTGAAGGAAAATCTGGCCCCCAATCAGCATTTTCTTACTGCTGGTGGGCTCTGTACCCGCTGATGCTGCCGTGCATCAGCACCCTCTGCATAGCCAGGCTGCAGGGTGGGCTTCTCGCCAGGCTGCAAAGCTTTGAAGGCTTTCTCTGAGCTTCTCTTTCTTGGAGGTCAACATCTTGGTGCTACCACTGGTGTTCACCAAAATGAATGAATGGATTAATATTGGAAAATGCTTTTCTCAGTAGCTGGGGAAAAGTCAGGAAAACACGTCTGTAGGCAGTGAGGAACTGGGGGTGAGGCTGAGATCCAGGGAAGGCAGATAGGGATGCGGCACCCTCTGCCCCAGCAGCCTCTTCATGGGCTCGGGTTCCCAAGCACCATGAGCTGCTAATGGGATCTGTGGGAACCCCAGGTGATGGTGGGGTGGTGGGTTACAGCTGAGTTCTGCAGGGAGGAAAGTCTGGAGGTTACAGACTGCCAGCGTTTGCTGCTGCTGCGTGTGCTTGGCTCTTGGAGTGCTGCAGTGCATCAGGAACAGCTAGTCGGGTGTTTTCTGATTAAACCTTGTTTTCACAGAAATGCACAGATTTATCATGGTCTTGTTCTGGTTTTGTTGTTTCTTGGGTTTGTTTTCTTTCTTTTTCAGTGGGGGGGAAATTAATTGAAGAACAAGTCTCTGTTCGGAGGCAAATTAAAGCACAGAGCACTCTAGAGGATCGGTTCCTGGAAGCGGGAAGCCAGGTTTGACTAGATGAGCAGTGCGGATCTGAATCTCCTTTCTCCATGTCTGACACCAATGTCAGTCAATATTGGCCTCAACTTGTAACCCCAAATTAGCGTGGGCACTTTTCCTCCCCCTCCTTTCTGCTCCTTGCAGGAAGCGTTTGCCTTATCGTGTTCTCTCTGCGACTGAAGGTCTGCAGTGAGGGCTTTGGTCCTGCCCGGTTGCCATGAATTCCTAGCACGTTATGGATGGCCCTTGCTGCACTGGGAAGCTGCACCTTCAGCTGCTGTGCTGGGGGTTCCATTTACCTGCTGTTCCTGGAGTGAGGGCTGCCGGAGAGCCTTCGCACGGTGATTCTGAGTGCGAGGCTGCGTCTTGCCTGCGGAGCAGCCTGGCCCTCACCCCACCACACTGCGAGACCCACGAGGTGCCCTGCTTCAGCTGTGAATTTCTGCTGCTGGAAGCACTGCTCTGGCTGTCTTGGCAGAACAGTCGCCCACCTCCAAGGTGGATCTCCGTAAGTCTGTGTCCTGTGAGCGTGGGGGTTCTCCTTGCACAGCGCGGGCTGAGCGCCACCTCCTCAGCCCCGTGCACCAGGCAGACAAGCCCAGCACCTGAGGAGGCACAGAGCCAGGCACCGGCCGTGGCTTTATTATTTGCTTTTAATCCCCTGGTAACTTTATGAGGCTATGGAAGCACTTCCAGGCTGAACTTCCAGGTTCTCCACCTGCCCTAGGATGGCCAGGTTCTGGGTCAGCAAGGAGTTGGCTCCTCCAGTGTGTTTCCCTCTGGGCAGGGATGTTCACCATGCAGGATCTGTCCCTCAACCAGAATACCAGCCGTCTGCTGCCCTCTCCCTTGGAATCAGCAGCCGTCACTCCTGGCCCCGACCGCGGGGAGTGAGAACAGTCCATGTCCCTGAAAGCCAGCCGAAGTAGAAGGAAGGAAAGGGAAACCACCGCTTACCCTTAGTGATGAGTACAATGTTGAGAATATTCAGAAAATGTCATTTGACCAAGTGTGTGAAGAGTTTGGGGATATTGAAATCATTCCTGGTAACATACATTTCCAGCGCTGTGATCTCATGGGAAGCAAAGCTTTGAACAAAAACTGTTCCAGCAAAACAATGTCTGTAGCTTACTGACACTGGGCATGAGTGGCTGTGCTACGTGTGCTGATGGAGATGGAAAACAGGGGGTGAAAACTCGGTTTTAATCTGTTAAAGAAGTATTTCAGTGATTCTATGAACAAAAACACAAAAAAAATGGCTAGAGTTGGGGATAAAGTTAGAAGACACAGAGACAAGTGTCCATAGTGTTCTGGACATTAGGAAAAAATTCTTCACAGAAAGTGTCATTGGTCACTGGCAGAGGCTGCCCAGGGAGGGGGTTGAGTCACCTTCCCTGGAGGGGTTTAAGGGACGGGTGGACGAGGTGCTGAGAGACATGGGTTAGTGTTTGATGGGAATGGTTGGACTCGATGATCCGGTGGGTCTCTTCCAACTTGGTGATTCTGTGATTCTATGAAATTTGTCCTTCCCTTTTTCTTGCAGCTCAGGCTGGGGTCCAAGAGGAGCCTGCTGTCTGCAGAGTGGGGGTCTCCGGGAGGTTTGGGGTGCCCCGGCTCTGCCCGGAGCCCCGTGCTGCACCAGCGCAGGGCGCCGCGCTCCAGGCACGAGGTGGTGTGTTATGGCAGCCGCTGCCCAGGAATTCAGTCCTGTGCCCAGGCGCTGATTCTGCATTGGAGGCAAGCGTTAGTGATGAAGTATTGGTTCTCAAGGAGCAGGAGCCCACGGCACATTCCCGTGCCACACGGCTGGTGCTGAGCAGAGCCCTTTGCTGTCAGGGCACCCTCCCTTCCCACACTGCTGACAGCCCCTCTCACGTCTCTGCTTTGCCAGCGGTCTCTCCCAGGTCTTGGGTACCACATGTGCCACCAGAGAAGTCAGGGGGTGAGTTAGAGACTCCAGAAGGAGGGTGGGAGATGCTCTCAGTCCCCATTAATCGTGTCTCTGGACTCGTGGTACATGTGTGCTGCCCAGGATAGACTGAGCCAGAAACTCCAGCATAGGGCAGGCTCCTTCAGGGGCACTAAGGTGAAGGCTCGGGGGTCAAAAAGCTTCCCAGCTGGGCTCATCCTTCTCAGCGTGTGACAGGAGGCTTTAGGAGAGGTGGCACTGACTTCCCAGCAGCAGAAGGAAGCTGCAATCATCCGAGAAGCTGCTTCCCTGGAGGAGTCCCACCACTTGGCTGCAGCCTCTCCTGCACTGCCGTGGGCTTGGGGTCCAGGGCAGAGCTCTCGGGCTTCCAAGGGACCTGCATGAACAGAGATGGTGAGTGCACCCTCTGATTCCCACCCAGCCGAGGCACACTGCGAGTCTTGGGGCCAGTGGGGAAAAACTTGTCTTTGAGTTGTTAACACATGTTTTGCAGTCACTTTCTTCCATAAATTATTTCATATACATGAGATCTGGGCTGGGCTGGTTGAGCATTGACCCAACGTGATGTTTGTCAGGCTCCTGCGAGAGACCTTCCCTGGCTATGGGACACTAAAGGATGTGCGAGATGAGTAGGACATCAACATACTGCTGTCATCTGCCTTGGTGCAGATGTTCCACTGTTGATTAATGACGTGGCAACCCCTTTTTCCAGTCATGTGGGAAATAATGAGTTCTTTGGAATTATTTCAGGTTGCAATATCCACTGTGCTGCTGTGCTGGTGCTCCTGAATGGCAGTAATTACACAGCTCTTAATATCCATTCTTTCTTAAGTGGTCTAATACTCATCTCCTTTATTTAGGAGCATTCATCCCTAAAAAATCACCTGACCTTTAAAGTCCTAAAACCCTGCTGAATTTTAAAATACACAGAATGCAATCTGTGTCTGGGCTGATCTCCTGTCGCTGTCTCGGGGAACAAATGTGGTGGCAGAGGGAAATCCAGTGCCAGGCTCGAACCTTTCCTGAACATTATTACTGAGAGACAGGATTGTGTGTGTCAGTGTTTTGTGCCTGGCCTCTGGAAGAGGTATGGGCTCGTGTGGTCCTGTGCTGCCTCACTAGCTGCTGACTGAGTAGTTTGGGCTGGATGTGGGGAGAAACCTTTCCCCCAGCCAAGTAGTGGAGAGGGGAGGAAATCCCGTGGGCTGTCAGTCCATGGAGGCTGGTGAGAGCCAAAGCCCTGAGCAGCCTGTTCTGAGCCTGTAGCAGGGGCTGGGGCAGAGACCTCTGGGGTCCCATCCCAGCTGGGTAATACCGTATCTCTGTGAGTTGGGACGGGACAACGGGGATGGACGTGGCCACAGGTAACGGTTACGCTGGTTGGGTTCACTTGGCTTCCGCACTGACCTCACAGACAAGAGCAACCAGGAGGGGATGTTACACGATACCTGCAGAGGAGGCGACAGTCCTGCCCTTGGGGAGCAGCTCCATCGTTTCCACTGCTCTGTGCACCCATTCCAGCTTGAAGCTCTGCCCTTTTCTTGACAGGACGAGTAAAGCACTAATGGTCCTCTCACATCGTCTTGTCGTGCTTGTCAATGGCAATGCTTGTAGCTCTTTGTGGCAACCAGCCTGCACCCACAGCTTGTTCACAGAGAAGGGGTGAGTCCAGGTCAATGTGGTTTTCAGAAAGAATCCACGTGTCTTTCTGTGCTGTAAATCAGCACTGATGCATCTCGGGCAGCTTTTATAGGACCTTTGGTAAGGGTCTTGTTGAGACAAAGGACAACAGCAGCCGTTGCCAGCAGCAGCGCGATGGGCACCGTGGGGCTGGTGTGGGGCTGGCAGCCTCGCCTGGGCTAGCACAGCCTCGAGGAGCTCTCGGAAGTCCTTCCCTCACCTCCTGAAGTCCTGACCAGGTAAGGTGTGAGTTTGGGTCTGTTCAGGAAAGCAAGTGCAGCATCACCAGCCGTGCCTGCAGCAGCAGGGCTGTTCCCTCACGTTGCTGTTTGCCTCTCCTGGCCCTGCTGGTGCAGAGGGGAGCCCGGCAAGCCCTTTAGGGTACGGCTACCTACCAGCCAGCTTTTCAAGGATGTCTGCTGCCATTCTGTCATCTCCTGCCTCAGCAGGTAACCCATGCTCTCGGTTAATCCAGCCTGCAGCAGACATGGGTGCCCCTCTCTGCTCCACCTGCTCCCCTGCAGGAGCCTCTGCAGTGCTAGCAGGTCTGGGCAGAGAGGGTGCCGTCTGCTCCCAGAGCAGGTGTGGGTGCCAGCAAACCCTCTGCAAGGGGAAGCACGTCCCACACCCACGATACCTCCACAATACCAAATGTCCCTGGGTGCCAAAGCCCAACACCAGCCAACGAGCAGTGACCATCGCAGCTGGAGAGGCGAGGACAGCAGAAAGCAGCTGCCCCACTGCCAGCCTGCAGAGCAGCCTGGGATAAAAGGGGCCCAGCTGGGGTTGGGGAGGGAAATAAGGAGAAGAGGTGGATGAAGAGGCTGTGGGTGATTCTGACTGTGGAGCTGAGCTGGGAGCAGCACTGTGGATAAGATACAGGAACTTCCCAGGGCAGGCTATAAAAAGGAAGAGGTGCCGTCCTGGAGCATGTCTGGGGCACCTGGCGAGGGTTCTGCCTCAGTGCTGCCCGTGCTGTGGGGAGGGAAGCAGCTCTGAAGCCCAAGAAGGGGTCAGGCTGTGCTGTGCTGCACAGGGAGGGCAGCCTGTGCGGGTCCGTGTGGGCGCTTGGGATGGGTTTGTGTGCACAGCTGCCTTCCAGCTGCTCCTCACCCCAGCTGTGGCTGACACAGCTGCCTCTGCCCTCACTCATTTGTGTGCCCAGAGCAGGCTCTGCAGCTGCGTCTTGTGCTCTCTGCCAGCAGCCTCTTCCCTCCCTGCATTCCGATGCTGGCAGAGCCGTGACCCCACAAATGCCGGGGCTGTGCCCTGGCGCAGGGGTCCTGGTGCCCCAGTGACTCCTCGCGCTGTGCGGCTCGGTGATGCTGAGCCCTGCTGGGAGGCAGCTCTGCGGCCGTGCAGTGCTGAGAGCTCCGCCTGGGACAGCGGGCAGAGCCGCCCTGCTGCTCATAGCTTGAGTTTTCTGCACAGAAGGACAAAATTTTGGAATTTCTTGATTTTAATAGATTACGGGAAGCTGAAATCCATGGCAGCGTGGTTTCTTGTGTGGGCATCGGGGCTTCTGGCTCTGTTCAGAGCCTGATTGAGGTGCTGCACAGGAAAATGGGGCTGTGCAAGAACTGTCACTGTTGCTCTCAAACATTAAATGAACAAGTAGCCTCACTTGTACGGAGAGGTGCAGGTTGTACCTCAAAGTGATGCAGTGGGGTACAAATTGCAAGGAGCATTTTTGACAGGCTGCAATAAACTGAACTTTAAAAAATCTTTGCAATATAGGGGACCTGAAGCTGTGTTTGTTTCTCATTTGGAAATGGAGGCAGCATTATTAATCTCACACTGACTTCGCCTGAGGACACAGGCACGCAGGCTGGTGTGCTCCAGCTCTGCGGAGGCGAGTGGCTGCCCTGCTGCCTGAGCTCCAGCGGTGTCTGGCACCGACCCCTCCTGCCCTAGCCACCCACCACCCCTGGGCCAGCAGTGGCTGCAGCAGCTCGGCACCTCCTGCCTGTGCGAGCCCGTCACCGTGCACCAGTGAGTATCCCAGCAGCTACTTGTGGTGAGGGAAGCACCTGAGAGCATTCGAGCGTGGTCTGAAACACCATATGGGTCACAGCAGAATGGGACAGCATGGCAGACACTTGCTGAAGGTGCAGAGAGGGTTGTGTGTGTGCGTGTTTAGATAAAGAGTTCTTCATCCTTTCCTTGTTCCATCTGACTATTTTCCTGCTGTAACACAACCTTGTTCCAGACAGGCTCAGGGCTCACCTTCGGAACAGAAATGAAATGCTGGTTTTGAAGCCTTTCAGAATACAATTCTCCCTTTCTATGCTGTTTTGCTGTTTTTTTAGCCAATGTCTGATGCAGTTTGGAGATCAACTGGCTTCCTACCATGCTGTTAAGTACTTGGTTTGTCTCCACACCACCAAGGTGAGCTGTGCTGGCCCATGTCAAGCAGAGCTCGGTTGCGGTGCTGGTGCCCGCTGCCTGCTGGCAGCCACGCCGTGCTGGGAGCAGAAGCGCTGGGCACCGTGTGCGGGCTGGGTGCAGGATTGCCAGCGTCCCCTCCTCTTGCAGCGCCGGATTGCCCGCTCGCCACACGTAACCCTCCGGCAGACCGAGCTCTCCGCCCGGAGAGTGGCGGTGGGAGACGGGGAGCACTATTTTTACGTCGTGCCCGCCTGTCGTGATGGCATCGGTGCGGCGCGGAAGGAGCGCGGGTGCAGCTCAGCCCACACAGAGGTATTTTTGTGCTGGAGGAATGTGTGGGTTTTGTTGCCGCCGTGTTCCTGGAGTGCCGGCAGGCACGGCTGGCAAAACACAGCCCTCGGATTGTGGGGTGAAGGCTTTGCCTGGGGTCCACCTGCTGCTGCTGGGGGATTGGGCACGTGGCTCCTGCGGGATGCTCTGCTAGCTGCTCGCACGGATGCAGGAGGCTGCGTGCCCGGCTTCATGCCCAGCACTAGGTGGGAAATCACAGGCAGGGCTGGTTGGAGAAGGACATTTCTGCACCTCGACCCCAAAAAAATGACCCCCACCCAACCCATGGCTGCCACAAGCAAGCGTAGGCACAAAGCCCTCGGCTCCAGCTTTGTCCTGGTAGGGAAGAGAAGGAAGGACCAATTCCTGGGAGGTGGTTGCTGCGGCTGGTGAATAGAGAGGGCGAGAGGGCTTTGGCTGATCCCACACTCTCTGTGGTCTCTGTGGCCCAGAGAGCAAGGCTGCAGACCTCAAGAAACCAGTGCAAGGAGTGGAGTACTGCGGGGGCTGTGTTGCATGGATTCGGGGAGGGGTTTTGAAACACCAAACCCCCGAGAGTCCTTAAAAAAAATCAATGTAATATTAAAAAAAATAAAGAATTGAATAGAGCTAATTAGAGGCTCGTAGAAGGCTGTGCGTTGGTTATCTTTTACATGGAGGAACTGGGGATGGAGAAAGAAGAGTATTTTTCTGTTAGATTCTGTCCTTGCATGGTAGAATCATAGAATAACTGGGTTGGAACAGACCTTTGAGATCATTAATTCCAGTCATAAATAGTAAAGCCCAGCCCACCTCTGACCTGGGCAAATGCATTCCAGGTTCTAGGCATTGATGGTTTACAGGGCAAAAGGCAAAAATGAGGAGGAGAGTGGTATCTGCAGCATGTTAGTATGATTTTACACTAAACCTCCATGGTCTTTCTTCCCCTGGGGCATGGGATACGACCACTTCTGTGGTCTGCTGAGCTTTGGAGTGCAGCAAAAAACACTGAGAGACCCCCGATGCCTGGGATGTGTCCTGGTGATGCAGGGAGGGCTGTGAAGAGGGGGTATCTCTGTGTCACCTCCATTTCTCCTCTGGTGTCCAGCCCAAGCCATGCCCAGGGTCTCATTGGGTGCAACAGGGGAGGACAGAGCCCTGCCTGACCCCTGCCCTGGAGCATCCTTGGAGCACCCACCCCACCTCAGCGTCACCCTGCTGCTTGTTGGACGCAGAGGGCTGCCTGGCCTGGCTGACACCCTGTGGGGCGAGGACTGGGGCTCCTGCCTCGCCCCCTCCTGCTAAGAGCTGCCACTAAACAAGCACATCCATGCGGCTGCTGTCCCTGCCCCCCCTCCCTCCCCCTCGCCCAGCTGCACGCCTGGGTCTGAAGCAATAAAAATATTGAAGAAATAATAGAGTGAGCGATTGGAAGTGATGTTTCTCTCTGCTTTTCCAGATTATCTCTATGGTGAATGTAACTATTTGATGTGAAAAGCGAAATCGTCATCTTTAACAGCTCTCTTTCCAACCTCATTTTATATTTTATTTTTTTTTCCTCCTCAGAAGGTTTTTTTAGTTTTTTTCCGGTTTGATATAACTTCCCCTGCTTTAAATTTATCTCAGCGTTGTTCTCTTTACACCTTATTCAAAATCAATGAGGCAGTGAAAAAGGGGGATTTACACAAGAAGCAATTTGTATCTTTTAGCAAGGGTTACAAGAGCCTCCCTCTGACAGGGGTCTGGGTTATTTCAAAAGCCAGATTACCAGCTCATTTGTATATTTTTTTTAAAGAACCTGCTTTTTTTTTTTTTTTCAATCACTTTGCTGGCTGGAGCATCTTTAATTCTCTTACATGACCCTCTGTTCTCCCTGATACCAAAGTCATTACAAATACATTTATCCCATCAGAATGTATTAAGAAAATTAATCACCACTGAATGGCTCTTTCATGTGTGGGCTTTTGCCTTCAGTGGCTTTGCTCGCTGAAGTGTGAGGTTCCCTGGCTCCTTTTCTGGTGAGAGCAGATTCAAACATGGCAAAACTAGTGATGGATGGGAGATACAAAGTGCTCCAAGCGCTGAATTTGTCATCTGTGCTTTGTGTCACGTGTGGTCTCTGCAGACCCTGGATGTGGGGACCAGCGTGCCAGGGAGTGGATGTTCATTGGCCGTGAGTCCCGGGCAGGAGCCGCGCTGAGCATCCTCCCTGGGTGCTGGGCAGGGCAGGAGGCAGGGAGCACTGGGAACCCAGCACTGGGACTATGAGGAAGATGCAGTTGTGCTCACCTGGTCACTACAAGAATTCATTGAGGTGCTGGAGCATGTCCAGAGAAGAGCAATGAAGCTGGGGATGGGGCTGGAGAACAAGTCTTATGAGGAGCAGCTGAGGGAGTTGGGGCTGTTTAGCCTGGAGAAGAGGAGGCTGAGGGGAGACCTCATCGCTGTCTACAACTACCTGAAAGGGGTTGTGGAGAGGTGAGTGCTGGTCTCTTCTCCCAGGTGACAGGTGGTAGAATGAGAGGGAATGGCCTCAAGCTGTGTCAGGGAAGGTTCAGATTGGATATCAGGAAAAAAAATTCTTCATGGAAAGGGCTCTCAGGCCCTGGCAGAGGCTGCCCAGGGAAGTGGTGGAGTCCTCATCCCTGGAGGGGTTTATAAGCTGAGTAGATGAAGTGCTCAGGGATATGATTTAGTAGTACAAAGGTACGGTTAAACTTGATGATCTCAAAGGTCTTTTCCAACCTAGGGATTCTATGTGACACACTTCACCCACGGGAGCCTCAGCAAGGAATTTCACGGTGACTTACACACTCCTGCTGCATTTTCAGTTCTGTCACACCCCCGGATCCAGCCTGCCTGGAGACGAGCCGACTTCCCACTCTTTGCTCTTGATTGTTATGGGGAAGGTACCAGATTACTTCTAATGAAGGGAACAAGCAAGGTCACCACATGTATGGAGCCGTTATTCGGCACAGGTTAATTTTTCCTCCTGCATCTGAGTTCAGTAAATGAATCTTGTGCTGTGAGTTGCCATCTGGTTCTGAAGCCGGGTCAGGCGAGCGCAGGGCGAGCAGCTGCTGCATCTCTGGGATCGCGACCCATGCGAAGGGCTGGTCCTGGCTGCTCTTGGCCAGGCTGTGGCAATCGGGGTCGTTGGCTGGTCTTATACCTCATGTGGGGTGGAACTAGGGGCTATTCTGCACTGGAAATGCATTGTGATGGATTACTTTAACATTTTATTCTTCATTTTCTTCAGTAACATTTGACAGTCACGCTGTTTATTTTATGTATCTTGCTGTAAACACTAAAAAAGCTGTGGCTGTTCACAAGTAAAATTGAACAAATAATATTCCATGACTTTGGAGGGGGAGAAAATAAAGCCAGAGGCAGGCAAATGCATTCATGTGATGTTTCAGAAAGTCATAAATCCAAGTGGGAATGAAAATTAATTTAGTCATCCCTTTGTAGTTATTTTCCACAAGAAAATACATACTGAATATCAAACACACATCCAGTCTCTTTGATATCAATGGTACCAGACTGTGTGCAGGTCTTAAAAGGCAAAATTAAACTCTATCCGCTCCACCTGGGTTTGCGGGTGGCACTGAGCCGACCTCGTTGCTGGGGTCTGAGCAGCTTCCTCTGGAGGCTCCGCTTGGGATGTCCAAGCCAGTTGGCACAAGGTGTATTCTGAGAAACGCTGCTACCAATCCAACTGGGCCAGGAGCAACAAGTGTTGGGTTTGGTTGTAGTCTTAACTTATTTTTTATTAATGAGCAGCAGTGCTGGTTGGCACGAGCGCCCTGTGACCCCCTAGTCAGTACCAGCGTGCTGCCTACCAGCACGGGTGCAGGAGGGTGCCAGGACCCCAGGGTCTCTGCAGATCCCGGGAAGCTCAGAGCCCCAGCACAGGGGAGCTCCCCCTTGCAGAAACACCATGGAATTTATCTATAAAGGTGTTAGCTGTATCTTTAATGAGTTTTTAAAGAGAGATCTTCTAATTTGGAGCATAAGTGTTAATGCTGTCATTACTGGACTAACAGTGACTGCTCTTCATGTGTTGATTAGGCTGGTAAAACAGTAATTATGGCAGCAATAAATCACTGACACCTCAGATGTGTGCTCCCTTTGGCCAGTAACAAGGTTTTGAGTACAATAAATGAAGTGTATACATTTTTATGGCGAGCTATAGCACTTCCTCCAAGGTAGCTTAGATTTCACTGGATGATTCCAGCTAATTGTCCTTGAATTCATTACAGTGAAAACTCTGCTGTTGTTTGCCTTGACTGAGGTTTTCAGACAGGGAAAGTAACCGAAAGTTCAGTGGTGATGACTGCCTGGAATTCCTTCTTGCAGAGCCCTGTGTTTGATATCTTGGTGTTCCTCCTTTGTTTCTGCTGGCGTCATTGTCGTTACTGTGTCACCTGCCTGGAGTGGGGCTTGTCTTCTGAACTCCTCTTGGTAGAAAAGGAACTCTGGATTCCCTAATTGCTGAATAAATTCTTTGAGCTGGTGAAGCTGAACAGCAGCGGGAAGGGACGGAGCCCGGCAGGAACCTGCCCCAAGGAGAGAGCTGCAGTGCCCGATGCTGAGGGCTCAGCCGGGGCAGCACCAGCATCCTCTCCATGGGCAATTATCTTCACCCCCAGCAGCTTTGGTTCATAATTTACAATCCATTCACTGGGGTTGTTTCGCAAGCATGTGAAGCAATTGCATTTACGCAATGGCATACGCACACGGAGGGCGTAAAATAGATGATGAGATTTGCCGAGGTTGGTGTGGCAGCCGTACTTCCTACTGGGGGCACCTCTTCCTGAAATATGTTTTTTTCCCCCTTCTCGGTGGTATTGCAGTGAAGAAAGGATTTAAAATGCGGTATATTTTAAGGGTATGAATAATCATTCTTACTGATTTATGTTAGCTTATGTAAAGACTGAGACCTTAGAAAAGACATCTTCTCATCTGTGGCTTTCTGTCACCCTGTTTTTTGATAGGAACATGGATGCAAAGCAGAGCACACGTAAGGAGCAGGCACAGTCACAGAGTGTATATTCTGCGATCCTTTAAATTTTTATGCTTATATTGATGTAAAACCTGTGATCAGACTGCACCTCTGTCTGTCATACGCGTCTGTGCCGTTCGTATCTGTCAAAAGCGTAAGAGGTGGGTGGCACAGTGAGTCAAACACGGTGGCATCTGGGAAACAGCAGAGGTCTGGTCCTAAGTAAAAGTGGGTATTGCTAAACCTGTGCTCCAGCCTGTGGAACCCGTGTTCCCACTTTGGGAGCTGGGGAGTGACAGTGTGATGCTCAGGACAGGGAGTAAAATCAGTGGGGCAGAGAATTCAGTGCTCTGGCTGTGTTAGGACTGTGCTGAAGTGCTGGTGTGGGGACTCGTCTGGTGCCACTGGAAACAGCAGATGGGGCCTTGGAGAACCTCACTTTTGAATCGAAAAGGAACTTCAGCATCAGGAGCCTGGATCCACTGAAACAGCAGAGCACTCGGCCATCCACTCTACATCCCAGCTTGGGCAAAACACTGGTTTCTCATGAGCGGCTCCCCCCTGACTGCAGATCCGTGGTCTTCCACCTCCCACCAACTGTATCCCACACTTCCAGAGCTGTGCTCTGCTGCAGAGGAGTTAAAGCACATGAAAGAGACCCTGTGGGTGCCCTTGGGCATATGGAAAGTAGACTAGGCAAAAGGAATTTATTTTCTTGTAGAATTTAAAAGAAACTTTGCTGATTTTCAGCAGCATTTTAGCTAAAGCAGAGGTGGAAAAGCAGCAAACCATAGTGCCTGAAGAGAGATCTGCACACTGTTTGCAGGGCCAGCACTGAGACTCGAGGCGGAGGCTGTTTGGTAGGCTCACATCAGAGCAGTGTTGGGAAAATGGGGGCTTTAATGTTGCTGTAAGTGAAGGAAAGGCTCAATGCCTTTGTTTTTCAGATTAGCAGGAAGAGTTGGCTTGCCATAGTGTCCATTAAAAAACCTAGGAAAGAACAGAAAATGGGTAAATCTCCCATGCCGGATGCAGTGCCATTAGGAAGCAGGAGCCTCTGAGCTCAGTTTATCCGTGTGCAGGAATCTGATCTCCAGCTGGTGGTGGATTGAGGCACTCTGCCCAGCGAATGTGTCCGGCGCTGGGTCGCTTTTTCTGTAACTGTTCTGGCAGAGGAACCCCCAGAGGCTGCTCTGAAGCTGCGGCTCACATTTACAGTGCATGTACAGAAAAGCATTTTCCTTCCTCTCTTTCTTGGAAAAGCCTCCAGATGAAACCATTACGATAATGGGCCAGTGCCTCAGCTGTTGCAGACAAACAAACCAAAGTGTTTCTTAAAAATTAACTGCTTTATCCTGATCTTGGCACTTGGTCCGCAGAGTATCCTTCCTCCCATGATGAAAGTGAACGTGCCCAGCCAGCGCCTGCCCTTGCCGTGGCAGAAGGGCACCTGCCCAGCACTGGGGTGGCCAGTGGGACCAGCCAGTGGGTAATGGGAGAGCGGCTGCATCCCACCCGCCCCGTGAGCAGCCCTGCAGCGGCCTCACCAGCTCTGCCTCACTGCCTTCACCTCTCCCTGAGCCCTGTCTTGCAGCTCCAGAATATTTATAAGATGAAAATAAACAATTTCTAATGCAGGGATGATACAGATAAAACCCAGGGAATCCTCGGGGCTCAGCTCAGCCGTGGAGCCCTGCCACAGGCGCTCTGAGATTTAGGGACTGGAGCACAGGATGCAGGGGAAACCTTGTTTTGGGAAAGGAGGTGAGGGAAGAGCACCAGATTCCGTGGACAAACTTCATTTGCTATTCCCACCCACAATGAGAAACAGTAATGGCCATCACTGCTTCCCCCAGGTTTTTAATTGGAGCATTTTGCAGGCAGACCGTGCTTTCCCGTGTCTACAGGTGCTGTGTCTGGCCCAGGAGAGGCTGGCTCATGCCAGAAGGCTTGGCAGAGACTACTGGAAGACCAGATTCCTAATCCCAGTGCAAACACTTGCTCTGTGCTGCCTGGGTCTGGGTTTCCATTGTTGACTTTACCTGTACCTGCTTGGCTTCTGCCAGACACCTGGGAGTTGGTGCCTCTCCCAGGTCTTTTCTGCACAGTGCTTTGATGTCATGGACTGAATTATAAAAACAGCATGAGGATTACTTAAATAAAACTGCCTTTAGTCATCATTATATTCAGAGGAGTTCCTGTATGCACTGGGCCTAATACCTGTAAAATGAACATGCATGTTAGAAACGTTGGATACAGCAGAAAGGCGGTTGTCTAAGGTAAGATACCTGGTGTCACAAGCACCCAACTGCGTCAGAGCAGGAGGGAGAAGACATCCTCCACTGGCTTTTGGGCCCCCAGAGGGCTTCCAGCACCCTGTGAATACCCTCTCACCTGCTAAGGAGGGGCAGGTGGAGCCCAAGCTGCTCACAGGTGGGATAAACCAGCTAAGCACACATCCACCAACCCAGGCACTGCCAGTCACAAAGACCTTCTATAAAACCAGGTCCAGCTGCCTTTTTTCCTCTCCATCAGTTTTCCATGTCTTTTTTGGTGTTCCTGTATCAGGTAAGGCAGGAGATGGTAGTAAGGCTTGCACGCTCCAGAAGAATGACTTATGCTGGTAGAGGAACTTCGTAGTATCCGCTTGCTCTTAGGCCATGTGGAAAGCGATTTCTGAGGTGTGAGAGGGCCTGGTTCCTGAGTGGGGTCAGGGTATCTGGGAAAGAAGAACTTGGGTGAGTTGCCAGGCTTCGGGATGGACATATATGAAAATAAATAACCCAGGCTGTGCCAGGCAGGGCTTCTGCCTGTGCGGATGGGAAGCGCGTGTGTGCTGGAAGGCAGGTCCTAATGGGATTTTCTGTTGTATCTACTGCCGGTGGGTCCAGAAAAGACACTGAAAATTACCTCGAGGTCAGCCAGTGTGTTTGCTTCTGCATATGTAGAGATGTGCTGCTTCTCTTCTGATATTGTCTAGGCACGGTCCATTTGCATTTGTTGACACAAGAAAGGTCAGTGTCAGGGGCTCAAGCTTGTTCTTCTTTCGCAGTGCCAAGTTTCTATCCTACAGGCTCGAATCCCCTCAGCTCTGTTCTAGTATTTCACTATTTCTACTGATTTTTGGCTGAATTCTCAGTCTCGGAAGAACATCTGGCTCTGGTGATCCTCCTGGGTGGGCTGGTCCCACATCAGTTCTGCGCTTCATGCTGTGCTGGTGCTCCTGGTGTCAGCCTGGCTACTTTGCACCCAAAGCCTGGCTCAGAACCTCCCTTGGTTGTCCTTGGGCTGCTCCTGGGCTGCTTCTTGTCAGGCACGGAGACCTGGCAAATGCACAGGGAAAAATGCACTGGCAAAACTTGCACAGGCATTTTCTGGCTCCTGTACTGCTGATTTCCTGCCAGGATTTTTAAGACTGTTAACCAGCAATGATGGGTAGAGCTTAAGCCTTCTTGAGGGGAACCCATCTCTGCTGAAGCTGAGCTGAGCTGCAGAGCCAGGCACAGTGGTGCCAGCCATGCCGTGCTCTTGTTACTCAGCTGAGGAGCTGCAACTTTGCATCCCAGGCTGAAGTGGGGTCCTGCAGGGCTGGGTGCGCTGTGCCATGGGGTGCTTGGGGGCTGACCTGCCTGCGCTGTTGGCAGCTGGAGGCCTGTGGGTCACCCTGAAAGCTGAGCTGTGGCTCCTTTGTCTAAGTGGCAGAGCGTGTGAGGGGAAGGAGTGCGTGCTGCCCCATCTCCCAGGTCCTCAGCCTGATGAAACCAGCCTTTCTGTTGTTCACTGCCTCCCCCAGCTCTGCATTCTAAACCACAGGAATCGCTTGTTTGCTGGGGAGCTTTTGCATATGAGACATGCAACTCCTGCAGCGGGGATAATGCTCTCCCACTTACATAAAGGGGCACAATAAATACCCTCCCACTTACATAAAGGGGCACAATAGACTCCAAACCTGCAGTTCAACTACAGCATCTCTATCTCAAGCTAAAGAAAAAAAATCTCCTCTCAGTTTGAAGACACTGAATGCTGATCAAATGATACCAGCCCACTTCAGAGGATGTGTTTGATCCCTTTCAAAGTGGCTTAGTCTTCTTTACACTGAATATACAAAATCTTTTCTTATATCCAATTAAGATTCCTTCTAGGTACGGGTATCACTTCCCTCCCTGTTCAAAGGATTTCTTCTCCCTGCTGCAGCAGAGCTCAGTGCATGGAGCGAGCCGGCACTCAAAGGTATGGGGAGGGTTGAAGTGCCTCGCTTGTTTTTCTGGTCAATTTGTCAATTGAACAGAGCATTTCACAGAGGCACAAACACAAAATAATTGGTTACACTGCAGTTTTCTGGATGAGTATCTGGAAATTGCAGTGTGGGAGAGAAGTTAGGTCTGCTAAGGTGATGCTGCAGGTGAGCAGCATGCGGCCCTGGGGTGGGAACCTTGCTCTTTCCAGCCGGAGCACACTGGGGAGACCAGCATGGTTTGTCTCCCAGCTGTCCGGGCCAAACTGGGGGCAAGGGGCTAAAAGGACAGTTCTCAGAGAGACATTCTTCTATGAGGACTTTCCTTGTGTTCCAGTGATGTGAAACTCGCCTGCGCTTGTTTGTACCTTGTTGCTGCTGTAGACCCTGTGAGGTGGGAGCATTGAGCCAAGTCCTCAACTTCTGCACCTTCAGTGATTTCTGCTTGCATGGCTGGATAATTTTATTTCAGCAATGTTTCTTGAAGGCATTTTGTTTGCACAGGTGTCACTGAGGATTATGTTTAGCACATGAAGTCTATTATTTGGAGCTCATGCTTCCCCCATCCCCAGGAAGAAACTTGGCTCAATTGTCAGTGTCTTGAGAGGTCTGCAGAGCTGGCAGCTGGCAATGAAACATCTTTTAACAGCTCTTTTAATCTAGCAGAAATAAAGTCTAACAAAAAGCAGGCAGTGAAAGCTAAAATCTGACAAACTCAGACTAGACATGAGACAGAGGTCCTGACGCCTGGCTGTGATTAACCAGACCGGCAGCTCGCCTGGTGCAGCAGGCTCTTGTTCACTTCAGTCTTTACATCAAAGCTGGGTGTCTCTCTAAATAGCTGAGAGCTGGGGGGTGGGAGAGTTGGTTCACAAAAGATGCATCTCTGGGGCTGAGGGGGACTTGCTTCCCGTGCCCATCAGGAGTGATTTCCCCTGGGATCCTGGTGGGCAGTGACCCCTCTCAGTGTGGTGTGTGGACAGGAGGGGACTTTGTTTTAGTGGAGTTCAGAGTGGTTGGACTTGAGCACCAGTAGAGGAATCCATATCTTGACTTATTATTGTTTCCCTCCTTTCTTGGGTTTAGTAATCAATAGCATTGTTGCTGGTAAACATAGAATCACAGGATGGTTTGGGTTGGAAGGGACCTCAAAGCCCATCCAGTTCCACCCCTGCCATGGGCAGGGACACCTCCCAGTGGAACAGATTGCTCGAAGCCCCATCCCAGTTTTCTGTCTGATGTATTGAAATGGTGAGTAGTTTGGAGTAGAAACAGCCTTTTCCTAAGCACAGTCACTACTTGGGACAATGTTTTCCTCAATGCAGCTGGAGGATCCAGCCACTACCACGTATGTTTGTGATGGTGTCAATTGCAAGGTGATCCCTGAAGTAACTAAAAATTGAATACTCACTCCTAACTTGATCTGTGAGATTTATATGCAGTTTTAAATGAATTAGCATATCTTTAAGAGTAAAATTTTCAGGGCTTGAGATTCTCCACACAGCAAGATCAGAGACCCCTGATCCTTCTGAGAACAGCTTGCTGACGTTCGCCTGGTTAAGCACTTATGGGTACTGATTCCTGTTGCTGAGAAGCCTCTGCTGCAGAGCTGGGTTTGCAGAGGGAATCAGGTGCTGAATATTTCTGACAGCAACCAGCCAGTGTGGCCCCCAGTGATGTGAGCAAGTACCAGCTGGGCTGGTTGCTGGGAATATCCACAGGTCACACAACAAGCACTATTCTTGCCAGTGCTGAAGGGCTTCAGCTCTGCTGGAAGCTGTGCTGTGCAAGCCAGGGTCTGGCTCAGGCTTCCTCTCTCTTGCACAAGAAAGAGAACGAGGTTTGTGAAATGTGAGAGCTGACCCTTTCTCCAGATGCAGCTTTACCTGTTAGAGGCTTTGGGCCAATACAACAGTCCCCAAAGGTATTGATGGGGAATGTTTACATTTTGACTGATGTTTTGTGGCGATAGATTCACGATGTCCAAGCTGTTGGTGCTTTGTTATCGCCTTCTTAGTGGTGTGGAGGCTAAGTGTGTGTTGACAACCACTCCCCTTTCCCACTCGCTCCAGGTCTTCTCTCTGGAGGTGTTTCAGAACAGGCTTTCCTGCAATGTGACCTCAGAGCAGTGAAATTCCAGAAGCAGCGACCTCTCATCAGCCTCCCTTTTAAGCTTATTTCTTTCTACTTGTGAAATAATCCAAGTTAAGCCTTCACTCGCTATCTTAAAGTAAATAGTTGCAAGGAGCCCTCCTGATTCCTTATGCTGCTAACCCGATACACCGACATTTATCAACCGTATCGGATCCTGCTGTGTCCCTGTTCAGACCAGGAGGTCTCCTCAGTTTGCCTTTTGCAAATCGTGATGGTGATCACAGCCAAACCTCGCAGGTGCTGAGAACTGCCGAGCCTCACGGAGAGTTTGTTTATTGCTGGTGTTTTAGTTGTGGCACCTCATGATGCAGCTGCAAGGTGGTGTTTTTCCCGTGGAGGAGAATCGTGATGAAACAATGATTTGGGAATTCAGATCTGCTTTACCTTGTAATCATTTTTGGAACATTTTGTACCTCTGAGAAGCCTCCACCCAACATACTAAGTCAGCTTTCTTCAGGAAGGCAGTGATGATGCTCTCTAAGTGTCCTTAATCTCATCTTTTAAAATGTTGTGGCTGTTTATCTCTTAATTCCATGAAATGAGGCAGCGGTCCACAAGCCCTGTCTGGCTGTGGCACAGCTGACCTCGCTGAATTTTGACCACCTCAGCAAGGGATGCACTGTCAGCAGTGCGGAAGCAGTGGTGAATCTCAACAAAGCCCACACATTTTCCTGCCTTTGGTACCATTCGCTCACTGCACTCCTCCATCCCTGGTTTTGCCTCGGCTGAGCTCTCCAAGGGGTCACCCTTCCCAGGGCAGCCAAGCACTTCCAGGCTCTTCCCTTTCCCTCTGCCTAGCTCCTTCTTGGAGCCCAGTGGGCTTCAGCCCTGATGTTGTTACCCCTGAGCTCTGCAGCTCAGACCTGCTCCTTCCCCAGGGCTCTCATCTGTAACTCTGTGCCTCCTGTGGATTTCATTTGGGCAATTTACAGCTCACAGCAACTTAGAAATGGGCTGGTATGACTTGCAGGTGTGCAAGAAGTCTATTTATTGCCCACTAAACTGTTGGTGCTGAGGCAGCCAGGGCTGTCGACATTAAAGGGCAGAATGGGGATGTGCTGACGGCTGCGGTTCAGGTCCCTGCTAGGCATCGCTGAGCGGGCATGCACAGGCTCTGCTCCCCCATGCTGGAGTGAAAGGGGATTTCATGCAGGTGTCTCTTGTTTGAGCTGGTTGCTATTCATGACTCAGGAATTTCCATTTTGTCTTTGTTTGTGCTTTTACCTGCTCAGCATAAGTAAGCACACGCTTCCTTGGGCAGCCCAGCAGTGGTTTCACAGTGAGGGTCAGCAAAGGTGGCACAGCTGGACCTCCAGGAGTGGAGCAGGGGCCACGGTTTTCCCACGTGTGCATGAAAACTCGCCTGTGCTGCTGGACCTGTGTTATTGCTGGGTGCTGGTTCAGGGCTGCAATACCAGACAAGGCATGACGAGGTGTGCAAGGGGCTGTGCTGATGGAGTTCAGGTGGTTTCTGCCACAGACAGCAGGAAGACCCTCTGTGGTCTATTAAACCTATAACCTATTCTACCTCCTCCTGCAGAAACGCTCAGCTCCTGACAAGGTGTTTTGCCTATCGAATCACGTTGAGCAGCCGTACAATCTCCTCCTCTTACAGTTCCTTTGGTGAAAACTGCTTATAGCACAAAGCCCACAGTGGCTTGTGGAGAACACCACAGTGCCAGCCTGGCCCACCAGTTCAGCTTGAGTTGAAGGGAGAAGTGTTGCCAGCCACCAAAGTGGGAGCTATGAACACTGCAAGACTGCCAGCCACCAGAGTGCCTGCAAGGAATTGTGATGCCAGAATCCAGAGCAGTATGCGGCTTATCTCTCCCTAGGTCAATTCTTTCTGTCTGTTTTCATTGTGCGCATGAAGTGTTTGTTGGCTGGTTTGGACTGGCAGTTACCCTCCTCCTCTGGAGGCAGATGACTTGTGTGGAACGTAGGTATTGCACAGGATGGTGTGGATGCCATTGGCTGTCCCAGAAAACCCAGCACGGGGACCCTGGTCTTTCCCAGGTGGTGAGAGATGGGTGGGAGTGCCTGGCTGCCCTGGGTCCCTCACCCGAGGTGCCTGGCGCAGACTGTGAGCTGAGGTACCTTTTGCCCTGTGTCCCTTCAACCCTGGGCTGGGACAGGTTCTTTCTCCATTCTCCTTTTGCTGCAGCTTTGAAAATAATTAACACTTCTTTAGAGAGCAGAGGATTCTCAAAGCATTTACCATCTGGTATCACTTACCGCATTAATCATAGTCCAAGGAACAAACTAGTTCTGTCTTGAGATTTCCTGGGTAACTGGATTTCTCTGTTATTTTGCTGTTATTGATAACTCAGAAGTTTTGTAAGACACCTTATGTTCATGTCACTGCTTGAGTGGAAAAAAGCAAATAAAAATAGTCTCCAAACCCCAAATCTGGAAACCAAAAACTTGGACTCTCCTGATTTTGCACTGAAGCTTAGAAAAAACTGATGTCTACATTTTTGACAGTATTACAATTTAAACTTTCATGACCCAAACTGGAAAACATACCTCTGGCAATGTTTTAATATTGATAGGCAAAATTGTGATTCATCAACATCAAACTGTTTAATTCATTAGCCAACAACTTCTAGGCAATGTGGGAATACATTTGAAAGAGAATGAGATGAGACCAAGTATTAATTATGCAGTCATTGCACAATTTGATTTTTATGTCGCAAAGAGCTTTGTAGGCATTAACACTTCAGAACCTCTTCCCTGCCCTTAGAAATAAGTTCTGTTGAGGTATGTGAAGATGCTGTGGCTTTAAATCAAATTTTAGCAAAAATGTCAGGCACGACCTGGTGCGGTGGACAGACACAAACTGTGGTTTTGGTGGAGGTTAAGTTCTTCAGTTTTCTGGTTTCCATATGTGTGATTCCCACACACAATTGCCAAGGTGGTTCCTCATGAAAGTTTTGTGCTGTAGGATGCCTTTACTGCCTCTTGTATTATTTGCTTTGATCACAGAGACATATTAATACTCATGTCTCTCCACCCTTGCTGAAAAGCAGCTGTCTGAAGGTGCGATGATGGAATGCCAGCAGCCGTGGGATGTGAAGAGCAGGTGAGATGAAGCCCATCAGCAGGGAAACGTGCAGCCTGTGCCCTTAGCTCTGAGCTCAGATGTCGGTGTTTGGATGGGACCACTCGGAGCAGAAGTCCTGGCTGTCTCCAGGACCTGTGCCTCCGTGGTGCAGCACCACCGAGCTGTGCTGCCCGTGCTCTGCCTTTGCCAGCAGCACCGGTGCTCAGGCTGGTGCTCGTCTGGTGCTTCTCTGCTCAGGACTGGTGGGCACGTTGGCTGGGAGAAGCCTTCAGCACAGAGGTTCCTGCACATCCTGCAGAAGCCGGGGCCGGGACCCTGTCTCCTTGCCTTGTGAATGCCAGATGAAGAAACTCCACGCGGGGCTTCCCGTCCTCTGTGCCAGACTTGTGCAGAACCCTGGGAACACAGCGTGTTGTGGAGGGGAACTTGCATCATGGCCAGTGCAGTGAATGGGAAGAACCACATATTTTTCAGGAGGTTCCTGTTGCTTCCCATTCACAGTTCTGTGTTAGATGAGGGGAGCCTTCTCCTCCTGAATGCCCGGACACTGAGGAGCTCCAGGCCTGCTGCCTGTGGCACTGAAGCTGTTTTCCCAGGAAGGAGCCAGGTATTGCAAACCACCTCGGAATGGTAGGGAAATGCTGTCTCTCCTCAGACAAACTGCATTTTCATCTTCCTGTGTTGCTGATGTTTAGTTTTCAGTTGCTCTGCAGTGGGAAATCTCCATAACAAAGCTTGAAAAAACCTGAAGTTGTTCTGAAGATGTAAAAGCCACGGGACATCCCCCAAACCAGAGCTTGAGGTGAAAGCCAGAGTGAGCTGTGGGAGAGCCTGAGCTGGGGCAGTCATTTCCTACAGCGCAACGTTGACAGAATCAGTCTGGAAGACTCTGGGACACGGCAGCTTTTGAGAACGAAGCACTCCATAAGGCTGGAAGGACTCCCTGGCGCTGGAACCCCTCACCCTGCCCGGAGAGGTCTGGAAAGAATTGCCCAAACGCACACAAATCCTTCACTTTACAGCATCCCAGTAAAAATCTGCAAAGGGTGGCTGCCAAACCGAGAGAAAATTAAGCTCAGCAGTTTTAAGACCAAAGATTTCAAATTCCATGCTGCCTTGCCTGTAACATATTGATTTAGGTGAGATTCAAAACGGAGCCAAACATTACACACATTTGGCGAGCACTGTTTCTTCAAGATTGTTTTCCTAAATTAGGGACGATGGTGATAATGCTCCCAGTTCTTGGCTGCTGCTGGCTACTGGCTGGGGTTTCATCTGCCACCAGCCATGTTTCCCAAAACTCACAATCTGCTTTTACAGCTACTTCACACAGCATGTGAAAACACTTCACAATGATGCTGCATTCATGAGCTTTGCTATTTCCATGGTGTAATTGATTTTGCATGTTAAATTTTTGTCTTTCTGCTCCTAGACAGAGAGGTGCAATTTTATTACACAGGTTCTTTTTTTCCTCAGATAATATGACAGGCTGAGAGACTTGAGGTTGCGCAGCCTGGAGAAGAGAAGGCGCCGGGAAGACCTTAGAGCAGCTTCCAGCACTGAAAGGGGCTCCAGGAAAGCTGGGAAGGGGCTCTTGATCAGGGAGGGCAGGGACAGGACAAGGGGGAATGGTTTTCAGCTGAAAGAGGGGAGATTGAGATGAGATCTTAGGGTTAAATGTTTTTGCTGTGAGGGTGGGAAGCTATGACCCAGGGCAGTGGTGGCTGCCCCATCCCTGGAGGGGTTAAAAAAAGTGTGACTGTGGCATTTTGGGACACAGTTTACAGGCATGGTGGGGTTGGGCTAACAATTGGAATGGATGAGCTGAGAGGTCTGTTCCAACTTTAATGATTCTGTGATTCTATCTGCCCCGCATCCTCTATAGGAGGACAGAGAGGAAAATTGGTGGAAGCAGAGATTGTGCTGACAACGCTTATCTAAGCTCAGACAAAAAAGACTGGGCTGGCCCTCAGGCTGATTGAAGACTGTTCAGAAGGTGGAGCTGAGGAATGAGACCGACACATGGTGAAGAAAAACTCTTGGTGTTCAGACTCAGCTAGGAAGGAGCAGGGAAGAGGCAAAGGTATTTGTGTTAGCAGGTACAGTTGAGTGTCCCTGACTTCAGGCCACAGCTGTATGTTTTTTTTCTCCTGTGCTCCCATACAGTGTTTATTTTTCATTTTCTCTAGTTGTTTTCCTTTTCTTTGGTTGCTTTTTATCAGCTGTTTGTGGAGCCAGAGGTCTCTACAGGGCAGTCAGAATGCGAGGTGAGCTCTTTGACTGCTCATATGAAGGGAGGCTCTCCCCACTCCACTTACCATCAGCAGTAGCTGAGCCGTTAGGTGAACACCAGAGTCACCTTTCATGTGACCTGACAGAGTCAGTAGATGAGGAAGTGTCTCCCCAGAGGCAGACCTGCATGTTCCCTCTGTTTACAGATTAATTGTCTTGATTGGAAAGAGCTGGGAGGCTCCTCAAGGCAAAGGGGGTGCCCTGGTGTGCAGAGCCAGGGCGCTGTGAAGCTGTTCTCTGCTGCACCTCTGTGAAGCTTCACACTCGTCGTCATCCCCGCAGTGCTCAGCCCCTGCTGCTGCTGGAGTTAGGAGAAAGCAACACAGACCTGCTGGGTGGGCAGCCTGGGGAGGTCGCAGATGCTGCTCTGGACACACAATGGAGCAAGAAGCCTCTGTTCTGCCTTTATGCGCCATGATGAGAGCTGGGAGGGTTGCTTGGCGAAAACACAGTCTGATGGGAATAGTGAACTGTCTCCGTGGGGACCAAGGTCTGTGGATACTCTTGGTGTGGTGGCTGAGCCTGCTTCCCCCATTTCATAATGCATGAATTGTTTAACCAAACCAGCATCTCAATTTGGGAAATTTTGGTCTAACACTGTAATAATTTATGCAATGAGTTGTTCAACTCACACAAAAGCAAAGAATGCAGCCCTTCACACCCCCAGGAATTATGCTTTGCTGAGGTGAAAGCGGAAAGTGCCTGCTGATGCTGTAAAATTAAACAACATGGGAGAAGAGGAGCAGCTTCACAAGGGTGGCCTGGCAGTGGGGAAGAATGTTCCTTCTCATCCATTTCCTCTCCTATAGGAGGTCTAGAATTCTGTATCTAAAGCACCTTATTCCAGCTGTCGTTTGTGTAAAACCTGGCCATTAGTTTCTATTTTTAGTGCTGTTAGGATGCTCATTTAGAGGGTAGGTGGAGGCAGTCTGGTGACTCCTGCTGAGCAGGGATCCCATAGCAGTTCAGGTGTTTGGATTTCCCATGTACAGCCCAAAATTCACCTTGTACCAGAGAAAAAATATTTCTCCACTCATCTTATACAGGGAGCAGGAATCGAACCTGTTCAGAGCTGTTGTGCAAGGCTTTGTTCTCCATCTTGGTGTGACAAGACTGGATTTCTCTTGACGTGAAATAAGTCACTCCATGTTTACAGAATAGAAGTGCCTTAAGAGTCTTATTTGTTCCTGCTACCAATGAAGAGAAGCTGCCTGTGGCAGTGAGACCTTCGATGAGTTTTGTCTGAGATAAGGTGCTGGGGCACTTCTTACCTCACAAAACTCCTGGACACATGGCTCAAGAACGGCATCCTCATTCCTTGTGTCTCGGCTCAAAGAGATGGGCTCACTGCAAGATCTTTGCATGTGGATTTTTGAAGCTGGTGCAGTTGTTCCGTGCTGTGGTATATTTAGGGGACTCAGCTGGGAAGCAGTTCATTCCTGACAAGATGCCACAGGCATTTCTGCTCCCAGCATTAAGAAGTCTTCATTTCTGGTGTCCTGCAGCACAGCATTGACTGCATTGCTGGCAGTGGTATTGACTATCACTTTGTGAATTAAATATTCTTCTGGCATCAGTCACTGGGTGCTCCATCACTGGTCAGCGTCACCTACCAGGCTGATGGTGAGAAGCGCTGCCAGCAGCTGCTGAACTGTGCCCTGTAGGTGAAAGAGAAATGAGGACTCAGAAGAAAACACTGGAATTCATTCTGCAGGTGGGCGAATGCAATTTTGACAGGAGATGTTTGTTCTCAGAGTGAGATGTAGGTGTGACTTTTTTCAGTGCTCAGGTGCTTTTATGCATGTTCATTCTGCTAAGACAAAAGAGGGGAAGCACATGAAAGACAAAGCAGGGAGAAATCAGCTGTTTTGTCTTCTGAACCCGCTTGAATGACGAAGTCCAGGTGTGGCAGAAGGGCCAGTGTGACACATGACAGGTTAAACATCCAAACATGGGCTGGAATTATTTTGTTTCTGACTTGGAAAGCAACAGTAAGACCAAGAGAGACAGTGGAAGCCTGCTCTGAGCCAAGAAAATGTTTACAAATCCCTCTGTCACAACCACATCAATAAATCTATGCATCCTGTTCTGACTTCAGAGAGTCACAGGAGCCACAAAGAGTTGTTGGAGGTGTTTGTGGAGAGGCTGAGAGGTGGCTTTTTGTATGTTTTATGTCTTCTTTTTTCTCTCTCTGGATTTTATTTCACTATATAAGGAAGGTGATCACTTAAGAAGAAATGAAAAACACACAAAACTATTTGGCGAAAGCAAGTTTCTATGGAATTGCTTTTGTGAGAGTTAAGATGTTGACACAACCTAGGAAATGAAAACAGGAATTGTGAGGCAGATTATAAGTGGGGCTGCATTTCAGATAGCAGTGGAGAGGTCTGGGCAACAGCTTGTTTGTGATATTGCCATCGCTCTGGGAAGCGTGGGGCTGGTCTGTGCTTCCATAACGAAGGGTTCTGTGAGTATGAACATCTCCTGAGATGCTGTGGAGCACAGCCAGAGGTGTTGGGAGATGGGGGGGTGGGAGATGGAAAGATGTTGCTGACAGTGGGGAGGGACACAGCTCCACGAGGAGGAAGAGAGGCAACTGTTCTAACCTGGCTTAGGGTTTGTGTGTTAGGGCTGGCTGGCCAGCGGCATTGCTGCAGCTGCTCACACAGCCCCAGAACGCATCTGGTTGCCTGGCCAGCTGGATTTGCAGCTATGGGATATTGCTGCAGCCACACAAAACACCAGCCCTGGTGATGCACTGCTTCTTCTGCCTCTGCATGTCTGAAATCCCAGAAAGGCTGCCTCATCAGATGTTGTTCTGGAAAACAAAGCCACCTCCTCTTGCTGATCACAGTTGGCTGTGCTTTGGCTGCCGCACAAAACCATCCACACGCTTCTCAAATACATTGAGCCATATTGTCACCACACCTGGCACCAAGGCCATCCTCAAACATCTCCTCAGTCATTGGTCAGGATGCTCATCCTCTCCCTTTGCTTCTTTGCTGGCTCACAGCTTCACCTGTGGTCCTCTGCTGGTGCATCAGCCTGGCCCCTTCCTCAAGGTGTGGGGGTTTGGCCAGCACGTACGCTGTTGGCAGGTACTTTCCAAAGTCTCCAGGTTTGGTTTGTCAGCTCTGGTACAAGAAAGTGCTCCTCTCTGAGGCAGCTTCTGTGCCAGCAAAGAAAAGAGACCACGGGAGCCACCAGGGAATAATTAAATCATAAATGACAACAGTTGGATGTACAAAGATGCTGCTCTAGGGCACCCAGTGAGTGAACACCAGTCCTACACTGGGAAGCTGAACGAGGAAAGACCGGGCACCCCAGTTTTGATAAGTGACTCATTATAATGTCTAGATTTAATTATCAACGGTAAACTCTGAAATACCCGCTGCAGACAAGTGAACCCCTGTGCCTTCCTTGTGTTTGATGTGCTAAGCATAAATATTCAGCTCAGTCTCTCAAGAAAACATAAGGTTTTACACAAGAACAACTATTCCAGATGAGCAGGATTTATAGCTCCAAAATGCTCTGGTTTCATAATTTGCGAAAGCTTTAACCTTTCAAGCATTTCCAAACCTATTTTAGCATGCAAGGAGTAGTGATGCAGAGACATTAACATTAAAACTTTGTGTGTCTCCAGTGAATATTCTTACAACAAGCAGCATAATGTTTCCTTTTTCTTATTTCATTTCCTAATTTTTCAATGTTGTTTGCTTTCATGAAAAAAAATTGAATATATTCTTATAAAATTAACCAATATTGCAAGGCTTTAAATGTCAATTAAGATGAATAATTTAACATGTAGATATCGGTACACGACAATTCTCCGCTTCGTCTGCTGCTCACCGGAATGCGGTGGGAACCAGAGGCAGTTTTGCTGAAGCAGCTCACATGTCCTTGAAGGTCATTTAAATGAATGTTCAGGTTTCCTTTCAGTCTTCAGGTGATTCCAATAATGATGGAGAAAACAAACAAACAGAAAGACACACAGGCAAAAAGACAAATGCAAAAGCAGAGTAAATCATAAGACAATGCTTGGTAACCTGAAGTCACGTATGCCAGCTCTGCAGGGGTGTAAAGCAGGCATTTATCTTGGCTCCTGTCCCTGCGAGCTGAAGACGGCCCAGATGTGGAGCTACGCGTAGAGAGCTTTGGGTCTGAATCCTGGGGCCACTTCTGCCAGAGGGATGTGGAACAGGAGTGCCTCCACCGTGGCTGCCGTTCCTCTCTGTAGACCATTGCAAAGGATGCACGGAGCCCACCTCCAGCTGCCTGGCTTGCACGGTCACAGGGCAGCCAGCCCTGAGACTCAGCTGCCTGGAGAAGCAGCGAGGTTTGCTGATGCACGTCTCCTCCAAGGACCGGTTCCTGTGTGGGAAGGAGGAAGGGCAGGAGGAGACGTGACAGAGCCAAGGAAATCATGGGTCTGGCGAAAGAAAGGGACTGAAATCAATGGGTTGGCTGACTTGTCTCTGAGAATTGTTTTGTTTGTACAGATGGGGTTCCCCCATTTTCTTCCCTTGTAGTGAACTGAGGCCCTATATGTACCTTGTCTGGAAACAGAAGGTAGGACCTCAATAAATTATTGTAGTTCCTGACTTTAATTGAAATGGTCTCCGAACAGAATTTGTTACATGAAACCTAGAAAGTCAGATTAAGATATGTCCCTCTGAATATGTAAATATAATGCCTGTCTTTAATACAGAGGGAAGTCCAAAACACCCACCTACCATCCTGATGTAGACATCTTACTACCTGCTTGTTTGCAGCTCTGAAGGCTGAGCACCAATACCACCCCACAGGGATTATGCTTGTAAGAGGCTGTTCAGCTCTTCACTGCATTGCTCTTTTTTAAAAACAAGCTATGTTCGGATTTGGGAAAGGAAATCTGGTATGAAAGCTGCTAGATCACATGCATCTGCTGCACTTGGGAACGATCTATATCTGTCATCATCACCCTGATGGAATCAATTGTACCAGCAAGTATTGACAGCCACACAGGGGAAAATAGATCCAGCATTGTGCAGACGTATCTTGATGTTATCAACTGACAGGCAGGCTTTCAGCAGCATTGTGCTTCCTGTAGCATCTTCCAACAGCTGAAGTGCTCCAGCAATGAAAAAGCGATGGCAAAGGGCAGACCTTGCTGCTGAGGTTTCCAGTCCCAGACAAGTCAGGCAGGAGTAATCTCTGCAAGCATCTGGTTTGGGGAGGCAGTTGGGTTTGGACACTCCTTCGCTGCAAGACCAAGGACAGCCTTGTTTTTCCCACTGAAGTATCTTTAAAAATGCTTCATAAATTCATCCTTTTGCTTTGATCCAGAGAGTCCTGGACATTTGGATCACTCCATGGGGCAAATAGAGCATTGAGTGGAGGAGCAGTTTGAAGTTGACACCACGTAGTCTCCCAATTCTTACTGACATTCTGGAGAGCAGAGTGCTGCACGGCCCTTCTGGCTCATGACCCCACTTTTTAGGATTCTGGCTCGTCTTGCTGGAACTTATCAGCTGGCAAACCCTCCTTGCATAATATTTTGGGGCTGGATTAGAAGATGACAAAACCAGTTTGGAGTGGATTGTTGGGTGAGCGTCACAGAGTGGGACAACAGACACCAGTTTTATCCTTCTCAATGTATTGCAGCTTTGTGGCCAAAGCAGAGAACCGGTTGTCGTTGTTGGCACTGGGGTATGCTTTCTCAGAACTCAACACTCTGCAGCCATTGTCACGTTGAAACAGAAGATGGCAAAGGTGGGCGATGCAACGCCTGCAGGCTGTTACTTCTTCCAGCTACTGGAGGAGTTGCACCATGACTCTGGGACTGGGTTGGCCAAGTTCACGCGAGGGGCACGGCAAGTGTAAAATCTGACCAAGATACACTAGCATCATTTGAGAAAAATCAAACTTCTGGCTACTCAGACCCAGATGTGAAAACTGCTCATCACCTCACAAGAGCCTGGCAACGCCGGAACTGTTTCATAATTAAAAATATTATGGAGACAGGCTTTTTCATGCACTGTTCTTCAGTTATCATTTTCCATGCAGCAGCCTGTGATACATATAGAGATAAAAATCAAAGATGCTAAGTTTCATCGCACTATCAAGGGTGAGCTTTTCAGCCCTCCTCTTTAGAGCTAAAGCAAGGCTTACAGGGTTGCTGTTTTACAAAGGGGCGTTTGACAGCAACTGCGCTTTGGTTGTGCATAAATTAGAGTGTTACAGAACACTATTAATAGTTTTGATGATGATTCTTATCAGAGGTTTGCCTCAAATATCAGCGTAATGAGAACAGTGGTACTGTATCCACCTCGCTCTGGCAGAACTTGTGTCAGTTGGAATGGTGCTGTGAAATACAGCAACAAAAACCTCCAAGAAGACTTCACTGCCATGGCAGCAGGACACCTTATACCACTACGGCTACCAAGGAAGGGCAGCTGGAGACAATAAGATTGCAAGTCTGAGGAGGTTTCAGCAGGATATCTACAAGGATGCTCTGGAGACCCTGACTTCAGGGTGCCGGCACCACTTGTCTCCTGATTGTTAAGCTTAGGACATGTTACAATCAAGCGTCTCCACCAGCTACTCTCTGCTGTCTTCATGTCTTCACAGAGAAAATTAGTAGGACATGAGTCCAGATGTCAGGGTCCTGAGAAATATCCAATATTCAGTACAAACAATTATTCTCCTGGCTTATTTGACTGATCCAGTCAAACGTCAGAGACGCCTTCTGTCAAAAGCGGATTGATTAAAGTGATTTTTAAGGACAACCAACATAAGCTGAGTGGGTAAGAAACTAATCACTGACGTGGTACATCATGCAAAACCAGTGTGAAAGCCTCCGCCGCTGCAGATTTCGGGAAAGCAAAGAGAGCACCAGATATATTGAAGCTGCATGAGATGGTGAACTAGGTGAGATTAATGCTGCGCAGCAAACAGTGCTCAGAGGAAATGGGGCATAGTGAGTACAGGAAGCACCACCTGTGGCACCTGCAGCCCCTAATTACCGTGCAAATTGGACTAATTCCTCACTTTCTGCCAATGAAAATCTTAATCTTTGTGCACTGAAATCTACGATAATTCTATCATCGTGTAACCCTTCAAGAAAGGAAGGTTCTTGGAACAGCTGCACCCTTGGCTGACAAAAAAACCCTGCCCTTCCTTGATATAAACCTCTGGATATGCAGAAGGACAACTTTTGAACAGCCTCTCTGTGGTGGGTTTGTCACTCACTTAGTGTTCACCCTTAAACTGTTTCCCTTTTCACTCCATCTTTGTTTTGATGATCAGAAGGCTTGAATCCTTGGGGATTAAGTGCAGTCATTTGTTAATCTTTCTTTATCTTTTCAGGAAGAACAGAAGTGTAACACTATCCCACGTTCTTCCTGCTTGGCCTTGGAATCTTGGGGAAACACAGTGGGTACAAGTTTCATAGAATCATAGAATCACCAGATTGGAAGAGACCCACCGGATCATCGAGTCCAACCATTCCCATCAATCACTAACCCATGTCCCTCAGCACCTCGTCCACCCGTCCCTTAAACACCTCCAGGGAAGGGGACTCAACCCCCTCCCTGGGCAGCCTCTGCCAGGGACCAATGACCCTTTCTGTGAAGAATTTTTTCCTAACGTCCAGCCTGACCCTCCCCTGGTGCAGCTTGAGGCCATTCCCTCTCATCCTGTCCCCTGTCCCTTGGGAGAAGAGGCCAGCACCCTCCTCTCCACAACCTCCTTTCAGGTAGTTGTAGAGAGCAATGAGGTCTCCCCTCAGCCTCCTCTTCTCCAGGCTAAACACCCCCAGCTCTCTCAGCCGTTCCTCATAAGGCCTGTTCTCCAGCCCCCTCACCAGCTTCGTTGCTCAGGTGTGCTGAGAAAAATCCATTTTTTGGAGAATTTCCTGTAATTTTTTAGCACTGACACAGCATTGTGGGACAGAGGGCTGGAGAAACTCCCTTTTGCAGGCAGCAGGCGTTCAACATATAGGCATAGAATCAGTAAGGTTGGAGAAGACCTCTAAGATCATCAAGTTCAACCATCAGTACAATACAACCCCACTCTGCCTGCTAAACCATGTCCCAAAGTGCCATGTGTACATGGTTTTTGAAACCCCTTACAGGGATGGGGACTCCACCCCTGCCCTGGGCAGCCTCTGCCAGGGCTTCACTGCTCTTTCAGTAAAGAAGTATTTCCTAACAGCCGATCCAAACCTCCCCTAGTGCAACTTGGGGCCAATTCTTGTCATCTTATCACTTGTTACATGGGAGAAATGCACCTTAAGCAAAGGTGCTGCCATGAAGCCAATGACCAAACACTCCTCTGTTGGTGCTAATTTGCTCTACTGAATTATGGAGGAAATTGATAAGTGATTTCATATTACTAAGAAACAACTACTTGTATCTCACATGGACTAATTAAGAATTAAACATAAGTGATTGAGAAAGAGATGCAAAATGCAGCAAGGTCTGAGAAATCTGCATTTCAGAAAAAGGGTAAATCTGTGTCTGTGGCAGTGTATTTGGGAGAGGGTTGCATGGTAACACGAGTGCAAAGCTCAGCACAGGCAACCACCCGCGACTGCTGCTGAGTGTTTAACAGACAAAAAGCACAATGTGGAAGAGAGCTAGATAAACTAAAAGCATTCTTAATCTGCTCTTTATCCAGAGACAAAAATGAATTCTTCTCATCAGAGGTTTTTAATGTAAGGCTGCATGTCATTTGGAAAAACAGTGCATCCTGTCACAGCCAGGTTCACCGAATTTGGTGCAGGAGGCTCTGGAGAAAAAATTCTGGCCTGTCTTTAATCAGATGAATTGGAAAGAAAGGTGTGGAAAAATCAGTGTCCAGTTCACTGGGGACACATGGGAAGTTCCTTATTTTGGTGGAAATAAGACAGAACAGAATACAGGAACTAACCACCTTCACCACTCTTCAAGTAGAACAATGCTTCCTAAGAGAATCATAGAATCATAGAATAATTAGGGTTGGAAGGGACCTTAAAGATCACCCAGTTCCAACCCCCCTGCCATTGGCAGGGACATCCCACTAGATTGGATTACCCAAGGCCCCGTCCACCTTAAACATCTCCAGGGATGGGGCAGCCACAACTTCCCTTGGCAACCTGTTCCAGTGCCTCACTACTCATGGTGAAGAAATTCTTCCTAATTCTAGTCTAAATCTGCCCCTCTCCACTTTACACCCATGATATCCAGTCTAAAATCAACTGGCAGTTGTTGGCTGTACAGAACCATATTGCAGTTACCAGCACAGTACCAGAGGCAAAGCCTTAAGGCAAGGTGATACCTAACCTTGAGCTCAGGTTGGGGGAAGGTCACTGTGGCAAGAGAAACGAAGAGTTAAACCAAACCTGGGGCCACTCAGGACCCAGGAGGAAATTCTGCATCTCTGGCTGAAAATCAAATAACCTGTTTCTCAGCCATACATTGCTCCAGTGTGTTTCTACACGAGTCCAAGTAGCGCTGCTTTTGCTGTTTAATAAATCTCTCTAGAAAATGTCACTCACTATAAAATTATATATTTTGAATAAAAGCTAAAGCCTCAGCATGCATAATACATGATTCTTGTGTCTGGGCCCATGACCTTTTATCCCCAACAGGGAATAAAGTGATTGCTGAACAGAAACTTCTCGAGTGTTCTGAAATTCTCAGCTGCCACCACCCACTGCACCACAGATTGCAGAATTTCAGCTCTTGCCATCAAATATGTGTGGTGTATAAATACACTTGTACATACACACATATATATGAGCACTAGGGATATGTACATCACATATCACAGCAGAATTGGTCCTTGGTAGAGCTGATTATACAATGAATCCCACTAAAATCTGCTCATGCTCCACCTGGGCTCGATACCCAGATCAGAGCCCTGAGCTGGCCGCAGCCCATGGTGAACCAGCACCTGTTTCAGATGCACTCAGCAGTGGGATCATGGGGCATACGGACCTGGATCTTTGGGCACAGACTCTTCCTCAAGAAAGCTCACATATGATCTAGTGGCTGATGTGTGCCTTGAACCTACATCCAGGCCCCTCTGCTGGCTCTGTCCCTGCTCACCTGCAATGTGATGCTTTGCATTGACTGAATGTGAGCTACAAAGGGAAGCCTCACACACAGCCATCCTGGAAAATCCTCCTAAAGGCTTCTCGAAAGATGCACCACAACTCACTGCCGTTCTCCTGATGAACAACTGCACCAACAGCAGATCATGGAGAGAACGCTTTCTGTCTCTTGTTATTTTATTTATGTTCCCTTTTTAGAACGCGTGGCACTTACCTGACCAAATGAAAAATCACACCTGAGGTCAACAGATCCAGTTCTTTCCTGTCTTCTGTGTCTTTGCTATTGCAAATGCAATGATGATCCTGCTCTGCTGGAGGCCACTGGAGAACCCGTGCTATGAGGACAAGCTGAGAGAGCTGGGATTGTTCAGCCTGGAGAAGAGAAAGCTCTGAAGAGACCTTAGAGCAGCTTCCAGCACTGAAAGGGGCTCCAGCAAAGATTGGGAGGGGCTCTGAATCAGGGAGGGCAGGGGTAGGATGAGGACAATTGTTTTCAGCTGACAGAGGGGAGATTGAGGTGAGATTTTAGGAAGAAATGTTTTTGCTGTGAGGGTGGGGAGGCCCAGGCCCAGGCTGCCCAGAGCAGGGGTGGCTGCCCCATCCCTGGAGGGGTTCAAGGCCAGGCTGGATGGGGTTTGGAGCCCCTGGTCCAGTGGGAGGTGTCCCTGCCTGGATGGGTTTTGAGGTCCCTTCCAACCCAAGCCATTCAGTGATTCAGCAAACTGCAGCCACAGGAGGGGACAACCCCCCAGGCAGAGGTGTCCTTGGCCACCCACCAGCCCTCTCTTGGAGCACCAGGCTCCATGGAACCCATTGCTCTTTATGTCAGGGAGAAAACAGAAGATGGAGGTGGCCTTGTTATCACTGATTTTCTCCAAACGTGGCCAAGAACCTCTCTTGAGATCTTCAATTGCTTGTTGCTCTGCAGCAGGGCCCAACCTTGCCCCACACAGCCAGCATCCCTGCTCCTCACAGCTGTGATTGACCCTGCTCATCTGACCTTGTGCAGCTTTAGAATCACAACACCTTGCTTATTCCAACTTCCCGCACTGTTGACACCTTCTGAGGCATTGTGTCTGGAGAAAACATTGTATTTTATTTCCTTTGTAACCCATTTAATGATGAAGGAACCCAAGCAGGTGGTTTTCAATCTTCAGAAGCAAGAGGCATATGTCTCACTGTCACAACAGTTTGTCTCATTACCCAGGGATAAAATGCAAGGAAGCTGAGGCATTACTCACAAAGGAAGCAGCAGCCTTGTCGGGTGGTGCCGTCCTGTTTGCCCTGGAAAGGTGTTACAGCTTGAGGAATGTGGTAGCCTGAGTCCCTGAAAGTTCAGCTGAGGCCAAAAGAATAGTAATATTAATTATTTTGTTATAAAAGCAATGAAATCACTGTGCCTTTGTATCTTTTTATTGTTTTATAGCCTTAAGCATCTATTTACAAATGCTTTGTGCTTTACGAGGTTGAAAATATAACGTTCCTCTATTCTTTATTTACTTTAGCTTTTTCTGTTTGCTTTTTGCTCACTCTGATTTTTGTTTCCCTTTTACCCTGAGGCTCTTCAATCCTTTCAATCATGTATAGCACCTAGATTATCATGTATATCATCTGAATTTCTTAGCCAAATACAGCTTTTTCTGAAAGTGGCAATAAATGAATTATCTGTGCTGTTTGAGAAGTTTTGCCTTTGCTGAATCACAGACCTTCAAAGTGGCCCCTCAGAAGCCTCAGTGCAACCTGCCTGAAGCCCCAGGTTTGCAAACGGGTTTTTGTAGGTGTGGTTATTTGTGGGAGAGTCGGCGCACGGTGGGGTGGGCAGCCAGCCCGTCTTGGACCCTGTGGGGAAGTGGAGGTGGGTGGTGTGGGTGGCTGTCCCCAAGCCCAGGCACAGCACTGGAGGCAGGAGACGAGGTGTGTCAGACGCACCCCATGAACAGCGCTCAGTACACAGCGACGTGGTGGCCCATCATCTTTGCAGCTCATTGTGGAAGGTGGCAGCCTGGCTGGGCTGCAGCTGTGAAGCGTCACCCCCTCCCTGAGCGTCCCCGAAGGACCCACGTGTGCCGCACATGCAGTCACGCTGCTGCAAGGCTTTCAGTTATCTACCAGCACTACCTGAAAGATGACATCGCGTGTTTCCTGGGGTAAAATAGCTCACAAACACAAAGGTAAGACAGTGCTGAGACAAGCAGCGGCAAGACTGGTGCAGCAGGTACAAAGTGCCAAGCCGTGCGGTGCTCAGCTGAACAGCGTGTGGGGCAGGCGTGTTCTGAAGGGGGCTTCTGCACTACAATCTAAACCTCACCCAGACCAATACTGGAGGAAAAATGCTGGATCCAAGTGGGATTTTTGCTTCTTTACCCTGTGAATATCCTAAAACGTTGATTACAAGGAAGTGAAAATAAATGGTGGTATCTTAGCGCTCCAAACCTGCTTGTTCTGCACAGTGTGGATGTTCTGCTCAGTGCTTGCTCGAGCACATAGACTGTGTGTACCTAAAGCAGTACCAGTGTGAGTCCTTCTGTGAGCACAAAACCACGTGCTGCGCTGGAGCAGAAGCAGTTGCATAGGTGTTGTTGATGCTGTTTTTCACAAAGGGCATAGTTGATTCCTTCCTGTGGCTTCTGGGTAGAGAATGGAGCTGCAGCTCCTGTGCAAGGGTGAAAAGACTGGCAGTAATCCTTGCCGCTGGCTGTGCTATTGATTTGAAGCCGTACTGCAAGTTCAGAGGTCTCATTCAAGCACAAGTGTGAAGGAATGAGTGTTTGAAATTTAGTAAGTGATAATAACACAGCTATTGGAAAGGCAACCAGCCTGACTGACCCTCAGCCCATCCATAACATCCCACAGCATTGTCAGAGAAGCCTGGCTGATGAGCTGCTCCTGCAGCCTGTGGAGAACAGCTGGAAAGGAAAGGCTTTTCAGGTGGACTATGAGGCGATCCAGGTTTGCACAAGTGAAGTAATTATGTTTTCATTACTCTGGGGCTATAATAAAAAGGAACTCTGGTGATGACAATTCTGCAGCCATTGTACTGAGGATTCAGCTGGCACAGATCCGTAAAACAGGATTAATTAACTTTCTGCCAGGAGCATTCCATAGTGAGCTGTCTTGTCTGTCTGCTAAGGGACACTGTCCTTCATCCCAGACAAAGTCACTGCAAAGGGATGTGTGGTAAAACACCTCTTGCAAGAGCGTGTGCTCAGGTACAGGCCTCCTGTGAGAGCAATGAGAAGGTGTCGAGCAGCATGCAGGACCTCACCCAGCACCATCCCAGCCTGCACCAAGCACCACGGTGCAAAGGGCTTTGGGAAAAGTCCCTCCTGAAAACCAGCCTGCAGCTGAAGCAGCATCCGCATCCGAGCGCTGCCCCACTCGGACGGAGGAGCAGCTGAGGGACCTGGGGCTGCATGGCCAGGAGAAAAGGAGGCTGAGGGGAGACTTCATCACTCTCTACAACTGCCTGAAAGGAGGTTGTGGAGAGGTGGGTGTTGGTCTCTTCTCCCAAGTGACAGGTGATAGGATGAGAGGGGATAGCCTCAAGCTGCTCCAGGGCAGGTTCAGATTGGACTTAGAAAAAATATCTTCACAGGAAGGGTTCTCAGACACTGGCAGAGGCTGCCCAGAGAGGCGGTGCAGTCCCCATCCCTGGAGGGGTTTAAAAGCCTTGCAGATGAAGTGCTTGGGGATACGATTTAATAGTGGACAGGTATGGTAGGACTAATGATATCAAAGGGCTTGCTGTTCAGGGTTTCAGCCCTGTGAACGTATGGCAATTTCCCGGTCAGAGGCCTTGGGATGTGGGAAATGCTACCAGCCCTCCCACCCTTTCTATTCACATTCCAAATGGAAATTGGGGTACAATTTACCAAGACAGATTTAAAAATTTTAAAAAAGCAAAACAGACATCAGGAGGAAGAGCAAAATCAACAAACATGACAACTGGGAAACCCCTGTACCTTTTGTTCATCAGGTCAACACTTAATTGCAGTACTTAGACATGAACTCCATTCATTATTTCCTCCAGGCAAGGAATGGGAGGTGCTTGCTCTCCCTTCTTGTAGAACAGAATCCAGACCTTTCAGCTTTATGCCGAAGAAAGTGGACGCTCAGCAGCCAGTGCTCTGGGACAGCCTGCATCCCATGGGCAGAGTACGTGTCTGTGATGTGGGAGACTCCCTTCCAAAGCTGTGCTTTGAGCCAGGCAGAGCCCTCACCATCGATCTCGCTCTGGGGAGCTTTGGGGAAGGGGAGATTCCTTTGGGGATGAAAAATAAAAAAAGTGTCATGAAAAAAACAGTGCTTTTTCTTGGTAAATGCTTTGTTGCAATGGATTTTCTCTTCCAAAAGAAAATCCCTCCCCAAACCACCAGAACAACATCTATATGAAATTGCTGAGCCTAATAATTATTTTGAGAGAAAATGATTTTGTTTTTCTCAGTAGAAGAACCTCCCAGCACCGAACTCTGATGATGTGTGAAACTGTAAGAAGGCACTTTGAAAAACATACCCTGGTTCCTCAGGATCCATATGGTGCCTTTCCAACCCAACAGAGACTGGATGGGAAAAGGGCCTGATGCTCTCCTGTCCCAACACCGCGAGTCCCCGGCCGGTGCTGCCGCGGTGCGGAGCGGGGCTCACCGGAGCAGGCACCGGCACACCGAGCAGATGGCTCTGCACACACAGAGAGCAGGAGGGGCTGCTGGATCGTGCCACGCTCACCCGACTGCAGCGGGAGCCAGATGTGCTGGGCACCCTCCGATGAGTGCTTTACCTCCAGTGACCTCGTCTGACTCTGCTTTATTTTTTGGGGGGGAATACAAAGAAATAGGGGATTTGCCAGAAGCTTTTTTGCATGAATTGTGCTATGAAAATATATGTGTGTGTGATAAGGTGGAGGACACCTCCTTAGGCTGTTGTCTGCTAGGGTCTTCTCTTTTGAGGAATCATGACTACAAGCCAGAAAGGCTGCATTGCATCCCTAGGCTCGTTACAGTCACAGAATCACAGTTTGGCCAGGCAAGCCACTCACAACGCAGAAGAACCTGAAAAGCTGTCTGGACCCTCAGGTAGTGGTCAACACATCCACCACTGACACAAAAAGTAGAGCAGATATCACAGTCTAAGTTTTTAATTTTGGGGTTTTTTTTTGTTTGTTTGTTTCTGAATAGTGATAATAAAAAGCTAAGGTATTTTTCTGGAATTTCATGGCGATTTGAAATGCTAATCCTGTTCCTTAATTACCCCTCCCTCCTCTGTTCAAACCTCTGTTTTGTGGCTTCTGATGTACAAATGGAGCTCAGGAACCCACAGCGCATCTCTTTGTGGGGGCAGCTCTGGGTGATGCCTCCCTGACGGGCAGGGAGGTGCTGACAGTCCCTGCCCCTTGCCTGCTGCCTCCTCTGAGCAGAAGATGCTGTTGAAGACTTCACCAATGCCAGGATGGTTTTTTGCTGTCCTTAGCAAACAGACATTCCTAGGAGCCTTTGCATTTAGGAGTGAGCTGAGATCAAGAAAACCGCTGCTCGACTTGTACTTTTCCCTCTGCTGCTTGCCCTTGCGTGAAGGCTGCCTTGTGATTACCTTGGTTTATTAGAAACGGTGCTCATTAATTTATATTCTGTCTCTTTTCCTCATTTCCCATGAACAGGAACTGGATTTTATTTGGAATGGTGCTGGTTTCTTTGTAGGTCTGTCCCTCGCTGCTGGTGCTCGGCTGCCTACAAACAGTCTGAGAAGAGCAGTTGTCTCGTCTTGGAAAACCTCTATTGCTCTTCCCAAAGTCAAGTTTAATTCTCATAATAGCTGTGCTTTTTCTTCATTCTCAATTAAATCATTATAATTCTGTCTCTCTTCTTAACCTCCTAGCAGTTCAGATTCACTGCCAGGGATTTAGCCACAGATTAATGGATTTATAGATTATCAAGCCCAGAAGGGCCAGGGTTACCTTCTTCCTAACTGAGGGCTCAAGAGGTCCTTCAATGAACTCCTAATGGAACTGGAGTTCTGCTGAAGAACAGCAACAGCAGCAAAATTGATCTCGTCCTGATTTAGAAATTCCCAGGTCCTGGGTAAGTTTGTTGGAGTCTTAATTACTCTTGCTGTAAAGAAGCACGTCTGGCCTCTCACTGTTGGTGGTCAGCTTCAGCCAGCTGTGAGACACCCAATAGTATTAATTAAAAAAAGACAACACGGCACTTAACCGATGGATGAAAAAGCAGCTGATTAAAATTCTTGAAATACCATTGCCTGTGTCTGCAGGGATGGCCATCGGGCACAGGAATGGCCACAGGGCACTGGGATGGCCACGGGACACCGGGATGGCCATGGGACACCGGGATGGCCATGGGACACGGGGATGCTTCTAAAGTTTCCTTGAGCATCCTGTGGGACAGGGATCTTGTCCGAAAAGGAGATAATTAGTTTTGCAAACAGGTCCTGACTATATTTTATTCTTTTATCTCTCTCTTGATTAACATCCATAACAGCTGTTCTGTTATTTTTTCCGGCATTGATATTGGACTGACAAGTCTATAATTATCTGGGCCATCTTGCTTATTCTGTTTTATAATACCAGTATAGTTCCTTTCTTCTCACTTCGTGCCAGATATTCGCAGCAAGATTTTAAACTAGCTCTTAAAAAACCCTCCCAGTGTTACATTATATATATACACACACATCTCTTTTTCCATGCGAGGTGCAGCGTTGTTTGGTTTTAGAAAGTCAGTAGCAGTAAAATGAGCTTTCCAGTGCACGCCATTCTTACCAACATTTTGGTGGTCTGTGCCAGAAATCAGTTCATACACCTTCTAGCATTTTGCCTGTGATTATTCCTAAGGTCAAGTCTTCAGAGATCTTCCATATTCCCTGCTTACCTTGCTCAGGTCTGTGCTTATTACAATCAGTGTCTTTGTAACACTAAAGTTTTGGGAAGTGTCTTCCAGAGGCCAATGTCACTGAATGGGGGGTTCTGCTCAGCAGGCTGAGGTTTTACTTACCTTGTGTGTAACACAAGCTTGGGCTGTTAATACTCAAACAAACACGTCTTTTCTGCACACTGTTTGATGTTTTCCACTGAGGTGGTTGTGTTGCACTCCTGTGCTCCAGTGCCTTTGCACCTTTTCTTTCCAAACCCAGAGCTGTGACCTGCTCCACGCAGCTTCATCACCACAGTTCAGGGCACGGTGTTGTCCATGCTCCTGGCTGCCTGCTCTGATCTATGAAGAGGTTTTCCACAGACACGTGTCAGAAAAAATAGCAGTGCTGCCTGGACAGGGCTTCTGCTCATGAGGGTGAGCTTTTCCCATGCTTTCCTGTGAGCTTTTTCCCCACCTTTGTGTCAGATGCATTACTGTTTTTCTGCCATATCTGACAGATTCCCTAAAGAGATGGACTTATGCTAGGATGCACCATAAGCAAACTCACACCTGATCTCCATTATTTATTGAGGGACTATGAAGCACTTAAAATCTGTATGGGAATCAGAGGAACAGGCGCAGTGTGCAAGGCTGGTTGTGCTACCCGGATATTTAATCACAGAATCATGGAATGGTTTGGGCTGGAAGGAACCTCATAGCCCATCCAGTTCCATCCTCCTGCCATGAGCAGGGACGCCTCAGGTTGCTCCAAGCCCCATCCAGCCTGGCCTTGAACCCCTCCAGGGATGGGGCAGCCACCCCTGCTCTGGGCAACCTGGGCCAGGGCCTCCCCACCCTCACAGGAAAACATTTCTTCCTAAAATCTCATCTCAATCTCCCCTCTTCCAGCTCAAAACTGTCCCCCTCATCCTGTCCCTGCACTCCCTGATCAAAAGCCCCTCCCCAGCTTTCCTGTAGGCCCTAGGAAATTAGAATTTGATGGTTTTGACTTCAGAGTACTTCACAGGACATCCTCAATATTTGTTTAACATTACCTTTGCCAATCAAAGGTATTTGAACTTTTAAGAAGTTAATTGCTTTTCACACCTCTGCTTGTAGCTTTCTCCTTGATCCAACAGAAACCTGAAGTTAACCGGGCTTGTTCCAGGGAGGTTAAAAAGGCCTCTTCCACCTGTAGCATCTGTGATTTAAGAGTGTGTGCATGTGACTGTCTCGGCTAACTTAAGGTGTTCCTCAAACAGAAACCCCCTCTGGTACCTGAGTTTGCGGCGAGCGGCACCCACAGCTTTAGGCAGCGGCTGCTTAGCGACAGCGCAGCGAACACTGCTGATCACTGAACAGCAAATACATACTTCTGAGTGACCCTTGATGCTTTGTGATGGGAAGTTTAACACTCCAGCTGTGTGTGCCTCCGACTCTGCTTCCTGAGAGGCACTGAGGATGATTTCACACTCACAGTCGTGCTCACGCCCTGAATGATGCTCCTGGCAACGTCAGTGGGTGAGCAGAGGTGGCTCTGGGTTTAATTGCACACCTATCAGAAGCCAAACCCACTTCTGGTGTGTTTGCTTTATCTAAATGTTGCAAAAAGAAAGCACTATCTTTAAAAACTGAAACATTTTGACAGCAATATCTCTAAATGCTCTTACATAAATGAAGACAAAAATTAGTATTTATTTCAGTGCTTAATATATATACAGGTAACGTTGCTCCCAAACACAGCCCTGCAGGTCTAGCTGAGCAACTGCATGTAGATGCCAACCCCCATGTGTTGGATTCCCACCCAGAGCATGAGAAATTTAGGAAAAGCAGCCCACAATACTAATGTGAAATCTTAGCCTACCCTGAAGAGCTCTGTGAATTATTCACAAGAGAGACTGAGGGCTGCACAGCACTGCGTCTCTTTATAATGCAGCGCAGGAGGGGAGGAGGCTCCTGGAGTTTCCCAGGGCTGCTAATTGAAACCCAGAGGGTTTATTAAAAATGGTGGAGAACAGGAAAGATGAAAGAGGAACCCAATGAAGTTCGGCAGTGTGTTTTAAAGAAACACTCTTTAATGGAGATTTTGGTGACAAAGAAAGCATCTGTAAGTACCCTTTGTGCTGAACTATTCATGAGGTAAAAGAATACAAATAGCTCGGTGTCCCCTTTGAACTGACAAGTGTCAGCATCCTCCACAGTTCTTGGCTGCCCTGCGTTTCCCTAATGCTCACTACCCTAGCCAGGATTTGTTTTCGCTGCTAATTTCCAAGTGGGATAGAAAAGGGAAAGTTTTCTGCAGAACAAAAGACGTCATTGAAACCAGCAATGATCCCCATCCAGCTGTGAGAAAGGGAATACTTAAAGCAGGAGTGTGACTACTCCAGACGTGGCTGCTTGGAAGGTGTGCGGTGGAGACCCCAGGAGATCTGTGCCAGTTTTCCCTTTAATTGCATCTAAGACACACACCACGCTGAGCGCTGCTGCAAGAGCTGGGCTGCTTCGAGCTTTCTTGTTTCTTGACTGAAGAGCATAAGTTGTTCCTCCTTTCTCCATCTCCCTGAAGGAAAACAAAGGGCCCCTGCCAACCCACTGCTGGTGACCATCTCTCCCAGATTAATGTGGACACCAGAAGAGCATTGAGAGGTTTCTGTCACCCTGTTAAGTGCTGGTCCCTTTCAGGGAGCTTTTCTGTATTTGAGTACCCCTGCAGTCCTGAATCCTCTTGAAAACCTCCAGTTCTTCTCTTACACCACTCCAACACTTATCATTCAGCTGTACCCTATAGCCCTGCAGTGAAAGCCTGGCTGGCACCCCCCTGCTGCAGAGGGTGGCAGCCCCTGGCTGGGAAGGGAATTCAGAGACCATTGGGGTGCTGGAGAGCCACTGCAGAGACATTCATAGAATCATAGACTTGCTTGGTTGGAAAAGACCTTTGAGATCATTGAGTCCAACCATACCCATCCACTACTAAACCAGATCCCTGAGAACCTCATCCACCCATCTTTTAAATCCCCTTGGGGATGGGGACTCAACCATTCAGTCATTCAACCCCACCACTCAGCCATTCACCAGCAGCAGCAGCTGCAGCAAACCATGTCCCTGCCCCTGCCCTCCCTCAGCCCCAAAACACCGCTCAGCAGGACCTGGCTGTGGGACCCTGATACCAACATCCCCATGAGCAAGCTGTCTGCAGTGACCAGAGCCTACACTGTGATGCTGCAGGAAGTAAATTCTCCTGTTAGACAGAGAGATGTGATAATAGCCCTCAGCCGTCTCCAAGTGCACACATTTCTTCTTGCAAAGATAGGATGATGATTTGCTGCTTAAAATGTCTTTTTCTTCTGCACTTCAAAGGCAACTAACAAAGAAAAAGCACCCAGAAGACAAAGAATGAATTGATATTTAAGGCTTTCATATTGAAAACCAAAATATACCACACTTCAGGTGATATTTTTGTTTGTCATTACTAGATTGTTTGTATTTACTACAAGCTCTGAAAACAGAAGCGTAGTAAGAGCCAATATTGGAAAAAAAGCCTCACTTTCTTCCCTTTACTGAGGATTTCTCCACAAATGTCTAGTTCAGGGCAGTACGATTTAATGACAAATTAAGAATGTATTCACATACCCCCTCTTCTTATTTCTTTTACTAAAATGATCAGTATTTCAATAATTTGCTTGCGAAATTATTAGAGTAGTTTCTGAATTGAGTACCAAGTAGGTGTGCAGTGATGGAGAATTGTGTGTATCAGAGTACTGCTGATGGAATCACAAGTTATACACACGGAGCTTTCTAAGACATTCAATGGCTTTTTTGCTAGGAGTGAAAAGTGCTTTTTTGAATGGGTTTTATGGGGTCTGTGCCCGTGAACTGTACATCTCCTCTGTTTCTCCTCCCTGGTGCGTGAAAGGTCTCTTCAAATGAAGCAAGGGGATCTTTGCCTCTCTGGGGCATGCTGCTCAGCATTGCTTTCTACCTTTCCTCCTGCACACGTATTTCTGGTGAACACAAACATCCCTCATTTATTTCTTATTTCTTACCTTGTCTGTCTCAGAAACGGCTGAGGAGCTGTGTTTTACCTTCCCTGGGTCCCTTCCTCCCCTGGGTTTTACGGTGGGTTCTGCCTGGCTGTGTGGTAAAAGCGTCCTCCTCCTTGGCGTGACGTGGTCTCCTCTGCTGGCCCAAAGTCCCTGTCCTGCTGTGCAGCTTGCTCTGGTGCCTCAGTTTCTTTCTGGAGTTGGCTCCTGCTGTCAGCAACAGCTTCCAGGAAAGAATCTATTAACATCAATGCCAGGGTCCTTTCCACTCCATTATTTCCACGACCACCTCTTCTCCAGCACAAGTTACGGCCTGCACAGGCTCTCTTTGTACGTCTATCTTGACTCAACAGGTTCGCTGTAAGGCTTGGACTGTCCCATGGTCAGTGAAGCTGCAACGTTCTGTCTTTATTCACCTGCAAACAGGAGTGGAATGTCCTGCAGGCCTGCTCTGAGGCGGGTCCCCTTTCATGCTGTCTTCTGCAAAGCACCTCAGTACCATGCTGGGCTCCAATCCTTCCATCTCCTACCTCTGCCATCGCATATTCCTTTTGTCCCCCTTTGTAATCACTGATGCACAGTATCTTTCCCTAAATTTGCTTATTGCTTATCTTAAAACACTTTCTTTTTTTTTCCTTTGTTACAATCAAACTTTCTGTAGAGGTAACTTCTTGGAAACCTTCTGGGACAAGCCTTGGTGCTGAGGTCTTGTAACTCAGTACAGAGCTCATGGTCTGTGACAAGCCACGGCAACGTTGTACTGCAGGGGTACAGAGCTACAGACTCCAGAGAAAGCCTTCAGTGAACCTTTGGCACTGTGTTCAGCGTAGAAGTGCTGTTGTTTTCAAACCACTAGATAACTTCCACCAGACTCTTTCACCTCACAGCATCAGCCTGTGCACGGCCAGCAATCCCCTTCCTCGTGATGCGAGGCTCACCACAGGTTTGTCCTCTGCAGTTTTTCCAGGGTACAGATACTCCCTGTGTCCCTTTAACTCACCCAATGATTTCTCACCCAATTTCATGCATGCTCTCTCCTAAACAAATATTTATTGTGCTGCCTCTCTCCCACGATTCATCACAACTCTGTGCTTGTAGTCTTCCATTTTATAAAGTCACCTGGGAGAAAGCTGGCATGGAAGAAGACACTGCAACTACAAATGAAGGGATGCTGAATTGAATTGATTATCCTTTAGCTATGGACAAGGACACACTAGGGAGCAGAAAACAAGATCTGAAGCATGAAAAGTGTTTAATGAGACAGTTTCCTGGGCTACCTCATTTCTAAGCATTGTACATGGCAATTATTGCTCTGATTTCACCCTGGAGAGGAGACGATGCCCCTCCTCCTCCAAAGCCAGAGCCCATTGTTAGAGATGGGAAGGCTGGGAAGTTGTTTGTGTTTTCCCTCTCCTAATGCTCCTCAAAGAAGAGAAATTTGGGTAAGAGTCACTGACATCTTCTTGACTGCCTGATGCGGTGTGGTGGTCAAATAAATCTTCCTGGAGGTTTGAAAAGAGCAGCCAAATGAACCTTGCTGTGTTCATTCACTGTGGGCTTTGGTCATGACCCGTAGAACATGACTGGGTGAGCTTTGTGCTGAGATGCTCTGAGGAGGACACCAGGCGCATGTCACTGCTCACAATATGATCTCTTGCAGAATTAATTCCAATTAAGGAAAACAGAAGTTTTTAAGCGTGTCATTACAAAGTATGTGACTTCTTTAGGCTTTAGGTTGAAGTCAAATAGTCTCCTTCTTCCCACACCATGTATGTACAGCTCATGTTTAATACCTCAGCTGAACACTTCAAGATCACACCATGATCCTGAACTGCTCTTTCTTCTCCTGGCCGGGAGTTCAGTACAGTTCAAAGGCTGAAGTGTGGAAGCAGTAGCAAGCTCATGAACCTTCACCCATGAGTGGCACAGGTAACGCACTGACCCCACTTGCCAGCAGCACGAGCACTATTTACCAGAGCTCTGCATGTGCAGGTAGAGGAGACAAAAAACACCTTTTCCTCCTCGGTTGTGAAGGCAGAAGCATCAGGGCTGGCTGAGCTCTTCTATTCAGTGAGGCAGTTGAGCAAAACAAAAAGCATCATCCAGACAGGACCCTGCCCACTGCGAAATGCTGACAGCTGAAAGTGGCAGAGCCCATCACACACATGTGTAGGGAGTGAACCCACTTCTGCGGTATGGAACCCCCCCAGGATATCTGAACCAGCAAAACCTGAAATGGATCTGCAGTTTTCGGAGAACAGAGAAGAGCAACTATGCCTGTGAAAGCTGGAGGCAACACTAGATTTGCAAGTCAAATACGACAAACAGTGTTTGGGAATGCAGTCAGATCCCTTCACAAGAACCCACTATTCATCATAAAAGTGATTCACAGCCATCCAGTCCAGGGCCAAACAACAAGAGAAGCAGCAGGTGCCAGCATCACTGGGCAGAAGCCTCACTGACATCATAGAATTATTTGGTTGGAAGACACCTTTGAGATCATCAGGTCCAACCATCCCTGCCCACTACTAAACCACATCCCTGAGCACCTCATTTGTCCATCTTTTAAACACCTCCGAGGATGGGGACTCCACCACTTCCCTGGGCAGACTCTGCCAGGGGTCTGATCATTCTTTCAGTGAAGATTAATTTCCTAACGTCCAATCTGAACTTCCTCTTGTGCAACTTGACGGCGTATACTCTCATCCTATCACTTATTATTTGGGAGAAGAGACCAACATCCCTGTGTGGCAGTGGACAGTGAGAAGGCCAGCACAGCTGTGGGCACCCTGCAGGAGTCAGTGCTGGTATCAGGCTGGGACAAGGGCTGCTCGTACCCACCATGGGTCACAGCAGATGCAGGCAGTGGTGCTTGGTATGACATTGCCTTTGGCCTTGCTGCTGGACTGGGAAGTGTCTCTGCTTGAAACTGTGTCCTCAGCTGATTGGAGTTACACTTGCGAACATCTTTGCCCAAGTTGTCTAATAAATCCCTAACAACATTAGGGAAAGCCTTATTTTTTGATGAAAATCTTGACACCAAAAAAGGTGTCATTTCTAGAAATGTGCTGGAGACTCAGCCTCAAGCCCTGGGCTGTGCTGAGGGCTTGATTTTTCCCATAGGAGGAGTTCCATTATGGCAGGGGGAAATGCAAACTCCTGGAACAGAAAAGGCTGCTGTGAGTCCACCGGGTCCCGTCGCCTGCAGCGCGTTCAGCTGGTACCTGGACGGCTGCTCTGCAGAGGTTTACAGTGCTGCAACCTGCAGCTTGGCAAAACAGCCCTGTACGAGGAAGGGCGCTGGTGAGGTACCCGCCTAATTCCCTGCTCTCCACTGCCAAACTTCTTTGCAGGCAGTGGAGTAGGAATTTCATGCGAGACTGTACACTGATTTGCTTCATTGCCCTGTGTGCTGGCACTCTTGACACCCCTGTGAAAAGCCTTTAAGGTCATGCCCTGAGAACACGGGGACAGCGGTGTAAACGTGCCCTGGCTGCCCCTGTGGCACAGCCCTGCTCTGCTTTCTGGTCTTCACACTCAGGCACATCCCACAGGGCAGCCCCGCTCGATAAACACGGCGATAAACTCGGTGGCTGCTCACAGACATGACCATGTGTGAAGGTCACACAGTCGTCTCGCACTCACCCTGCAGCCTCGGGGTTCGCAGTTACCAAATGGCCTCGGAATGAATGGAAAATTCAATATCTTGTGCATCTGGCAGCCTGGGTTTTCCATGCAGCCAGGGCTTTCCATGACAGTTGCACCCCGGTATATAAATAGGTGGCCCTAGGGTGGTAAATTTGCAGGACAGCAAGGGATGACTTTGGAAGCAAAGGATTAATGCTGGATATGACCATGGAGTTTAAAGTGCACTCAGAGTGATTAGTTGCAGGATGTCACCTTCATCCCTCGGGGTGGCTGCCTCTGGATCAGACACCATGCTGACATCTCTGCGGAGCAGGGTGCAGGGAGGTCATCATGAGAAGAAAACCTGCACCACTCACTTCCCATTTCATCTTCTTAAGTTAACACAAAATACGTTATCATTTCCTATTTAATTTCAGAAACAGCTCAGACAAAAGGTCAAAAGAAATATCACCTTAGAGTTCCCAGACCTCCCTCAGATCTTCCAGGAGCAACACCCTGTCTCCTCTGAGAGTGGCTGCTGAGGGCATGGAGATTTTCAACAGCACTTGTGAGGGACTGCAGCCTGGCACCACGAGGGATGATGCCACCCGTGTGTCACCTGCTGTGCAGTCCTCCAGGACAGGCAGCCTGTGTCGGGAGCCGTGGTCACTGTCACCAAGGTTGAAGTGCACACAAATAACAACATTCAGGCTCTCTGCAAAAACACCAGAGGAGGTGGCAGGGAGTTCACCTGTGTCTGCCCATCAGGGCAGTGAATATTGAAACCTGCTGGCCTCCCACGGCAGCTGCTCTGTCTGTGTGGAGTCATGTCCTAGGACACGGCTTCCTCCAGAGTGGGATTGTTGGGTGACAAGGGACGGTTCCTGCTCTGTGCCACCTCCCCTGTCAAGACCAGCCCAGGTCCAAGGCAGGGGGCAGCTGAGCCAAGTGTGAGTGGTCTCCAGGGTCACCTTCCCAGGAACATCCACTCCTTCCCACTCCTTCCTTAGCTGCTCACAGCTCGGGGAGGCAGCTGTCTCAGCAGTCCAGGCTAACCAAAGCGAACAGCAGCAGCCTCCATAGAATCATAGAAAGTTTATCTTTTTAGCCCTCCTCTGTCCTCGTTCCAACAGTTCCATATCCTTCTTATGTTGAAGATTCCATCCGTGCTCCTGCCCTCCACTCCCCTCCCACTGCTGCCAGCACGTGGCTGGCACTGTGGCTCCCTGCGGCTTTCCCCGTGCTGTGGGTGACACTCATGCCACAGCCCTCGTGGAAACAGGTCCAACAGCCTCTGTTTAATGGTTCCTACTGCTGTGCTCAGAATTCCTCTCTCTCTTCGCTTTCATGCTTGGACTCTATGATCTTCAAAGGCTTTTCCAACCTAAATGAATCTAGAATGGGGAAGCCACTTTTATAGGTTTAGCTGGGGGTATCTGAGGCTTGATGCTTGGAATATTTGGCTATGGAAACCAGCTGATAAAATGCATTTAAGTGTATAACTGCGTTAGGTCCCCAGAATAACTTTGAATGTTGGCTGCTGTGGCAGAGCACTGAATCTCTCCCTTTATAACAGGGAGGAAAAATGCCTGCAATCCCGGGGGCTTAAAATCCCATCTTCTTCTGCAAGGACGCGGAGTCACTCAGTGTAATTCTTCTCCTGTTTCTCTAGAGATGGGCAATTGTACAGTCCATCACTGAGATGCTCAAGCAAGTGTTTACAGTGAAAAAGAGCACTATATAAAAATAAAAGGTTAAAAAAGAGCTGCAAGATCTTCATCGCCTTGTAAAGGTGATGATCACTATGTGTTTTACCTCTGACTTGCACTTTCTTTAAAGATAAGGCTATACAGCTAAGGTTATAAAGCATGAAAAAGCATTTCTAAGAAACACTGATTTAAAAAGTAATGGTAAATATATAAGTGGGCAAACAAACCTGTGTGGCTTATTGCATGAAATAACCATTAAGAACAGGAGAAAATGTGGAATAATCTGTTAAAACAGTGTGAAAAGTATTTTCAGATGGAAATAACAATAGCAAATTTGCACATTTACATTTACTTGTGTATTTCTGTGTATGAGAATAACAGGCTATTGGTGAATTATTGCAACTATTGTATTTTATATGGATCCTAATCATCAATAAATGGCGAGGAAAGCCATTGCTGCCATACAAAAAGTCAGAATGCCCAGTCTGGGGCATAAACATGATATCTGTAACAAATGACAGCTGTTTTTCTAACGATGCATCAGACAAATAATTCAGGCTTTTTTTCAGGTTAATTATCGCACAAATTCAACAGGACACTTTGGCTGGCAGCAGAAATCATGGGGAAGAAGCAGCCTTTATATTTCTATAGATATTCCTTCATGATGAGAGTGGGGAGGCACTGAAACAGGTTGCCAAGGGAAGTTGTGGCTACTCCATCCCTGGGGGTGTTCAAGGCCAGGTTGGATGGGACCTTGGGCAGCCTGGTCTAGTGGAACATGTCCCTGCCCATGGCAGGGGGGTTGGAACTGGGTGATCTTTAAGGTCCCTTCCAACCCTAACGATCCTTTGATTCTATGAACCCCTTTTAAATGAAACAAAACAGAGGAATGATGGTTCTCCCTTATTTGTACAACTGTAAGAGGAAGGAGCAATGGGCTCACAAATCGGGTGAGTACATTGAAGCTTCTGCCCCAATCTCTCTTGCTGTAAATACTGGAGATGTGTGTTCCTGGCTTCTCTGTTGGAAATACAGCCCATGCTGCCTTCACCTGAAAGGAGGCGGATGGAGCAGTCTCAGGGTGATGATTTAGGGAGCGGCATCTCCAGGGTAGGTGTCAGTCGTGCTGCAGAGGACTTTATGATGCCTCTGACAACCTTTAAGGCTTTGTTTACCTGCCCTACAGGAAAGCGAAGTAACTGGGCAGTTTTTATTTTGCTTTGGCTGTCATTATTTTATTTGTACAGCCAATGTGAGGAGCTGGAGAACAGCTTATGAGACTCTGGAGTCCTCAGGAGTAGTCTCTGAGGCTGCACCACTGCTCCAAGCTCTGCTCTACCTATAGAGATTTGACACAACTTTCTGCCAGCCCAACAGTCTGTAGGTCACCAGCTCTGTGAGTTCCCTAATTCAGATACCAGAAGTGCTTCCTATCTCCTGACACAATTCTTTTCTAAACATACAGCTTGTATCATCCATTGAGCGCTTTCGCTGTTTAGACCCTGTTCTGAAATGTCCTCATCCGTGAAATGTCTTTTCCTCAAGACAGATTTGCACCAGATTAAAGCAGCCAATGCTCTCAGTGGGCAACAAATCAACCCGTAAGGCTCCTCGGATGCGGGCCCCTGGAAAAACGCCATCTCCAGAAGGCAGTCTGCCTGGTCCAGACAACAGCTTTGGCTAATGTTTTTGGGAACGTTGTGCTACGTGGGACAGCACCTCACGCAGGGCAGGAACCAGCTTCAACCCACAGAAAAAAAACAGGTGCTGGGGGGAGAGAAGGACAAGGCATTTGAGTAGAGCGAGGGCTGCCAAGCGCATGGCAGTGCCCTGCTTGCTCCTGGGCATCGCTGGCTGCGAACACGCGGGGTGGCCAGAGAAGGACGGTGGTGGAGTGCGGGTGAGCAGTGCCAGCTGTGGTGGCTGGTGTGGAGGGAAAGCCCAGGCAGTGCAGGCAGCAGAGCGGCTCCCTCGGCATCGGCATCAGCTGGAGCCAGTGGGGCGCAGGCAGAGACACAGCTCCTGACTGCTCGTGGGTCCCAGACATCATCCTTCTCAGGAGGTTTTCCTCTCGTCCAGTGCCACCAGCAGACACCAAAGCAACTGACAGCGCCCGGCAGGGTATTCGTTTGCATCCAAGGACACTTTGCCGACCTGTCTTCTTCCTGGAAGGAATTAGAATTGGTGTGGTTTTGGTCAGCAGTGCTGTCTAAAGCACAAAGGCGACGAGGGCTTTATGCTGGCAGGCACATGGTGTTGCTCTGTCTGCTCGAAGCAGTGGTGGGCACTCCATCAGAGGCAGCCGGGCTTCCACAGCTTTCGAGGAGGGGAAAGACAGTGCTTTTGTCCCCTTGTCCTTGTGCCTGAGCTAGTTACAGGGGATTACTTTTAGAGAAAGTGCCTGTCAGCAGCTCCAATATCACTCACTGTATATTTTGATACCCTGTGTGGTCCTAATTGGTTTCACAGGTACCTTACACAGAATTACCTGTCTCACTGACATAGGAAGTAAAAATGTGCAAAGCTCTCGGAGCTAGAAAGATTGATGGATTGTGAGGTCCCTTTTGCTGTGCAGTTACCTGAAGGATCTGTGGTTTTCCTAGTAATTTAGAACAATATCCTTGCCCATAACCTACTTTTTCCATGCTTCGTTGCTCCCATCCTGGGGTGAGAAAGGCAGCAAGCTATCATTCTAAGGTGAAACAATTTCTCAGTGAGAACTTGAAGCAGTGTCACCAAAAAGCCGTGACAGAGACACCCTCCTCAGTACCGAGCCCCCACCACAGCTCCTCATGGCTCTGCCATGGTGCAGCCCATGCAAGGCTGCCAAGAACCTCCCTCCGACACTAAACTTGGTTGCGTCTTGTTCTGTGAAGTGAAGCTTCATCTGCTGTAAGAGACTACGAAGTGGTCTTTGGGAGGTGGAAGAGGAGGAAGAAAAAGGAAAGAAAAGCAAGGCTGTGGTTCTGAGCGCTGAGCCAGCCGTCCTCTGGAAAGGGAAATAAAAGCCAGCATGCAGCATTCCCAGACTGGTAATGGCATTCCTGCAGAGAGGGTTGTCTCCAGCAATGTCTCCTCTGTGAGGAGAGACATTCAGACAAGGAGATTGATTTTGCAATTCTCAATCTACAGGCTGTTAGCACAATTGCACTTGTTTCTTTCAGAAGCATTAGCAAGACAATTATTGAATTTAACACAGCCATATACAAATGCTTGGGTGATGCTTCAGTCACAAAAGATCAGAAATTGTTATTTATCTGTTTGTTTGTTTATTTATTTATTATTACACCAACTACCTCTCCCTTTTAGGCAGAGGAGCCAGATGGCAGCACTAAAAGAAAGTCAGCAGCAGCACTTTGGGGAAATAAAGTGGTTCATTTATAAATAAATAAATAATCTGTGCAGTCCATTAACCGGAGCTTAAGGCAAACAGCCTTAATGATTTTCTTAGTTAAAAGGAACAAGACCATTCCGAGAGTCCTGGTGGATTCTGGGACGAACGAACCAGCTGCTTGGTGCTGACAGTTGTCAGCCTGCTTCCCTGCCTCTGAGAGCACCCAAAGCCACCGGCAAGAGCCCAGTCCTCCTGAGCATGTTGGGTTTCGGGGAGGCATTGCCTGGCTCCGAGCTAAGAGCAGCGGGCAGAGGGTGCGACCGAGACAGAGGACGGTCACAGTGACAATACCTCGATAAATAAGTGTATCCACACAGAACTAAATTAATAACCTATGCTGAGTCTGCATAACACCACAGAGTACACGTGTAAAGATCAGAATCCTGGACACCTGGCCAAGCTGAAGGCTCCATTCAAAAATGATATGATCCTTCCCTCCCTTGGAGCATAAAGTGTTTTGGGTGTGGGAGACCCCATTCCTGTGATTACTTCAGGCTGTTAGGAGCAAATGGTGGCAGGCATCACGAAGAAGACTCGGTAGGTCATGGTTGTCCTTTTTTCTGAAACTCATTCGTACAGAACGATGGATGGAAAAAGTCTTCCCTGAAGAGTATGTTGCACGTGAGGAGCAGCTCCCACTGGGCTCCCTGCCGATGTGCTCCTCATCGACCACCTGCCAAGGGACCAGTGTCACACCAGGATCTTGCACCCTTTGTCTAGGGACACCTGGATGTAAGAGCGATGGGGTGAGATGAGGAGCTTTCAGCATCGTTCATGGTCAGAGGTTCTGTGCTGGAGGACCAAGGGGTGCTCAGCCAAATGCAGCCTTTTTCTTGGAGGCCTGAGGACAGCCATGTGTGTGACTGAAAGCTTGAGGGTGAGCAGGGACAGAGGATGCTGCGCGGAGTTGAAGCAGTTGCTGATAGGAAACCTCAACAGCAAAGCACGTGCGTTGGTGTCTGGTGCGGGGGCTTCTTGAAAGCCTTATCCTTTCTCCTGTTTTTCTGTGATTATTTCATAACATTTTCTTCAGAATTTTATGGCGTTTAATAACATTGTCGTTCTCAAGAAGTTAATTTCTACTTCTTTTGTACACGTGCCAATATCTGTTCTTATTATATGTGTTTGTTATTTGCAGACTACACCTGTAATTTCAGCAAACAGCTATGTGTGGTTCCTTTTGATTCACCGTACTTGTTGAACATGGAAAATCTATACCATTATGCATGTCATAATTGTTTTGAAAAAGCCAGATGGCTTGATTTTGCAGGAGCTATCAGAGAACATTGATTCGAAAGCTCAAGTGAGAGAATTTTTTCTGTGCGTGTAGGGTTTTTCAGAAATCATGGGGTTTTTTTCTTCATGAATTTCACTCCCTTTTTATTTTTCAGCAATAATTTCCTTCTCATTCAGAATGAAAACAGCAGAGTTTTAGGCCCCTGGTGACCAAGAGGGCCATTGCCTTCTGCCGGGCAGATGCTACGGAGACACGCTTGTGGTTAGTGCGCTGCTAATGACTGTGTCACGCAACGATGCTCTTACTGATGAGCCTGTTAATCCTGGTGGCTCTGAGGAAGATCCCACTAGGAGGAGCGATCCAGTGCCTGTGGTAGTGTGGCAGGAAGAGAAAGAGGAACAGAAGCTGCAATGATCTGGCAGGACACACTTTGGGGTGTTTTCCTGCAGCCACATTCTCTGCACATGAAGGGGCTGGAAGAGAAGCCGTGTTTCCCCAGCCCCGCTCTCATCCCAGCCCTGAGCATGCTTGGTGGCCAACGTGAGCCCCATGGCCTCTGAAGGCAGAGCAGACACGGGGATGGTTCCTGTGGCATGGAGCCCCAACCAGGACACCCACTGGAAGGATGCCAGGCTGGACTGGGCTGGACTGGGCTGGCTGTGTGCCCAGCAAAGGGAGTCAGAGTGAACAGATGTGTCCCGTTCAGCCTGCAGAGAGCCCAGCTGGGAGCATCAGGAGGCAGCTCCAGCACAGAGCATCCAGTCTAAAGTGCGATGGTTTTATACGTACTGGCAGGGAACCCTCCCATACGCTGCCACAGGCTGCAGAATCCCATGAAGATGATTGCTTGTGTTGTGATGGAAGCGACCAGTTCTTGACTTAAGGGATGAGTCTGTTTGGCTTCCATGCAAACTGAACTGGAGAGCACTGCATGTCACTGCAGCTTTTCAGCTCAGCTGTTGGGAGGTGGAGACGTACACGCATTTTGATATGTTGGGCCATGTGGACTTGAAAGGATAGTGCAGAGTTTGCTATAGTCACCTCTTCTGCAGGGGAAACCTCCCCATGAAAGTCTCAGTGTGTGCAGAGGCACAGATTTACTACACCGAGCTTTTGAAATACGCCTCCACTCATCTCTGTTTGCAGATGAGAATCCCTGACACCACTGCAGACAGCCCTGCTGGTTTGATTAAATAAGGCTTTATATTCTGATCAGCTTAAAAATATACATTTTTGTATATATCATTTATTACTTCTAAATTCTGTAGCAGTGAGACAGGCACAAAGCTGCTTCAGAATTACTTTTCTCCCCCAAACTCCAAGCCAATCGCCACCTCTCATGCTTATGGCAGCTGCTTTCCCAAAAGGAGTGATGGAAGTTTCGTGATGTTGGGGCCCAAAACTGAACCCAGGATTCGAGGTGCTGCTGACTGCAGACCCATCACTTGAAGCCTGGACAGGACCTGGGCTGCCCTGGGCTGGCAGCCCTGTGGGATGATGTTCCTTCCCAGCAAGGTGCACGCAAGCCCCAGGGTCAGCAGTCCTTGTTGAGGAAACAGCCTCTGGCAGCTGGAGATGAGTGAGACAACAAAAGGTGAATGGTTTTCTGCCACCTTTTGGAGCTGAATTGGCTCCATAGGGTGCAGTGATAGAAGGATAGCTCGGTTGGGAAAGACCTTTGATATCATCAAGTCCAACTGCACCTGTCCACTATGAAATCACATCCCTGAGCACTTTGTCCACCTGTCTTTTAAATCCCTGCAGGGATGGGGACTCCTGGGAAGACTGTGCTGGGGCCTGAGAATGCTTTTGGTGAAGAAATTTTTCCTGATGTCCAATCTGAGCCTCCCCTAGTGGAAGCAAAGAGGGGCAAGGGACCCTGCGGCTGGAGAGGAGGAGGAATCAGGGCTGGGATGATCCAAGCAGGCTCTGCCAGCTGCACCAGTGCCACCGTGCCCTGTCCTGAAAGCCGCCTGGCACCGAGAGGGACATCCATCAGTGTTCATCAGTCTCCAGGAGAACGAACAATCTCCCTTTGGCGTCCTTCCACCACAGGACTTGATTTAAAGCCTTCGTTGCTTAGAGTTATGTGCGTCTGGCATGCTCCACCACATATTTAACATCAGTTCAGGTGACCTGACAAAAAGACATTGAGCTGGAAAGCTGAGCCATTTTTCCTGGCTATTTCAATCGGCCTAACGAAGTTTATCACCCTTCCCTGCAGCCCTGCCCTTCTCCTGGCCCCAGTCTGTCACAGCTGCGGTTAGGATGTTGTGGAGGATGCCTGAAACCAGAAACATATTCCAAAGAAGCTCCTTCCCCTGCCAGTGGTTGTGTCTCAGTCCTGGGAGCCGTTTAGCAAGCCTGGAACCCTGCCCAGGCTGCCCCTGCCATCCCAGCAGCCACGTCACCCACACCCTGCTCCGGGAGGCATCAGAGGAGACACCAACGCTTCTCTTGCACACACGAAAACATCCAGCAAAATTGGATGTTAGCTGCATGAGCCTTGAGCCTTTTAGCCCTGAGAAGAGGAGGCTGAGGGAAGACCTTATTGCTCTCTGCAAATACCTGAAAGGAGGTTGTGGAGAGGAGGGAGCTGGGCTCTTCTCCCAAGGGACAGGGGACAGGATGAGAGGGAATGGCCTCAAGCTCCGCCAGGGGAGGTTCAGGCTTGACATCAGGAAAGAATATTTCACGGAAAGGGTCATTGGGCATTGGAAGAGGCTGCCCAGGGAGGGGGTTGAGTCACCTTCCCTGGAGGGGTTTAAGGGACGGGTGGACGAGGTGCTGAGGGACATGGGTTAGTGATTGATGGGGATGGTTGGACTCGATGATCCAGTGGGTCCTTTCCAACCTAGTGATTCTATGATTCTATGTGCAGGAAGGGGTAAACGCAGTGAACAGGCAAGTGAAGAAGGGTGTGGAGGTGTGTGACTGGCTGAGCACCTCCAGGTGAAGGCAAACACACCAGGAGGGCTCTGTCTCCCTCCCGCTGGAGCACGCAGAGGGCCTGGACTGGCTGGAAATGCTTCTGCAAAAGGAGAGGAACACAAAACCTCTTTGAAAAGAGATTTTACAATGTGAGTTGGTTTCCTTTCTCTTCCTACAACAAAGTAACAGAAAATCAAGTATCCATGAAAACCACACAAGGAGAAAGTTGAAAATCACAGAGAGTTAATTAGAAAGCAAATTAGAAGACAAACCTTATTCAGCCTCATCTGCGTTCACCATTTTAAACTCAGTATTTTTAATATGCTCAAGTGCACAGTTCATTTAGATTTAAAGTAAACACTTTGTTCAATATCAGACATAACAGGATTCTTGTACAACTGTCAGTTGGATGAACAAGAGCCTTGCACAGCGCAGTTCTTTACAGATACAGGTGTGAGCCTTGATATGCATAATTGCTCTTTAGCAATTTTTAAATGATGAAGTAATTGAAAATATCTAGCAAGTTAAATAGTTATACGTAAATAAAATTAAAGAAATGAATGGTCCATTATCTCATTTAAGAAGGCTTTTTTTTCCCTCAGAAGTGACTGTGTTTGATCTCACCCTGTGTCCCAGTTGTAATAATCCATGTACGTGACACATGGATTCTCTTACTGTTTCACGGTCTCCAGTGAGTGAGTTGTGGAAGGAAGTGTTTTGTGAGCCAAGCTCGAATTTAAAGGGTGTCTGCTTCTTCCTTTGCGAGTGATCATTAAATCTCCAGTCAGCTGATGCTTCCTCTTCTGATAACGTAGAAGCACAGAAGAAACGTCACCTTCCTCTGACTTGCTCTGCCAGATTTCTACTATAAATGGAAACCAGTTCATTCCAGTAAGCTAATTCCTTCTTTTCTCACACACGAAATACATGACTAGAGGGAAAAAGCCCCAGCAAACCACAACCAGGGAGAGCAAAGGGAACTGTAAAGAGGAAGGGGTGAGCAAACACTGCTCGCACGTTTTGCTGGGCTGACTTGTTCAGCACTGTTCAGATTTACAAGCAAGAGAGTGTCAGTGCTGTGGGCATGAAATTGGAGAACCATTCAAATAACCACCTTACCAGGAAAGGGCAGAAAATAACATTGCCTAAATGAAAAGAAAACCTGCCAAGCATCAACAAAAAATGTGTGTAGAAAATCAATGTTCAGAGTTTTCTTACTGTTAGCAGTAGAAAAGAAAGCTGGAAGCACTGGCATCGTGGTTGCTTGAACCAACTTTGATGTCCACTCTGCTCCCAGCAGGATGCTGGGCTGGAGAACCCAGAAGTCCCCTCCTTCCTACATTATTCCACAGCTCTTTGGCTCCGTGCTTGTCTCTGCCCAGCAAGGCCAAGGTGAAGGGAAGATTTCAGCAGGCAACTCTTCTCTCTTGGGCGTCAGCAACCTCATTTGCAGTTTCATGTTCTGGTTCTTCTGGGGTGAGAAGCCAGAGGGGAAACCTGACTTAGTACAGGTTCTTTTTTTGACCTTTTTCAAACAGACAGGGGGTGTCTGTGCCGGACACACACCAGGCCTTGCATTGGCACGTACTGCATGGATTTGTGCTGCACATGTTGTGGCTGAACACTTCGCAGAGCATTGCCAGGTTTATAGAACCATAGAATCATACAATAACCAGGTCGGAAGAGACCCAACGGATCATCGAGTCCAGCTGTTCCTATCAAAATGGATATGACGGAGCCCTCACTGCCTCGGTGCTTGAAGTAGAGTGACAAGTCATATCAGCCCCTGCAATTAAAGGAGTATCTTCTTGGCACACTATGTGGGCACGCAGCCCATCAGAGGGCATCCTCCTCAAGAGCCATCACTGCTCCAGCTTCCAAATGCCTTTAGAATATTTAGTTTTCTTTGCCACTGTGATCTGCCAGTATCCAAATATCATGTCTAAGACGGTGAGTGCTACAGGAGGTGTCGGGTGTTATGACCCGGGCAGGTAAGCTGCGGGGCTTTGGCAGCGGTGCCCTGTGTTCACTGAGAAGCCCAGGAATATCTGGGTTCAGCCCTGCCCCTTTTAACTGCAGCTGTCAGGACAAACCTTTCTGAAGACACCACCTTCTTTAATTTGCGGCTGCTGGGGACTTGTAACACAAATCTGCTGTGTTTGCTGCCTTCCCCTATGGCTCTGCCCAGCGCTCGCTGCTTCTGCCCGTGGTGCCTCTTGCTGCTTTTCCAAGTGCTGTTGAGGTGTTGTGGGCTTCTGCCATGCCTGTGACTTTCCCCACAGCTTAATGTTACCAGTCAGAATATGTTTCTCATGTTTCTTCGGAGATTGACCCTGTGCCTGTAAAAGCCACTTTCTGTACTGACCCTGTCCAGGTTACCCACTCAGTCATCTCGGGCAATTCTTCACTTGGGCCACAGAAATCAAACCCTGCTATATACACATGAAAATACGTTTATTTTGAAGACAATTGAAGTTTATAGCTCAAATGGTCTTCCTCGATTCCTGTTTTAATTTAGGGCTTCTTTCTAGCACTGCCTTCTGGGGCCAGTTCTGCCTTTTCCATTCATCTTCACGTTCTGAACATATAATTTACAGTGAGATCTGTTTAGATGACGTCCCCACAGCAGCTGGGGAATTGAAGGTGCTTGCAAAGATTTGTTTCAAATGTTTAGCTGTCATTAATTTGAAGATTATAGTCAGCGAGCTCTGTAGATTACAAAGTAAGAGGCAATTATATTCTCCTAATGTAACAGATTTAATTTTTTTAATAGATTGGTTTTGCATTTCCAAAGCTCAAAGAGAAAGGGATTTATAATCCTAAATGCTAACTCAGGTGAGTTAATTTACTTCTGTGGTTATAGTGGAAGCACCTAATCTCCAGACTTCCCTGTTTGCCAGCTTTTGTTTGGTAAAGCAAGGAAAACTAGTCTTACGTAACTGAGGTCATGTCAGAAAAGTGACTTTGTTTAGGTATAACTGGACAATGAACTAAATTTGGGAGGAAACTCTCCACCCAAAGACTGTGCTGGCATCCCAGCCTGGCAGAGGGAGGACCTCCAGCCGCTAGCCCTGGCCGCTCCGATGGCTCTGGTGGGCGGCTGGTGTGGAGCAGGCTGGGCGCTGCCATCAGCATCCGCACAGCTGCAGATGGAACCACCTTGTTTGCTTTTTGCTGGCTCTGTGGCACCTGGAGCAGCCCGGGAGGCTGCACTCACACCTCTTCCAGCACTTCAGCGGCTGTTCTGTGACTCCACTGGATAAAAGGAGGGATTTCACGTGGGCCAGTGTAATCGACTATCACACCATGCTGGAAGACAAGCCTCTAGTCTGCTGGTGGCACTGTCTCCAGCTTCTCTAGAAGACAATCTTTTTTCCTACAGTCCTGCCTTGGAATGTGGTCCTTGAGGTTTGTTGTGAGATTTTATTGCTGCTTTACTGTCAAAAGAGAGAATCATGAAAAAACAATCTCCCTTCTCTGTCAATAGGTGGTTTTTTATCATTTATAGGTTCAGTGACATTGCTCCTTGAAGAAATAATATAATATATTGCATCAACTTCTCTGTTAGGGACAACAAATACTTTCACTCGTATTAACTGGCATTAAAGATAGATAAAAAATACAAAATAATCTATTAAATGGCTTATATTTAACAACTTAACTTCAAACTTTCAGATGTAGCTGCACTGAGAGAAACCAGAACTGCTGGAAAACCCTATGGAAGTCCAGCGCTTGTGGGGCCTCTGGTTTCTGGAGGCTTTTGTCCTAAACCAGCTTTTCTTACCACAAGACAGTCTGTTTCACACTGGCAGTGGCAGAACAGGAGCAGGAATGGCCTCAGCCACCCTCTGAAGCGCCACAGCAGGTCTTCCAAGCAGCTGCCTTAAGGGAAGTTCAACCATTTTTTGTCTTTCTCAGATCTTTACAACTGCTGGGTGCAGATACAGCTCGCAATTAGCATACTGCATTCAGGTCTAATTCTGATTTGCATAAGAAGTTGAGAGATAATTCAATAAATGCCATCACATTCTCAGAAAATCTTGTTGAGATTTAATTGGATTGAACAATAATTTTATCTGGTTTTCATTGTATTAAATGTTCCAGCAGTGTATTCATTTTTAATTGAAGGACTTAATTCTGTAATTATTAGCATTCGGTTCTTCTGGAATCTCACTTCTTGGAATACATTACCTGTTTCGCTTGGGTCTTTTGACATCACTGTAAAAACCGTGCCAGATAGTCCTGGGTTTTGCCTCTCATACCTATCAGGTTGTGTCTGACACCGTGCTGGAAATCGGTGAACTATTAATAAATGAGTTAATCGCTGTGTTTTTCTGTCTTTCCTTCGTCTGCTGGAGGTTTCCTGGCATGAGTGGCTGAAGTGATGCCTACATTCCTCCGCATGACCCATCCTTTCAGCCTGAGCACGGTGGCTGCCAGGACAGCCCAGCTCTTCCTCCCCATCAGGGAACGGATCCTGTGCTCAGTAAATGCTTCAGCTGGTGTGGAAATGGTAAGGGCTGACAGGCTTAATGGTCACCCAGAATCGCAGTTGCTACTATGTCTGGTTTTAAAAGTGGGTGAGAAGTGAGGCAGAGGAGTTTCTTGGTGACCTTCTCGAGCCTGTGCAGCCAGGCATGGAGGATCCACAGCAAGAACTGGGGACGTGCTGGGTGAGGGCTCAGCACCGCTGGCAGAGACATAGAGGGGTGGATGGAAGGAGAGTGCCCACCCTGCCTTCAACCTCACATGCTAGGGAATTGCTGGGATCTCTCCTTCAGGGCTGAAACACCCACCTGCCCAGCCAGGGAGCCGTGTCCCTCCAGCCCATCGGCAGCGAGGTGGCTCAGCGCTGCTCCGTGGACCCCTCGGCTGCATGAAAGCAGCCGCCGGGGCACGAGCAGTCAGGGCACAGCGGCTTCCTTGCCTCTACCGTGGTGTCCCTGGCCTCACCACTGGGCTCTCCTGTTGAACTGGTGCATCCCAACAGGATCCGTCACTAGCAGGGTCCGAGATGTCACCAGGAAAGAGCCAAGGAGAAGAGATGAGCTTTCCTTACAGCAGCTCCAGGCTGCTGCAGGGTTTGGGGCGGACATTTCCAGCAAGGAGACGTCACAGAGAGGATGAATTCCTCCTTCCTTGGACATGGCAAAGGCTGGGCTCGCCCTCTCCAGTACCAGGCAATTAACATCTTGATTTGCTCAGCAGACAGAACGGATCATCAGCAACCGCTCCCATCATCACTGACCCAATGTAAGTTACTCGTACGAAGTTTTATTGTTGTTATTAGTATTATCAGGCTGCACATCAGGCAGAATTTGTCAGAAAAGATAGTCCTGCTTATCAATCAACTCATATTCAATCTTCTGGCACCGTCTCACCTAACAAGAGATCACCTTTCATGATTACAAATCCTTCCGCTAACTCTATTGTGTCCATGGCAGTCTGCAAAACTTGTTAGTTACCACTAATAATGCTTTAATATTATCAGCTAAGTATTTTCTACAAAATTAACATTTATATATTATTAAACAATATACTAATAGTGAACAATGATTCAATATATTCAATGCTACCGTTAATCATCTCAGACCTAAATACTGATCTTCCCTTGATGTGTGGGTTTTATCATTTTCAGTAAGAGGAACAGTACAGCACGTGAAGTTCCTTGATCTGTCAACCCTATTTATTATTTTTCTGCTATTGTTTCTGTCAAAACACTTACAGAATTAAATTGCAGCCACAGATGCTCAGCTGTGTGCTGAATCTAGAGGTTGTGTGAGCAAACACCCCTCTGGCACTGGTGCACCTTCTTCAATGTGAGTGAATCCTCACCCTGTAAATAATTGTAATATTTAACATTACATGAAGTTTCGGCATGAAAACTCTTGATTTGTTTTCTCAGAACTAAATACCAGTCAATATTATATTTTTATATTGTGGGATTTTATCCCTATTTAACAGAGAACTTATTTCTGAGGATCGTGGTTCTTCCCGAGGGTTTTCAGGGATAAAGGCAGCCAACCTGTAAGACAGGAGCATTTTGTAGAGTGCTGAGATAAATGGGAAGCATCTGCCTAAGCAGCAGCATTACAAAATCCTCTCTGCCAAAGTCTGCATTAAGCAATATCAATATTTACACAAGAGAAGTAGATTTGGCATCGAATATTGAGCACGGCTGGTGCAGCGTGACAAGCAGCAGCTCCATCGGCGACGCGCTGGACCCCACGCCCGCAGGCTCGGCTGCTCTGAGCTCCTTGGCCCCTGCTGGTCCCCTCTGCGTCCAGGTGTCGTTTGCCTGCCGGCTGTCTCCTGCCTCTGTGTTTTCACTGAGACAAGGACTGGGAACCCCTGATGCTTCCAGAATCCAGCCTCCAGGGCTCAAAAGCCTTTCCAGCCGTGGCTCTAGTTTGGGTCTGGGTTGGTTGTGCTTGTGAGGGCAGATCCCTTATGAAGACCTACATGCTCAGTGTGTAAAGGAGAGATAGAAATAAGAAGTCTTCCAAGAATGGCTTAGAAAATATCATTTTCATCTAGGTTCTTTGTGTTATGACAGAATTTCAAAGGATATTGCAGCATTTGTTTATATGAAAAAACTTGAGGATGCTGACCAGCTCTGCACCATCCCCGGGACAGTCTGGCAAGAGGAGGACAAGAGGGCAGGCAGTCTTTTTTTTCTCAAACGTACATGCCTCGCTTTAGTTTTTTTGTTTCTTCTACTGAATCTTTTCCTTTTCACCCTCTCCATCTCTTTTTTCTTTTCTTTTCCCCCTATTTTTTCATCCGTTAGTTCAGAGGCACTTCATAGTCCAGTCAGCACGGCTGCCGGCTGCTGCTCTTTGGTGTCTTTTCCAGGTGTTTTGACCTATGGCCCTGAAATCCAGGAGCTGTGAAGGTGAATCATTAAGAAGAAAAGCTTTGAGAGAGGCGCAGAAGCACACAAAGCTGCTTGCTGGTGGAGTTTTGCCCTGGAAGAGACTCCACCGTGTCTCAAGCAGTCACTGACGTGGGCAGGCAGCAGACACGCCAGATGGATGTGGTGTCCCTCTCTGTCCTCCCTTTCCAAAGAGCATTTGGAGTTCTCTTCTGCACGGAGCAGACAGAAACCGTGTGAGCTCCCCAAAACTAGCTGTCATCACCTGCAAACTGCCTGCTTTCCTCTTTCTTTCTTTCCTTTGCTCTGCTCGCTGGGCAGGGTGTGCATACCCCCACGTACTGGTTCCTCCTTCAGAGACCTGATACTAAGTAAGAGCGTTTTAAACAGCACAGTAAATACACAGACCACCTAAACAGCTACAAATTTAGATGTACCAGCTCTGCTCCATCTGCTGCTCCCTGGTAATGCAGACACACCACGACGCCGATCTTGAGTTGTTGATGTCTGGAGAAAGCCTCTCCTACTCCTTTCCCTCCAGCTGTGCCTGCCTTTCCTATTATAAATCAAGCTGCTTCTGCCAGCAGCTTTTAGCAGGTTTTTCTGGCCTGTTTTGCTCTCCCTCCTGCCATCCCTGTGGATCTGCTGGGCTCCCGCTGCTGGCTTGGGCAGGACCAGGCAGGAGCAGCGTGGGCTGTGTGGCCCTCTGCCAGCCACCACCGTGGGGAAGCTCCCGCCTGCACCGTGCAGTGAAACTACGATTCCACTCGTGTCCTTAGATAAACCAGCACTTTGGCTCAGGCACGCTCCAGAACTGTGAGAGTGGCAGTGCCAACGCATGGCACTATCCCCTCAGGATCATAATGATCCTACGATTCTGTGATTCTTCTATGATTTGTTGGTGTGAGAGGAGGAAAACTCATACACAAGGTCAGCTTTTTTTTTGACATCTCTCTCAGGACTGTAACCTCCTTAAACAACCCGCTGCAACTGACAGAGTCATCTCTGCTCTACTGGGTCCCAGACCTGGGAAAGTAATGCTCAAAGAGAATTGATGAGTTATCAAAATTCCTTTCAACAGAAAAAGAAAAATGATGGAACTACCCCTAAAGGTTCAAATAACCCCAAAAGAAGGAAAAAGTAGTTTTCTCCATGAAGACAGACTCTGCTGTGTGGGGACAGACATTTCTGGTCACAGGAGAGGTCCCAGTTGCACCATTTAGCATTACGTGAGGCTGTGCACAGGTGGAGCAGAACCGTGCTCTTGGATGCCAGAGCTCTCCAGGGCTGGCAGGGAATGGCAAACACCAGTATTACCCAAAAACCTTTCAGACCTAAACCTTAATTACCCCAAACCCCCATTATTTCTTACTTGGAAGCTGTTTACAGAAGCACAGACCAGTAGCGAATGACCCATCTCCAGGCTGCTCTTGTGGGCAGGAATTCAGCATTCCTCGCTGCCAGCTGGGAGCCTGTGCAGCACTCCGAAGGATCGGTGACCCCAGAACCCACCTGCACCCCAAGTTTAACCCAGGTAATATAACACAGAGCACTGCTGCATTGCATTCATGACCACAGCTGACCACTCACATGCCCAGGTCTATCTGCTGAGCTTGACTTGGACACCGTGGCTCCTGTGTTAACGCTTTGGGAGAGGGATGCTTGTCACTCCCGAGTCGTCTTTGAGCTGGCAGGCTTGAGCAGTGGGAAAGGATAGCCCTTAGGGTTTCCGGCTGTCAGCAAAGCAAAGGAAGGATAACATCATATCATTTCTCATCCCTGAATGTCTCTGCTTATGCATTGACTCACAGAAGAGGAAGGTGGAAGCAGTGGATATAGGTTATCAAAGGGAGTTGTTCCGCGCTGGCTGCCTGACCTTCAGCAAACCAGCATCTCTTGGCCTGATCTGACATCTCTGGAAGTGCAGATAATGCCTCCATCTCAGACCTGGCATTCACAGGTCTGATTTTCACAGGCAGTCAGCTCCTGCTACTCTCATTTTCTGCCCTACATTTTCCCACATACGTAAGAACAGATCCACAAGAGAACTCAGTGATGACTGACTCCATGATTTAGTCTGTTTTCTCCTTTGGAAAAAAACACTTTGCAGATTAACAATCAAGTTAACAACTTCTGTGTTGTATATGGAAGTACATTACCCTTGTGGCAAACTTCATCCTATAGTTCTGCAGCTTCACAGTTCTCTGATAACACCCTTATGTTGGCAGAGACATGGGGCAGAGTCTGATGGAGACTCATTTAGACTTTTATAAGATTAAATTTCTGGTTCGTGAGAGGAAAGAAAGCTTATTTCTTTCTGTGCCAGATCAGAATCAAGGATCTGCATTGCTCCCGATCTGGTTGATGGAGTGAGCCCTCATGTTTTCAGCCTGTTTTGGTTTTGTGGATGTTTGCATTTTGGAGCACTACTGTGAATCTGGCGCCAATAGCCAGCAGCTGGGAAAACAGCATTTGCTTGAGGATACAGACACAGGAGCTGCTGGGGGTTTGCTCTGTGAGGCTGTGGGTCCAGGGCAGCAGAAGCATGAATTCCCTCCCAGCACAGAGTTCTGTTGCACAGAAAGGGTGTGGAGAAGCAGGGACCTAGGCAGAAGCCCTGTCCTTGCAAAAAGCCCTGCTTGTCTCTTTGCTCTGGATGGCCAAGTGGCAGTCCGATAGAGAGACGCCTCTGAAGCTGCTCCTGCTGAGAAAACTGGCAATGGGAAAGTATCCAGCTATCTCCATGCAATGTGGTCCGTTCACCCTGAACGTAGCATCCCTATTCTGCAGTGGAAGTGGGCAAGGGAGGCACGTGAAGGTGTGTGGGTAGCTTTGGCTGCTTCACCAGCAGCAAAGGGACCTTGCTAAGCCCCAGGGAAAGGAACATTCACCACAAACTGGTATTTCACCCCCATAATAAACACTGCTGTTGTGAAGGAAGTTAACCACAGCCTCTTACATCAGAGCCCTTCCCGCTCCCCTCCCTGCTGCGCTGCACCCTCCCATGTGCCCAGGAGCAGCAGCCCTGCTCCCCAAAACAGTGACAGTCTCTGTCACCCTGCAGAAGGCAGCTCCATCCCCGGGGTACCGTGTCTGTCCACAGACCTGCAAACCCACCCCCTCCAGCATCAGCTATCCTGAACTATCAGTACATTCAAAGCCTTGGAATCCATTCCCTTTTGCAATTTGTGCCTCTGTGCTCTCAGGCAGAGCTCGATGCTGCGGCTTTTAGTCATGCTGTAAACCCCACTCACTTCAGCGTGGAGTATCCCAGGGTGATTTTGAAAGCTAAAGAATCTGATGGAAAGAGTTTTTAAGGCATTTTCAAAACCAGGTTTTTTTTTTATTTCCTCAGTGCTGACACATCTCCAGAGGCTGTGTCCTGATGGCTGAGTGTCTTTGCACATCCTGACAGACACAGAGCTGTGTCATTTTCCAGAAATCCCAGAAACACCATTTACCTGTAGCTCACAATCAACCCTGTTGCCACCACAGCTACACCTCCCATTTGGGCTGCTTCTGGGCAGTAGATATCCTAAGCCTTCCTGAAGTATTCACCAGCTCCTACTTCTGTGTTTATTTACAAATGGGTCCTTTCCAATGTGATGCAGCCAAGGTCTGGGTTGGCAGGAACCCTGAGGATACAGTGAGAATCCATGTCTGTGTAAATACTGTGACAGCCGTGAAGCGAATGAAAGGCAAAGGCAATAGGACTGCAGATAAAATATTTTTAAGAAACAAATTGATCTCTTGGTGAAGAGACCATGAATGAGTACCTCCCCCAACATGTCCAAAGGCACGTGCTTGCCATTCCCAATCTCCTAACTCTTTGTGACAAGGAGGCTCCCATAGTGCTGGTGCTCATGAGGAAGCTTTTCCTTGTTTTCCTTTGTACCCAGGCTGACTCATGCCTGTGTCACCCCATTTTAGAGAATATCCTTTCTGGATCCCTTTCAGGGATGGCAGAGGCTCTGTACCCATGCGTCATTCCCAAGGTCAGGTGACAGCATCACTGACCAACTGGCTCTGAACTTGGCCTGAAAATGCAGCCACCACCCCACACTGCCCTGTGAGCCCAGCCGCGAGGCAGGAGGCTGCAGAGATGGGTTGGAGGAAGAGTGCCTGACCCTGAGCTATTTCAGCCTTTTCTGAGATACCAGTTATTGCTAGTTCCATTCCGATTCCCCCCTCTTCACGACAATGATCCTTGGGTAAGTAACAAGCACCATCACAGACATGACAGAGATGATCCTGGCTGCTTGGGCTGCTAACTGAGCAATCAGCTCGGTGAGGGCTATCGAGCTGCACAGAGACAATGGTTCCTCCTCCCCACACGCGCTTCAGCTCAGCCTCCCCTGTTCCACCCTGAGGCAGTGACGTTGCTTCCAGTTCCTTGCACACTATTTTTAGAAATAGAACTGCTTAAATGAAATCCCTTTAGCTATTTCAATTTGCCACCATGATGCATTTACACCTTCACCAACCAACCCAGAGCAGTAAATCTAGCTTTCCTTCTTAGGTGGGGATTGCCAAGCACAGCGATGTGCATTGTTGGGAAGCCTCCTCCAGCTTACCTTGAGCTGGAGGAGGGAGGATTGGCCACAGAGGAGCATCCCTCGAGCTGCCCACGCATGCAGCACCACTCACTGTCCTGGTGTGGGAGCCCCTTGGGCAGCGATGCTGGTTCCCTGCCACCCCGGCTGGTGACAAGGTCTACGCTACCCCTGGCTCCTGCCCTGCCTGGATGGGTGTCCTGGAGCAGGAGGGCTCAGCTGAAACCCCTGAATTCCAATGGGTGGCCAGGGGCACATCCATCTGCTCTGGAGCTGGACCAAGAAGTGACCCCAGCTCCAGGCAGGCAGCAGGGACAGAAGAGCCTGTTTTGTGTCCCCACAGCAGGCTGTGGTCCCTCTGCCCCCAGCACAGCCACTCGTCCATCTCTCACAGCACATTCAGCCTCTGCACCTCTGCCATGGAAACGTACCTGTCCCCTCCTTCCCCCCCATTTCTCCAACACTCAGACTCCAGCACCTCCCACAGCAGCTCTGCCTTTGCTGAAATGCAATTCAAGAGGGGGCAGAGAGGTAAAGGCAGTTTGAGGAGAGGGGCTTGTGAAGCAATTGGGCTCAGTGGCCAACAGATCGGTCGGAATCTTGTTCAGAAACAAGATTCTTGGAAAGAGGAAAGGGTGAAAGTAAATGGGAAAGCTGCTTTGAGAGACCTGTTCGGTTTTTTTTCACCTGTGAGGTTTTTTTTTTCCAAAATTCCTAGGATGTGAAGAGGTAGAGAAATAAAAAAAAAAGGTGGAATAAAAATATGAAGGCAATTCAAAACCTTACTATCAACAGAAGTGCCTAATATAGTCCTGAGCTGTCTTCTGCTTCTTATGAAATGCACCACAGTAATAATAAATGTGTTGTAATACCTGACAGCTCCATGAGGTCATAAATATATGGTAGCTGTCAATAATTCCCCTTGTGTTTTGTCAAGATAACACAGCAAAAAACTTACATCAGTGTGGTGTTTATGCAGTGGCTGGAACTCCTCAAAGACACGTTAAGCAAAAGTCAAATTATTAAATGAAAAGAAGTGATTCCAGGTTAAAATATACAATAATAAAGAGGAACAAAGCTTTCAGTAGCAATACTTAATGAAACCCAAGGACAACTGTGTGCATGTGTGAAAGGTGTAGAAAGAGCTATAGGATGAAAGCCTCGGTACCTGCTCCTTGTCTTTTCCTTCAGAGCTGGGGGAAGAAGAGAGCTTTGGATTCCTGACCCCAGCCTGAAGGAGCAGGAGGTGGGTGCTGCTGCACAGACAGGGTGTTCATTGCAGGCAGGTACCCACCAGACAGAGATCGGATGATCCAATCCCTCATCGCCAGCCCCCACAGCTGCCCCAGCCCTCACCTCTCCCCCTGGCCCCTCTCCTGCCACCCCAGAGCAGGCAGCTCGGCTGCCCTGACCGGAGGGGCCATCGCCGTGCAGGCACCTGGGCTGTGTTCACAAGTGGCCAGAGGTTAATCCTGCCAGGGACACAGATTATTAAACCTCAGCCTGTATTCACTGTGGCCCCTTTCCTTTCATCAACTCTCTCCTCCAATATTGCATTTCTGATTCTTTTGGGAAAACAGGGCACTATTTAATAAGAACAACAGGTTGCCTCAGCACACCTGAGTATTCCTGATTGACTCTCAGGCTTCTTTAATAATTCATCTGCAAGATAGGTCCTGTGTATCCAAAACACACCTAAGGGATGCCCTGGAAAATAAAACTGAGTTTGAAGATTTTCCTGCTGGATGCTGTGGGCTGAGAGCCTCTTCTCAAGCTGGCTGGGCAGCAAACCCAGCTGTCTGTCCTGGGAAGAGGTGGTTTCTCCTGGGACTCTCTTCATTTCCTGAACGAGAGCTAAACCAGGGAACATAGTGAAGCAAGTAAGCAGCAAAAACCCAAGAGCTGCTGCAAGCAGAGGGCAGAAAGGACAAATACAGGCCTGAAGAATGGCTTTGCCTGGAGCGTGGACAGCTTTACGTGTGGATCATGTGGCATTTCAACCTGCCTCTTCCAGAGTCAGCAGATCCCCGACTAGGGGTTTGTTTCTAAGCAGAGTTTGGTTTGGGCTCGTGAAACCTTAGGAAGCCCATGTTATAGCAGGAAAATGCAACCGTTCTTGCCTGTGTTCCATCTTCTCTGAATTTTGGGGCTGTTGCGCTTGAGCAAATGGTGACACAAAGGAGACAAAGCATAGAATGAGGCTCCACTCAGACCTCCCAGTGCCACTTCTCACTAGGAGTTGCCCAGGGACATCTGGACAAACAAGGCATGTCTAGCAAATGGGGCTTTCTTGTCAGCAAACCCTCCTTTGATGTCAGACCAGCAGCAGCTCATGAATGTAGTTCCAACAGCAGGAGATGATGATGGTCCACAGATCCAGCAGAGTATGGCATGTTCCTTGCAGCTACTGCTGCAACTCTCCATCCTGACCCTTGAAGAAAAACATTGTCCTTTTTCTCTTCTCCTGACCTCTCTTGGATACACCTGCTGATGGCGAGCATTTCCTGCTGCTCCAGAAGTGACTGCTTTAATATGGGTTTTCTACATTCTTCTATAAAAAGACAAGATTTCTGCTGACTGGTGAAGTTTTGCACTCATGTATTTACATGAATTTCACAATCAGGGCTCCAAACTAGAATGAGGCAGGGGAAAAGGAGGACACACAGGACAGGGTCCTGTTTTTCCTGTCTAACACATAGAAACAACCTTGATATCAGCTTAGGGAAGCCAACGCGTACTGGTAACTGAGGGGTAAGCAATCTGCAGGCAACACATGAAGGAAACTAGGGTGGATGTTTCAAGAACACAATGGAGTGGATTCATCCTGAAGCATTAGTGGAAAATGAGTGTTTAATCTTTCCTGACTTTAACAGCACAGGCATATGCACCAAACCCATTTGCTAGGTGGAATTTATTTCTCATTCTTGTTTTTCCACAGGTTTTGAGTTTCTTCCCATGTTCTGTTAAATCCCTGGCAAAATTTCCCTCGAGTTCAGTAATAAGTTACACCCTTTATACATTATAAACCTCTGATGCTTCCTCGGAGTAATAAAAGGATAGAGTGTTGTGTTGGAGCAGCCAGGAACTCTGAGAATCACTTACTCTGTCTTACAGGGCTGGTGAACTTGTGGGGAGCACAGGGGCTCCCACACTGCTGGATGTGTGCGGGAGCCAAACGCCAGCTGATGGTTCCAGTCACTCATCACATGTTTCTCCCTGGGTGGAGCTGGCAAAGCCTCTCTGTGCTTCCTGCAGGTTTGTAGCTGATGTCAAAATAAAACCATCACCACCCAAATGCCCAAATTTTCAAACATCTAATGATATTAATAATATTATTAAGAAGCTGCCACTGAACATGTGCTTTCTGGTGCTGTTCTGGGAGATTCCATAGGTGAAAGAGAACTTCTATTTTTCATAAGTTCAGGACCAGTAAGCCAAGTGAATGTGCAAGTCTTTGGATACTCATGATGGGACTTAAAGAGCCTCTGCAAGCCTTCTGTCAGCAGCCAGGTGTCAGCTCAGTTATGGTGCTGGGAAGCCAGCCCTAATGAAAGATTGGTGCAGATCAAATTATCGAGATAACTCAGAGTATAAACCACATTTCTCTGCATTTCTCTATATCATGAGCTTCATTTGACTAAATTCTAGCGTTCCTCCACATCACATCAGAAATCCCTGCAGGACTCTGTTAAGAATCCCTGCTTTGCACCAGCAACTCTTGGACCAAAGAGATGCCATCCTGCCCACTCCCAGCAGTGCAGCAAGTGTGGCTCCTGCTGTCCTCTTCAGCCCTGGACTGCAGTGAGTCCAGGTTGGGACTGGCTGCTGCACCTATATGCACGTGCTTATGGTCACAGCAACCACTTCAGTCCACGGAGCTGCCATATGTAACTCCGTGCTTCTAAACGAAGGAAATATCTCAGTATGAAGAGACACAATATGATCAGATGTTGTTTCATTCAAGAAATTGGAAATGTCTGAATTAGAAACATCCCAAACATTTCCTGGACTCTTGTCCACCCAACAACCATTGATCACGAGGCCACAGGTGTCCTCAACACAGCACCTGCCCCCAGGGATGTGCCCAACACACCTTAACAAGGCCCTGCTGCCCCAGCATCCCTAGAGCACTGACCTGCTCTGGGTTCAGGTCACATCCCTTGTCACTTTGGTGTTGCTTTTGGTTCCTGGCATTCACACAGTGTGCAGTTTTCATCCTGCCCCAGTTACGTGTAGGAGAAGCCCACAGCTCACCCACAGTCCTGCCAGAGATTGATGCTCTAGGCAACCTTTGCTGCTTCTGATGTAATTGGTGAGTCCCGCTGAGTTTGAGGTTGATCACTGAAGATTTCAAGTTGTTGCAGGTGCCAGCCTCCATCCACAGCAGATGTGAGGGATGGAGTCAAGCAATGCTGCAAACGCACTGTGTGCTCCTGCCCTTTCAGTGGTGGTTCCCCACTGAGCCAGGTCCTGTGAGATGCTGGGAAAGCAGGATGGCCTCACACAGGCATCCCAACAGCCCTCAAACAGGAGCTTATATTTGGGTGAGGAGCTCCCACATCCTTATAGCTGCTGTGGGGCTTTGGCCATCCTGCCTTTCCTGATGCAAGGGAACTCAATTGGTAGATGGAGATAGGAACATTTGTTAACTAGAAGTCATTTTGTCAGCAGTGATCTTAAACTGACAGCTTTGAAACTAAAATTGCTTTGCAGACACAAACAAAAAGAACAGAACAACAAGCTTAACATTTGGAAAACTCATTACTCAAAACTTTATCAAACTTAAAGCTAATGAGCCTGATTTACTGCTTGAAAGACCAAATATTTTGTTAAAAATACAGATATAAAAAGACTTATAGTATCTTGCCAATTATGATAGCAAAATGCATCATTAGGTATTCCACACTTTTTCCCACGTTTCTTCTTTTTCATGTATCAGAACATCTAACCAAACACAAGAACATTACCACAGAGCATTTAACAAAGATGCTGCTGTGGGGATGGACTAGCATGTTCTAGGAGGCTTCATCCCTCAGATGAGAAGAGCTGTCTCATTTTCCTACACCCCGCAAGTAAAACAAAGAGTGGATCTCTGAGGGTGCACATTTCAGGGTGGGGAGGAAGCCAAAGGAAATGATAGCTGACAGCATCCCCTGTCTGCACAGATACACAGAATAGCCACTCACACACCTTCCCAACAGCAAACAGAGCAGATCTTGCATTCAGTGACCAGCTTGGCAAGAGTCCTCACCCACCACATCTCCTCACAGCATCCAAACTGTTCCTTACTCCGAGCCCTGTGCCATCAGCCAGGAATGAGGTGCACTGCACTGACAAGCCATTAATGTACTCCCCAACAGAGGAAAATATGGGAATGCATTTATGAACCTGGCTTATCTTCTGACCTGCCAGAGAGGATAGGCACCCCAGTGCTCAGATCCAGCTGATCATTCATGTCAGTAAGGCATGGATAAGTTAAATTTCATTTGCTTCTCTCCGTCCACCCCCCTCCAAACACACAAATATTACAATTGTGAAAATTCAGTATGTGTTCTCGAAAAGCCAAGGCTCTCATGCACAGCTTACCCAGAAATGTGTTTAAATATTGGTGTTTGTGACGCATTTCTCAGAATCCTCTGTTTTGCCAGAGACTGGTTTGGAAAGGCTTACTCTAAAAGGCATAGGGGGAGCTAAAATTATAGCCCACAAAGCCTCTGACAGAAGCTGTGCCTTGGCAGCAGCATGGATTGCATGCTAAAAGGCTCCACATGGGAATTCCCAGTGCTCTCTTCAGCACACCATGGTCTCTGCTGGTTAGCACCGGGTAACCAACAGCCTCACCAAAGAAAAAGCTGCTTCTTCATTTCAAGTCCTTAAAACAAGTCTCTGGCTCCAGACCAGTTGTCCAGCTAAGGCTTCCAGTGGAAAAAGCTCTGATGGACCACTCAAGGGTCACACTGAGTGGGCAGCAAACAATTTGGCTGCTGTGGCTAGAGAGAGATAGATGTCTAACTCCTGTCGCTCTGAAGGGCTGCCAAGAACCTCACGGCAGCAGCCAGAAAGGCACAAAGGAAGAGTTGTGGGCCTGGAGACAAGCAGCACACTGCCCATAATGATACAACTCACCTCTGCTAAGCACAGAGCAGTAAGACATCTCATGGAGCCACACAGCAAGTAGGGGCACATCAACCTGGAGCGCCTCTCTAGGACATCTCGGTCTCAGGAACTTCAGTCTTCTACAGAGCAAAAGCAAGGATCACGTTCAAAGCAACAACAGCAACAACTGAACTTAAGGGTATAAACTCTTCCCTTTCCTCTCTTGCTCAAGAGCAACCTCCTTAGGCTACTCACCTGAGGGCATCAGTGCTCAGGAGAGCAGCACAGAACCTCCTACCATACAGACTTTAACACACAAGGAGCCCCTTAGCGATTCCACCCCTTTTATTGCTCCCTTCCATCTGCAGGTGTTTTCTTTTTTCACCTGTACTCCTTAGCAGGAGTTAATTGTGGCTCCTGCTGATGCTCTTGGCATCATGCAGCTCACCTGTGCAGGGGTGAGGAGACTTTAAATCACAGCCCATTACCATGTTTGAGGCACATGGTTCTGTATGCTGCTTGTGAGAAGGTGTGCCTTGCTATAACCTGCATGGGTATAAGATGCTAAAATGACAAAATAAGGGTTTTTACCTTAGCTCAGCATGAAAACGTAGTCTTTCTAGAGGAAATGGTCTTAACTTGTGCTGGGGGAGGTTTTGATGGGATATTTGGGAATATTTCTTCCCAGACAGAGGAGTGAAGCCCCAGCAGAGGCTGTCTAGAGCACCGGTGGGGTCTCCGTCCCTAGAGAAGTTAAAAAATGCATAGATGTGGTACTTGGCGACAGGGTTCAGCCAGCACGGTGGTGTCAGGCGGGTGGTTGGACTGGGTGAGGTATTTTCCAACCTCAGTGATTCCATGGTTCTATGGATGTGCTGCACTCCTGCTGAAGTCTGCATGCAGGTGCTGGATTTGGCAAGTGAAAGTACTTGGATTAATGTGGACTTGTTTCTGTTTGTCAAAATGCAGAGGTTTGTGTGTTGGTGTCTTGTTCTCAGCTTGTTTTCTAAGCCATGGAGTTAATCACAGTTTTGTTTCTCAGACAGTGGGAGTATTATCATTTTTGGATTCTCCAGCTGACACTTATTGTCTGTTTAGAAACTCTTTTTCTGTTTTTATGTGTTGAAGATAGAGAACTTAAACAAAGAGGAAAAGGGCTGCAAAGGCCACTTCTGCTACTGATATGAGGAGTCTCTTAATAATTTTGCCAGCAAATTTAAACAATAGGTATTAAAATGAGTGCGTGCAGGGTTTGAACACACAGTGCTTCAGAGTGGGGGGAATTGGGTAGTTTATTTATGCAATTATATAATGTCTTGGTGACAAGAAAAAACATCTTTCAATTAAACACAATGAATGTGCTCATGCAGCAAGAGAAGAATACTCCTTAAATGTTAAAAGAAATAATCACCTTATTTGAGATGAGATAACAAACATAAACCTTGTTTGGGGTGGAGATGGCTGTTATTAGCCCAGGCTGTGGCCAGCAGCTGCTCTGCAACATTGGAAAGGGTGTGAATTTCTTATGTGCAGCTGGGATGTATCTTGTTTTGGCATTTACGTTCCAGACTGGTACCAGCCTGGAAATGGTGGTGTTACGTTACCTATAGCTGATCCCTTTCTTGGGTGAGCTCTGTAACAGACACCTGGTATCCCAGTTTATGATGAATATGTGAGCCCTAAAATCCAGTGTTCTGGCACTGAAAAAATGACTGTAAGTGTTCTTTATTTCATATCTAGGACTCTTCTGGTTTTATTAATGTTTCAGTTCTGTTACTGATGGGGAGAAAACAAAACAAATCAAAAAACAGACAAAAAATAAGCCCAAACCAAACATTTCCACAAAGACAACCCCAAACCCTGAAGCCTGCCAAAATAATCCTCCTTCCTCCCACCCTGCACATGGTAAGGAATTAATTAATTGAGAATACTGTATAGAAGAACATAGGTTAGTATGTTTTCATTGTTTTCCTGCTCATTTGTTTCATGCTCAGAGGTTTGAGCCCCTGGGGATGGATGCAGTCTGCTGCTTCATCTCGTGGCACGGGTGTGAATCCCCTGCGTGCGGGTGGCTGGTGTGCGTGCGGTGCTGTCACCGCTGACCTCGTGCTGGTGGCTGACGCTGGGTGGTTGGCTTGGCAACATGGGCAGCTTGGCCTGGGGCTCCCAGAAACGGGGCATGGAAACACCCAGGTTGCAGTTCTGGTTTACTTGTTCCTCTCCTAATGACTGATGAAAGCACAGAAAAAAATCCTGGTGGTGTTTTGCCAGGTTGATTTAGAGCAGCTCTGCCAGCAACACTTCCACTTTCACTCACAGCCTTTGCGTAAAGCCCAAGCACAAGAGCTAGGGAAGGGGGATGCTCTTTCTCCATCTCTCTGAGGAGTTACACCTACCAGGAGGCTGACAGTCCCTTGTTCTCGGCAGTGATCAGCTGCCTGTGATCGTGTCTTGGAGTAATTTGGTGAGGCTCCCTCTGGAATCACCATAATATTTGGATAATTTTAACTATAACAGAGAGGAAAGACAGAAGTGTGATAGTGTTGGGGCTGGAGATGAAAAGACACCTGGCAGAGAAGCCTACTGCAACAGTCATAGAATCACAGAAAGGCTCAGCAATGAGAGCAGATGCCTTTGAGAATGACCCAGGTAACCAATGTACTGAGAGGTAAGCGATGAAAGGAGGGTAAGGGATTTCACCAACTGCCGAAGGAAAAATTGTCTTGCTGAGCATCCTTGCGCTCTGCATGGGCAGCAGGCTGAGCAAACGCTCTTGCCCCGAGGAAGCAGTGCCAGGTCAGCACTTATGCCCCTTTTCCACACTTCTATTTCAATATAAAAAAATAACTTGCAGCGATTTACTGAATTTCTTAAAGCTAAATAATACCTTAAGAGAGGCAATGCTTCATCTTAACCAGTGTTCTGAAGGTGATCGTATGCTGTCTTTACTACTTTAAATAAATTGTAAGAATTAAATATTCATGAAGTTCCGTTGTTTGGCTTAGCGCTTTCTCTTCCTGTCCTATAATTCATTCAACAATTTTGAACAAATTGTGTAAGTGTGTATTAATTGCTATAATAATTTATAGACAGACTTCCTCCCATATGGCTGATAGAAACACTAGATGCCGCAAAATATCAGCCAGCCATTTTTGCTAATAACTCACGTGCCTGAGCAAGAAAAACTGTGTTTGCAGTCAGTTGTACAGGGCAAATTTTTATGGTTACAACATGTAATCTGTTTTCAAGCTGTGCTAACATAACCCCACCTTGCCTGGAAATCTGATCCTTGTGCCTTTGCAAAAATCATTATTATTCAAAATAATTACTGTTTTTAAAAAAAAGGCCACTCAGTGTCTCAAAGACTTCAGTGTCAAACCCCTAGAGAGGATGATTTTGCAGAAGGCAGCCTTATGAAAGCCAGGGGTAACCTGACTTTGAGCCTGCCTGTTCTTTCACCGCCCCGGGCATGGCTGAGGCAGGGGCTGCCCTGGCACCGGGGGCTCTGTCGCTGCCGTGGGGTCAAAGATGCTTGTGAGAGGGAGCAACCGCAGGAGCGAGTCAGCTGCGTCAGCGCTGAACTTGCATCCTCCCCTGGTCTGGATCCATTAACCTAAGCCTTGCTCCTTTTTATCTCCAGCCATCGATGACCTCCAGGATGCTGGCCAATGTCTGCAGGTGCGGGCAGCTCTCACGGGACCTTGGGGACAACAATGCCCAAGGGGAGTCACCTGCCTGCAGGAGGATTTGAAGGTTTTACTTTGTCTGCCTCAACGGGTACAGGTTGTGTGATGCTTTCAGGCACTGTGGGTGACTGGCAGGAGAGCCAGCGCAGTGTCATGTGGTTTCCATGTCTGCTCCAAGCCTGTGAATTCCAGACCAAATGCATTCAATTTCACAAGTCAAAGCAACATTTCTCTCCACGAGACAGTAGCTGGCACTGAGCCTGAGCACACCTCTGCCTCTCGGCACACAGAGCTCTTGCTAGGAGCTGTTTGCTGGTGAGGAGGTAAGGTCCAGGGCAGCCTGGGGAGGGTGGGGTGATGGGGCTGGTGTGCTGCCAGAGCCCCCAGCAGGGGCGAGAGACTGCCAACCACAGCCTCAGGGTCACCTGCACCGACAGCTGGGAGCTGGATGCTGTTGGATGGAGCAGGTCCTAGGTTAGGTGAGTGTTGTTACACCAAAATGCAGCCTTATGGTCCTGTCCTGCCAGCGTATGGCATGCCCAGGCAGTAGAGAAAAGGTATCGTGCTTTTCTTGGGTTCTCCCTTATATCAGGAAGAAATGCAAGGGTGGAAACACAGGTAAATCCCAGGATCTCAACAGGGGCTTTTCCTGCACCCTGAGCCCAGGTGAGGCTCTCCTGCTGCTGGTGTGTGCAGGCCACTTCCAGTAGTGAAAAATGCAACAAGGAAATAGATTTCCTTTTCTTTTTACTTTGACTTTTTTCTCTTCCATTCAACACGTGCATGTACACTGCTTTAGTAGCAGAGCTAGGCTAGTGCTGGCTCCTTATTCATTTAAGCAAACAAGGGCTGAAGAGCATCATTGATGAGCTGTGCAAGTTCCTGCCGCGAGCTCCAAGCACAGCTCTGAGCCTGAGTCAAGGTGGCAGGTAGGGAGTTCGTGACCCAGGCTGGCTAGTACGTGTGACGTGGAGTGTTTTTCACATATAAAGTGTTCTGATCTGTTGAAACAGTGGTTATGTGCAGAGTGGTGCCCTTCAAGAGTGCTGCAGTGTATTACAACGAGGACAAGGCATGGCGTAGCTTTAAATATCAGCTGAAATGATCCTAAACAAATGGTGTTTGTGACACCTTTGCTGTTAATGCAGGCCCAGTACTGGAAATGCAGTGGGAAAGGCAGGTACCAAACCCATAGTGTAAAGAATCCATGTGAGAAAGGGCATTTGCATTTCTGGATGTGTCTGTGTAAGGAGAGTTTTCCCCATAACCTTCCACAATATTTTGTTAATGCCTGCCCTAGCTTGTCATGCAGTCAGGTTTAATAACAGAGATGATTCCTTCGTGCTCAGCTCATGTTAATGATAGGTATTGACTTCTGCATATTGTAAATGGTGCATGAAATGACCCATTTCTGCCCGTGAGAAGTGGTGCTGCGCAATTATGACTTTGCTACACGGTTAGAAGAGTCTCAAAAATGTTCTCTTTGCATTCACCAGCAAAGCAGGGGGGCCGAGCCAGAGAAGTGCATTCCAGGATTAATTTCAGGAATTTCGGTCTGCCTGTTTACAAAAAAAGAGAGGTTTTCTTCAGGGCATATCCTGAAGGATTCGTCTTTGAACTTCATCCTTTGGTTCTCTCATGTTGTTGGTGATACTTGGCTAAAATGGTGCTAAAATGACGAAGATCAATAACTTTTATTCTGCAAGGTATTCTGATATTTCAATTATTTTCATCTTCAGTCCGGCAAAGGGTCAATACAAATGAAAAAAGTAATTTAAAATAAATAGAAGTACATGAAACAAATATTCCTGGGAAGTGCTGTTAGACAAGTGCCATCTTTGCATCTTGACAGGGCACCCTACAGGTTCTGAGCCAACCCCCACTCAAAGTGTGCTCATTGCATCCCATTTAATTTGGCTTTGGGGAGGGTGCTTGAGGTTTCCCTTCCATGGTTCTCTTTATTTGTGTTTCTAACAGCTGCATGTGGCTGAACGCCCATGCACTTCTTTTCCCAACCAGGGAAAGGCTGAGATGTGCTTTGCTGGATGGCGCAGTGCCTTGGGTGGCACTGGGGTGGCACCTGCTGCTGGAGATGGCTATGGAAGAGATTCAGGGTGCAGAAAGGCTCTAGGACTCACGTTCACTGTCTCGACAGGGGATTTGTGATGTTCTTGCTTTGTTTAGCCTAGAGCTATGGTTATATTTATGTGAAATCTGTAGCTGCAGTATTTCTCTTGCCTGTCCATCACACCTGTGTTCTGTTTATTTATTTATTATAGATCTACACCAGCTGAGGGGTGTGTGCCTTGCAAATCGTAGTATGTAACCCTCACCACACCTTGGTACCTTGTGTGCTGATTGACGTGACAGATCAGGAAAGAAAAGGACTTTTTCACATGGCAAGTTCTTCTTTTTTTCTGCTTTATTTGCTCCTTTAGCATCAGGTGTGACAGCTTCATGCATCCACAGCATCGCTTGTTTTGTGATGTTACTGTTTTGTCGGTAAAAGTTCAGTCCTTTTCCTACTGGGAATCGGACACTGTTTTCCTCCTCCCGTGCATCCCACATTCATGCAGCACATGCTTGCTTCTCCACAAAGAACAACAGATCCCAATCCTTGAATTGAAGAATGACTTTTAACCACCCCTTACGTAAAATGCACCAGTTATACAATAACATGGCAGTGTGACTGCCAGCAATAAGCTTATTTCTACATTAAAATGTTAATGGAGCCATAATCAGCACAGAAGCAAGTTTGTATTGAATGCGCACTCTGAAATACATCGTGGCAGCCTCCCCGAGCTGGTCCGAGGCTCCAGTTTGCTGTGACAGTGACTCACGGCCCTCCTGTCGTTGCTGCCAAGCCCTGTGCAGAGCACCCGAATGGTCATTGAGGGAGACAAGGCAGCGAGGGAGAGGGCACAGCTCACTCCATGTGAGAGCTCCTGGCTCTAGATGTGCCCTCAGCCAGAGACCCTGGGTGCCGGGGCACAGACCCGCAGCCTGCTGGGTGTACGTGACCTCCCTTTGACTCCTGAACTAAGAGTTAATTTTATTATTTAAAAGAAAAGGGTGGAGGGAACCAAGAGGTACTTCCCAAAATCAGCCTTGGGAAACCAGCCATGCCTTTTAGGGGCTGTGGCTTATTTTCCAGCCAAAAGTACTCACTGACTGTTGCCTCTTTCCCCCAGTATTCGTGGAGCAGTGTGGGCTTTTGGTGAATTTACTGCTGGAGGTATTTTTCTCTGAGGTGCTGGAAGCAGCGCTGCCCACACTGGTAAGAATCAGAGCGGGGCTAATGAAGTTTAAGGAGTAGAGGTGGAGAGTGGAGGCGTGGGGGACCAGCATGATGAAAACAGAAGCGATAAAAGCCATTTTATTTGCTGATTTAGGGTTCTTCTGTAGGCGAGGTGATAGACTCCCTTTCCAGCCTGGGAAGGAATTCCTTGCTTGTCTGAATCTCCTTTAGTTTCTGGTCATTGAACAGCTTCAAATTGAAACTTAACAAAATAACAGAAAACAGGACTATCATCTCTTTCAGACACCTAGAAGAGCCTTTTCCTTTGTGTCACCCTCTCCACAGCAACAAAAGGTCCTTGCTCTTTCACAAACCCTGCTGAGTCCTGAGCTCCTTTCGGCTATTGCATCCCCACTTCATGACCCTGAGAGCCCCCACATTCCTCTGTGGGGTAGCACACAGATGTCAAAGCAGTAAAAGCGGTGGGGTTGCTCCTGGGTGGCCACAGCCAGCCCCCTCCTCTGGCACCCAGTGAGCCCCCAACCCTCCTCCTCTTGACACGTCTCATTTTTGGGGTGTGGGTGGCTGGAGGGGATACCTGCGCACAGTGCTCACCGTCCCTCTGCATTGCTGTTCTTTGTTAGCAGCACATCCAGTAACTCCTGCAACTAGCTGATGAATAGTGAGATTCTTCCCAGAAAACATTCTGCTGTTGTTAATCACGAAAATCTTCCCTTCTTGCTTGAGAGCCCCTGCTCTGGGAACCCCAGGCAGTGCTGCATTTTGAGTTTAGTGGCAAGATGCAGCCAAATTTCAGCTGGTCTCCATGGATTTCATGCAATATAATTTATTTTTTGAATGAGCAGGGGTTTTATAACCAGCAAGGCACAGCGATGGGGCTGCCCTGGGACCAGGCAGCAAACCACGGGCACTGGGGTTGCTGGACTGGAGAGATGAGACCACGCTTCAGAGAGAGCTGCTGCAGAGCAAGGTAGAGAGTGAAAATACAAATAATAGAGCTGGAAAGAATTCACGGCTTAAGTCCCTAATTATTCCCAATAACTAATATTCAGAAAAAAAAAAAAGAGCCTTTTAAAATCATGCCGTCCCTGCGTGTGTGTGTGTGCGCTCTTCCTTAGGTTTTAACCAGCTCACTGGTGATATTTATCTACTGACTTAGCTTAGCATGTTTCCTTTTTCATTCTTGCTGTTTCTTTATTTAAGAACTTTTTCTCTCAATAGCTTCTTCACATATTTCATTAACATTGCTTTATTAAAATATTTTGGCAGTGATTAGAATTTTAAATGTGTGTATAAAGAGAAACCAAAGAGATTAAATGAATTTTCATACAATTTAAGGCATGTTGTTAGCAACCTTGTGCCGTATTTGTAAAATTCACAAAGCAACACATTTAATTGTGTGCTGATGAAGCCCAGGTTGCAGGGCCTACCAGTGAATTAACACGAGCATCATACATTTAGTTTCAGGTTGAACAGTGCATTGATCTTCATGCAGAAGCTGTTCATCAATGCTGGCGAAGTTGTGGAGATCCATTTATCAGCAACTTACTGATTGTTTATAGAGAAGGTAATTAGGAAGTTTGGCCTCTTCTCCCTAAATCTGAGCCTTCCCATACCTGAAAGGGGCTTCAGGAAAGCTGGGGAGGGACTTTTCACAACGGCCCGTGGAAGTAGGATGATAGGGAATGGTTTTAAATAGTTAGGGGGAAGATTTAGATGAGACATCAGGGAAAAAAATCTTCATGATGAGGGTGGGGAGGCACTGGCACAGGTTGCCCAGAGAAGTGATGGCTCTTGAGGTCCCTTTCAGCCCAAACAACTCCATGGTTCTATGATTCTTTCATGCCTCTTGTCTTTTTTTCCTGAATTCACAGTTTTGTAGCCTTATTGATGCATGTCCTTGCCCTTAAAGAGACTCAAAATAGCACAAAAATAAAAGTTCAGCACACGGAAGAGTGTGATGTAATTCAATCCAGACTGTATATTCTCTAGGATCCCAATAAAGCGCTTTGGCTCCCCACAGTCCTTTAGAACTCATGATTTAGGGTTTCTTTGCCTTAATTCCTATCTTCTGCTAAGTGATTCTCTTTGCTGTCCCCAATTTAAACCTTAATCTACCTGTAGGAGATATTTAGGTACCACTGTTCTAACAGAAGGGACAGGCACCCAGCTGAGACCCAGCCGCGACATGAAGCCCTCCCTGCCCAGCACAATCATGATTTTAAGCAGGTAAGCTCCCTCCTAACCCAAGACCGGATGGATTTGGGTCTATAATTCTATGAATAAAAGCCTCAGTTACTTGGTGTCAGGTTGAGAACAGAGCAATACAAAGGTAATCACTTCAGTGTTGGCTTTCAGGATTTTTTTCCTGGGTTTATATCTTCGTAATTCCACTCTCAAGAATAAGTTTGTTCTCTGTGAACCATGACTTTCAGACCGCCTGCCACAGGTGGTTTAGTGCTGGTTTTGTAGTCACTATATATTCTCCTGAACCTGATTAACAGTCTTTGTGCTGCTGTTGCCTGGAAGTTATCCAGTATAACAATTTCACTGGAGAATGGGATTTCATCAAAATGTATTACAGGATGGTGCCAGCTTCAAAACTTTAATCAGAGAGGGATCTGGGAGCCGGGAAGGTATTTTCTGTTGAAAATAGATACTGTGTTGAATGCAGGTGCGTTCACAATTCATAAGCTGTTTTCACGTTTTTCTTCTGACTTGGCAAAGCCACTGCTGTAGAAGTTTAATTATTCTGTAGGAGCTTGGTCCACCCCAGCTCTCAGCACAGCAGTGGCAGGCGTCCTGCAGACGTCACCTGCCCTGCCTAGAGCGCTCTGACATTACTCACCCCACTGCAAATCCCGCACAGGGTTAAGCAAGTTTAAGTGAAGTTGAACAAAACAAAACCCAACCCGATGATCAAGTCTGCTGAAGCAAGTACGAACACTCAGTACGGCATTAGAAAGAGAGGCTGGAGCACCTCCCGTATGAGGAGAGTCTGGGAGACTTGGGGTTGTTCAGCCTGGAGGAGACTCAGGGGAGACCTTAGAGCAGCTTCCAGCACTGAAAGGGGCTCCAGGAAAGCTGGGGAGGGGCCCTGGATCAGGCACTGCAGGGAGAGGATTAGAGGAATGGTTTTAAACAGAAAGAGGGCAGATTGAGATGAGATCTTAGGCAGGAATGCTTTCCTGTGAGGGTGGGGAGGCCCTGGCCCAGGTTGCCCAGAGCAGGGGTGGCTGCCCCATCCCTGGAGGGGTTCAAGGCCAGGTTGGATGGGGCTTGGAGCTCTTGATCCAGTGGGAGGTGCCCCTGACCATGGCAGGGGTAGAACTGGGTGGGCTTTAAGGTCTCTTCTGACCCAAACCGTTCTGTGAGGCAGCCCAGAACACTTGTCAGCTGTCGGTCTCAGTGATGGGTGGCTGAGGGTCACTTGCAGGCAGTGCCCTGGGGTTTGTTTCTGTCCTGAAGCAAAGAAAAACCTTGCAGATTTTACCTCTGAGGCAGTGATGAGCTTTCTGTCAGCTGTAGGCAGGGCTGGAGCCAGCCAGTCCATGGTAATCTTGAAGCCAGGCTCCACTGGTAGGTCCACTGCAGTGTTCCTGGGTGGAGGAACTGCACCTGGTTCCTTACAATATAATCTCCCTTCTGTTTACAACAAGAGAAAAAAAACCACCAGGAACCTGGTGGTTCCTGCTGCACCAGCACGTCCTGGCACAGTGACCAGTGCTGTGGTCCTTCTGACCCCCAACTCTGCAATTAGCCCTGTCACTGTGAGAAGGGGCATGTAATAGGTGCAGAGGGGCAGGTGGAGATAGCCAACCAATGGATGTGAGCTGCTTGCTGGATCTCCTGGGTGTCGTGTTTTGCCATTTGGAAGTGTTGTGCTGGTGGCAAATGGCCAAGTCACTTGCCTGTGTGGTGTGAATTTCTTATTTGAGGTTTAGCTGGCTCTTTTTCTGTGTTCAAAGTCTCCTTTCTCTTAGCTGATAAGATCCAGCTTGTTCTTCCCCTGCCTTCTTTGATGATTTGATACAACCGGGTGCTGACCCATAGCAGATGTTTAGCTTTTAGCACAGGATCGTTCCACTGAAATACAGGTTACTGTTTATATCTCTAGGAGGATCACATAAAGGCATTCAGCTGGAGTAAAGTCTGACTACACAGAAATGAATGTGAGTTCAGGGACAAAACTGAACTCCAATAACTTAAAACAAAAGCTAAACACTTTGAGGAACTTTAGAGGGATCCCTTGAATGCTTGCTGCTCTCCTCTTCAACCTATGCACAAACCTTATATGTTTTTTGGTGGAAAATGTGAATTGCTCCTGTTTTCAGGACCAGGCGCTGGCATCCATCGATTTGGGTGCAAGTGGTGCTCGGTCTGTGCCGCCAGGCTTCGTGGGGCTGGGGTGTTGTGGCACGGGCATATGGACCTGGGGGATAAAGCACGTGAGAAGGAAACACCAATGATGTTGGGCAATGCCCTTAATAACGGGCTTTAGGTTTCAGAGTCTCCTCCGAGCCTTCTTTTCTCTAGGCTGAACAACCCAGGGTGTTTAGCCTGGAGAAGAGGAGGCTGAGGGGAGACCTCATTGCTCTCTCCAACTACCTGAAAGGAGGTTGTGGAGAGGAGGGAGCTGGGCTCTTCTCCCAGGGGACAGGACAAGAGGGAATGGCCTCAAGCTCCACCAGGGGAGGTTCAGGCTGAACATTAGGAAAAAATTCTTCACAGAAAGGGTCATTGAGCACTGGCAGAGGCTGCCCAGGGAGGGGGTTGAGTCACCTTCCCTGGGGGTGTTTAAGGCACGGGTAGACGAGGTGCTAAGGGACATGGTTTAGTGTTTGATAGGAATGGTTGGACTCGATGATCCAGTGGGTCTCTTCCAACCTGGTTATTCTATGATTCTATGTTATCCATAGACCTATACCTACAACAAAGAGATGGAAGTGCCTTGAGGCTTCTTAAACACAGAAAAATCAGTCTCTCAAAAAACTGCCTGTAGAGCAGGCAGGGAACGGTGAGGCCAGGGGACGCTGTGCCTCTCTTCTAACAAGGGTTTATTAAGTACATATTTAAAGAGGGATTGTTGTGATCAGTCAATGAGAAGGCTCGCTCCCCTGAGGCCGGGGTCACCACTGCATGAATATAGGCGTGAGCACCTCGCTTTATAACACACTCAAGGAAAATTAAGATCTGTTTTTATTTCTCGTCCCGTTGCTCCTGCTGCTCCATCTCCAGCTGATGCCCTAATCCTCTCTTTGTCACTTAATTGCTGGTTGCAAAAATCACTTTCTTTGAGCCTCTGCTCAGCTATAACCAATGCCACGTTTGCGCTGCCTTTCTCCGGCTGTGACACAGTGCATCCCTGTGCTTTTGGAGCAGCCTCCGGCACCAGCCCAGGGTGCAAGGCAGGGGACAGAGCCAGTGAGTGACAGGGGTTACGGTTGCAGCCTGACCTCCTCACTGGAGATAGTGTCATCCAGGAACAGGAGAACGCTCTGAGCCTGGAGCTGGGGCTGCTCGGGAGCACCAGTCAGTGCCGCCCTTCCCCTGTCATTCCTTGCAGTCCATCTGCTGTTAAGTGGTTTGCAAGCCTGGAAATCCACCAAGGGTTGAAAGAAAGATTTTTCTGAGGAAAGCTGACTTTTCTTGGCAAAAGCCAGGCTGTAGAGGATGATTTGGGATCCCACCTCCCTCACTGCCTCAGGTTGGCTCGCCCAGAGGTCTGGTAGCAGAACCTCAGGGAAGTGTCAGACTGGGGAACAGGTCCAGAGAGGCACAAATTGTCACCCTCTGTTTGAGTTGGCTCTGGCTGATCCCCATGGGCTGTGCTTTGGAATGCAGGCATACCTCTGTGGTCAGGCTTGTCTTAAAGCAGACAAACCTTCTTGCTCTGAAGGTGTAAAATCCCCAAAACTCAGGTCTGATGGTGCCCCAGAGAAGATAAACAGGGAGCTGATGCCAGCTGTAGGAAGGTTCTGGCTTCCATGGGGTGGGAGGACAACCTGCAGTTGGTAAGCATCCTGTGGACAATGCTCACCCAGCTGGCTGGGTATGAGGAGACAGGACATGTGCTGCACCCCATTTCTCCCTTTCCATTTGTGGATCCTGTGTAATTTCCTCCAAAACAGGAAAAATAATGCAAAATTCTGGTGCTTAGTTAAGAAAACAAGTTCCTGCTAAGGTGACTTTGGAAATTTTGGCCAGTGTTGACTTCTCAAACATTTCTAATTAGTGCATTCCCTATCGTCTTTGTCTTCATGGATTCATTTTTTCATTAATACCTCTTTTTGTAAGTAGTCCAAATATAATCTCCCTTCTGTTTACAACAAGAGAAAAAAGATTTTATTTCAACTGAATGTCATTAAAAATGTATATTTTACAGATAAGGTTATAGCTGGAGGGTCTTTACTTTTGCAGGATTATTCTCTCCTATTTCATAAAATTAAAGGGCAGCAGAGATATGAAATTCTGTCTAATACCATGAAAAAAATGACCAGTTTAATTGGCATTTTTAAATAGGATTAATTTAGCACTCGAGAGAGATGGAAGATAGATAGGAGTGGAAAGCAAAGGCTCTGGTTTATGAACATGCCAAAATGCAAGCAGAGCAGCAGTGGGCTTCGGATGTCCTGCTGTTCTCTTTTAGCGTGCCCTGAACAGACTCTGGAGACAATAATTCAGACTCAATTTCATTTTGTCTTGAACCTCTGTGAAATGGAGAATGACAATCATTAAGAATTTTGCTGAGCTGGGGGATAGCCGGGATTCAGAAACCTCATGCAATGTTAAAAGTGCTGAGGCCATCACATCCTCTGGAGCGATCGGAGGAGCAGGGGTGAGAGCCTCGCATCTAAGGAGAAGCATCTTCAGAAAGTAAGATCTATTTTACTTCCCTGCACAGGTGACTGTCTCCTGAGCTAATGCTTGCAATTTAAATGCAATACCAAGGATGAATATCCTCCTGGCTTAGGCAAGGACTCCTTCCTGTGAATGATGGGGTTCCTGTACATTTGAGCTTAGTCTGAAATAACATTCTTATATTGACTTGGCAGTGTCAGCTTTATGGTTGGACTTGATGGTCTTAAAGGTCTTTTCCAGCCTAAATAATTTGGTGATTTTCCTCAGGATTTAAACAGTCATGAAGATACAGCAGTGGTAGGAAGAGCAGGGTTGTTTTCTTTTTCTCTTGTTCCTTTTTTAGAGGAAAAATCATAGGTGAAATGTTGAACAACTTAAAATATTCCTTAAAGGTCATTGTGAGTAGAATAAATGACCCGTCCCTTCAGGGGTCATCCTGTCTGCACTTATCTACAGCTTCATTAGATTCTGGCTGACCATTGTTTTTCAGACCTGTCTTTGGAATTAATTGTGAAGAGAGAGAAACACTTTTTTATAACTCAGGGAATTGGGGTTTTTTTGGTGAGACGGTAGTGAGTTCAGCAGAGCTTGGGGCAGGGGCACCAAGGGAGAAGACCACCTCTGGCTGTCCCTACCACAGGGAACCCCGGGCAGGGGGGACACTGGCTCATGGAGGGCTGGGGAGCATCAAGGATCAGAGGGAAAGGGTCCCCCATCCCTGAGACTGACCCCTGAAACCACAACATCCAACGGGCCAGCGCTGTGTGCCTGTCCTGGCACGGGCAAAATGCTGCTTTTAGCTAGTAATGCACTCAAAGAGCACAATTCAAGAGGTGATCTTCAGTGCTCAAGTGCCCTGAAACACTGCAAAACGACTGTTCTTAAGCGGCTTCTAGGGATGCTGCTTTTAAAATATGAGTTTCATTTCCTTTGTGTGCTGTTCCAGGTCGCTGGTCCTTTGTTCCACTTCCATGAGCCCTTGTTGGATAACTGCCATTGCTCATACACCTTTGATTATTTTCAGCTTTATTTAGAAGCTGCCCTCTGCAGATTGTTTAATGAGGAGGATTTCCTCATGCAGGAATTAATCATAGAATCATAGAATGGTTTGTGTTGGAAGGGACCTCAAAGCCCATCCAGTCCCACCCCTGCCACGGGCAGGGACACCTCCCACTGGATCAGGGGCTCCAAGCCCCATCCAACCTGGCCTTGAACCCCTCCAGGGATGGGGCAGCCACCCCTGCTCTGGGCCAGGGCCTCCCCACCCTTATCGTGAAGAATTTCTTGCTTATACCTAGTTTGAATGTCCCATCTTCAGTTTAAAGCCATTCCCCTTTGTCTTATCACTACTGCCCCTGCTAAAAAAATTCCCTCCCCAGCTTTCCTGGAGCCCCTTTCAGCACTGGAAGCCACTCTAATGTCTCCCCGGAGCCTTCTCTTTTCCAGGCTGATCAGCCCCAACTCTCTTAGCCTGTCTTCACAGCAGAGGTGCTCCAGCCCTTGGATCATCTCTGTGGCCTCCTCTGGACTCGCTCCCACAGATCCATGTCCTTTGAGTGCTGAGGACTCCAGAGCTGAATGCAGGGCTCCAGGTGACACCTCTGAGCTTGGCACTCAGACGCTGTGATGCTCAACATCGAACTATTGCAAGATCTGAAGTCCACTGCTGGATGTAGTTGAGGTATTTACTGTGGCTGCTTTGAGAATTTTTCTAGACATCACATTTACAATAGTTTGGGGTGGTCAGGGCTGATCACTTGGGACCTGGATGGTTGCTTATCTGTTTGTCTTCCTGATTAGGAAATACAAGAGCATTAAGCCCTTGTGTAATCTTCAGAAATAATTGTAATCTGACTGTCTGAATGTCACTGCCCAAGTCTTCCATCCTACAAAGTATTCATCGAGTGAGTCACGGTGCTTCTCCGCACCATGCAATAGCGGCGATGGGACACACGTCCTTCTCCCTCAGCCATTCCTGTCATAACTGCTCTACAATGGAATTGTGCTGTGCAAGGAAAAAGCACCTGTGATACCTAACACTGCTGATTTATTTTAAGGTCTCCGGTAACTATTTGTGACGCTGAGGCACAAGGGTCTATTAAGCACTCAGAATAACCTTAAATGGTGCGTTTGCATAGGTGGGATACAAAAAGGGTGAGAATTACAAAGCATTTACTGAACACAGACCTACATCATTTATTTCCCATCTGTTCAACCAACCTTATCCTATCGAGGAGTACGATTAATGTATGAGGGACACGAAAAATAAAATGGCTATAATAAATGGGCACTGCTAATAATTACCACTTTGGTTTGTGTTCTAGTAAATTAACGGCACGGCGCAATGCAGGGTATTGATACGGAGAGCTGGCTTTAGAATGCCGAGCAGGGGCGTCACGGCACCCTCCCCACTGACACTGCACCCAGGGAAGCCGCCAGCTCAGCCCCAGGCACAAGTCAAGGGCAGGGTGCTCTCTAAGCTCCTCTCCAGGAGAAGAGATGATTCAGTGCCTCGTGATGGAATTAGATACCTTTTCCCAATCCTGTTGGGTTTCTTTAGGAAGATAGAAGAGCGGTCAATGTTCCTGCAAGTCAAAAATGATGGGGCCCCTTCCCAGGACACTAAAAGGGATTGCAAGTGTGGGGATTTCAGAGGATGGGGAGACCTTGGCCCAGGTTGCCCAGAGCAGGGGTAGCTGCCCCATCCCTGGAGGGGTTACAGGCCTGGTTGGATGGGGCTTGGAGCCCCTGATCCAGTGGGAGGTGTCCCTGCTCATGGCAGGGGGTGGTACTGGATGGGCTTTGAGGTCCCCTCCAACCCAAACCATTCCATGATTCGTTCTTATAATGTGATGGTTTGCTTAACATTCTGTTAGTATTTCTTTCCCCATTTTCTAAAGGAAAATAATTTCATTTAAGTATTTTTTTTAAAAAAAAAAATCTCATTTGTGCAGAGTCCCCTCTCTCTCCGCTGCCTTCTTTTCAAAGGAATTGGGGAAAGAGGTCAGGAAAGCACCAGCCCCTGCCAGTGCTGGGCACTGTGCAGGCACCGAACATAAGGACGTTCTTACTCCAGGAGTGCAAACTGCTTCCACCAGCAGGGGGGTGCAGACAGACAGACAGACAGAGGAGAATCAACTGGGCAGCTGTCAGAACACGGCTTCAGCTTCCCAGTTGTGCACTCATGATCAATCTACAAGAGTTATGCAGGGGAGTTTTTGTTTGACACTGTTTGAATTCTCTCTACCAAAATACCACAAAACATCTTCTGCTGTTTGGGTTTGGGGGTGAGGTTTTTTTGTTTGGTTGGTTTGGGTTTTTTGTGTGTGTGTATTGTTTTTCTAGATGTCTGTGTTTTGTGTCTCGTGAGCTCCCAGAGGCCTGCTGTGAGACTGATATCAAGAACTGGTGCCCATCAAGCCTGAGCTGCTGCTGCATGTGGACACGTTCTTGCTGCCTGCACAGGATCTGCCTTTACAGGCTCCAAAATGAAACAACAAGACTACATCTCTTCTGCTATCATTTCACCACCAAAACAGGTAAGTTTGCCTCTAAGTAAGATGATTCCTTATCACGGGCACAATGCTTTGCGCAGACATTTATTGTGTTGATTCTCTACTCTGCCCTTTTCCTTTTTGTTGTGGTTGAACCATAGAGCAGTCTGAGTTGGAAGGGATCTTGAAAAATCATTTGGTCCAACACTGCATGGGAAACAGAGCCAAGATGAGGTTTTCCAGCACCCTGCCCCATGGCATCTTGAAAGCTTCCAGTGATGAGGACTCCAATGTTCCTTGGGATGTTGTTTCAGTGAACGATTGTTCTCACTGTAAGAAGTGTCTTTCTTATGTTCAGTTGAAGCCTCTCCCAGTACAACTTGTACCCATCACCCCTTGTCTTCTCCATGTGGCTCCTTGAGAAGAAAGAGCCTCCATCTTCTGTGTAGGCAAATTTAATACTGGAATGCTGCGATGAGGTCCCCCTGAGCCTTCGCCTCTTCAGGGAGAAAAGACATCACTCCTTAAGTCTTTCCTCACGGGGAAGGTTCTCCAGACCTTTGATCACTGGTTGTGGTTGTGAGTATCATTAGGTTGTGGCCTAAACTCCTTCTACCTGCAATTCTCTATTTCTCTTTCAGTTAATTGCTACCCTGTGGTTTTCAATTTGTTTGTTTATTTGTTTGTTTCTGGGCTCACTCACACTCACCATAATCTGTCTTTTCAGGAAAGCAGGAAACAAAATCCGCAGAAGTGGATTCTGGAAGTGCCTGCTGCGATAATTTGCAAGCCAGCAAGTTCCTGTCCATTTAATCCATTAAATATAAATGCTTGGGTCATTCTGTCCTCTTGCATGATGCATTCAAAGAGTCAGTCTTTGCTCCTTGAGCAGAGTAGTTTTGCTGGTACTCTTGGGAACTGGCCTGTTCAGTACCTTTAAACACAGCCCAGGTCCCAAAGGGAAGCCTCAAAGACTCCAAGTCTCTTTCACAGCCAATTTCAGACTCTGGAGACTGAGAAAATAACAGCGTAGGCAAAGGATTACTAGGCAATTATTTCTGATTGTTTCTATTCCTGCCTGCTTAGGAAACCAGGAAACAGGATTTGCTTTTGAACAATTGCTTTATTACAGCCATCCACAGCTTCACCTTGCGGGAAGATGGGTACAGTTTGACCTGGGAAGCCTTGAAAGTGATAATCCCTAATACTTGACCTTGACAGAAAGTTATCTGTTTCTAGAGCCTTAAATCATGACAACTGCAAACACTTCTAACTCATCAGTGAATTCGTTTTGCTCGGATCCCACGTTGTCTTCCAAGGAGAGGTTTTACATGAGTGTTTTCAGTCTCACATTGAGAATTAGCATTTATTTCAAACATGTTGTGAGGATGGCAGTTTAGACTTGCAGGCAAAGAGAGCTCCTGAGCCTCATGCTCAGGCTCTATCCCTCCCTGCGTGCTTCCCTAAGTGTAAAAAAAGGATGTGCTTCTCTCTCTGCACAGCTATTTTCCACGGAGGGAGGTAAGTGCTGTGTAGGCACATGACCTTGCAGCAGCTCTGTCAGCGTGGCAGGACCTTCTGTCCACAGGGAGCCACGCTCAGGGGCTTTGCCCCGGCATCCTCTCTGCTCTTATCCCAGGGCTATGGCCAAGAAAAGGGATGGTGATGAATATTCCCTGCATCCTCCTGACTGGTGATCCTCCCTGGAGCTGTGAGTAGCCAAGGTGTGTTCAACCTCCCAAAACACCCAAACACAGATCACGGTTGCTGTGTGCCCGGCAAGCAGGGGCAGATGCAAAGAAGTGGTTTCATTCCCTCCCTGCTGTTCCCCCGAGCACAACGCAGGGGCTCAGCCTCGCTCCAAGCCGCTGTCTGCTCTGGCTGGCTTCCTCGCCTGCTCTGAGCTGGGCAGGGTGTTTCTTAGCCCCAAACACACCAACAGATCCCTTAGTACCAGTTCCCAACGCATCGCATTAGCCTACCACAGAGGTAATCATCTGAATTACCTTTCCCTCTGCTTCCTTTGGGATTCAAGCAGAGAGGAGACGTTTGAGAGAATCCTTGACCTTCGTGGGTCTCTTATGAATCATTAACCTAGAAGATGGATGGGGAGCGATGCTGCAGCCTGCCAGCGCAGCTCTTGCATTTCATTTCTCTGTCTCTGCTGTTCTCTCTTTTTCTTCTGGCTCTATAACATTATTGCATGAGGTGGAAGCGTAGCAAAGGTTGCCTTTCCTGTAGATCTCTTCATTTTAACAATCTCTGCCCTTTATCCTTGCATATTTGCATAATGTGTGTATAATGGAGATGTACAATCCTGCCTTCTCGCTCCAGAACCTGCAAGTGAGTTTGTCACAGTGTCTGCTTCTTTAAAGAAATAATGTTGTACTAATGTCTAACCTTTGAGAATCACTCTGAAAACAGGTTGCAGTGTGGTAGAGCTTTACGATTCACCGTTAGATATTCTTTTTCCTTTTCAATGTTGCAAAATTTGTTATATTCTTAGGTTGAAGACAACACTTCCTACACCACAAGGCTTTCACTGAGCCCCGGTTGAGGCAGTTCTTGTGCCCAAGGGCACTGCTGTATTGGACTGAAGCTTTCCTTTTTATGGAACATGTCCTGCAGTACTTCAGTGCATGTCCAACAAGATAAGAAAGAGGTGGAACTATTAGAATGGGTCCAGAGGAGGCCACAGAGATGATCCAAGGTCTGGCTGTGAGGACAGGCTGGGAAAGTTGGGGTTGTTCAGCCTGGAGTAGAGAAGGCTGTGAGGAGACTTTAGAGCAGCTTCCAGTACTGAAAGGGGCTCCAGCAAAGCTGGGGAGGGGCTTTTGACAAGGGACTGGAGTGACAGGATGAGGGGGAATGGCTTTAAATTCGAAGGGGGATATTTAGATTAGACATTAAGAAGAAATTCTTCATGCTGAGGGTGGGGAGGCCCTGGTCCAGGCTGCCCAGAGCAGGGGTGGCTGCCCCATCCCTGGAGGGGTTCAAGGCCAGGTTGGATGGGGCTTGGAGCCCCTGATCCAGTGGGAGGTGTCCCTGCTCATGGCAGGGGGTGGTACTGGATGGGTTTTAAGGTCCCTTCCAACACAAACCATTCTATGATTCCAAGCCAACCCCTCAGTCAGAAGAATTGCTTTCTCATGTGAGCAGCCCGGTGAGGAGCTCAATTCCAGAGCAGCATTTGGGTGGTTTTCTTTATGAAGGTCTCCTAATGGATCCACCAGGCTGAAGTGGTGGTTACTAAACAAGAGCTCAGGCTTTGAAGGTCCTGTGGGTGCTGGTATTTCGATGCCATCATCACTTTGTCACAGATGTCTCTCACAGGATCCCAGTCCTTCCGATGCAGAGGGAGCAAGTGCCAGTCCAAGGGACGGGACACGCACCCCGTGCCCTGTGTGGGAAGCAGTTACAGGTCTGTGTCACAGGCTGCACATTTCCCAGGGGAAGCTTTGCCTTGTAGTAACAGAGCAACAAAATTGGAAAGGTTGGGTGTGTGCAGAACACAGGCTGGTGAACATCAGCAAAGACTTATTGCAGTGTCCTCTCAGTGTTTGGTTTGTAATTATGTTGAGTGAACAGCTGATGAACTGCCAAACCCCACGGAGGTGCCAATGGAAGTGAAATACTGCGGTGTTCCATCTGCCTTCCTCCCGTGTGGAGGAGCTCTGTGAGACCTGGAGGTTTAGGAAGGACAGTCTGCACCACGGTGCCCGCTGGGATCACTAAATACCATGGCATCTCTGAAGGTGTTTTAATTCTGGAGCCCACAGAAACAAGCAGAGTGTAACTGGGTCTAATGGAGCATAACCAACCTGGTTATTCTATGATTCTATAAGGGCAAGAGGTGAATGGGGACTGGGTTGTCCACAGGATTTATCCAATTTTAGCTTGGCCCTTTGGTTCTGAGGGGCACAGCACTTGTCCCCTCTGTCCTGGGAGGACTGTCACCCAAGGCAAGAAGCAAAAGACAGAGTGTGAATGAAGGAGACCTCTTTTGACCCCTGCACAGCAGTAAATGTGGTATCTGTACGGGGAGAGGAAGAGCAGCGTTTCACAACAGCTGTACTGCTGAGTTATTCAGAGAATCATGGAACCATTTTGTTGGAAAAGACCTTTGAGATCATCAAGTCCAATCGTACCTGTCCACTACTAAACCAGATCCCTGAGCACCCCATCTGTCCATCTTTAAACCCCTCCCAGGGATGAGGACTCCACCACCTCCCTGGGCAGCCTCTGCCAGAGCCCAATGCAGTACAAAGCACTCATGAATTCATAAAATTTACAGCTCAGCCTTGGAAGCAAAGGAACACCCCTGTTCCCACGTGAGCAAAGACTCCATCCTTCTGCTCAGAAAGGTGCCGTCCAGTTTCCCTATTCCCACGCACTGCAATTATCTGAAGCTGTGGGAAGCTTTTTTAATAATGAGCAATAAAGCCTGGATCATGACATGATATCTCATTAAGACTCTCTCGGCAGGTCACTCTGATCAATCCCATGCTTGCGTGTAACATATGCGGAGAGGAGCAGGGCTTTCCCATGCTGTGCTCTGGAAAATAGCCCTGCTCTGAAATCCATCACCTGCAAATGTACATGCATGCACACATGCAAGCATGAACACACATGCACACATGTTCGTGCACACACATGCATGTGCATACATGTCCACACTCGTGTGTTCATATGCACACTCACACACATGCACACACACACGCATGTACACGTGCAAATGTGCATGCATGCTCATACACGTGCACACACATACACACACATGAAAACATGCATGTGCCCATGTGCACATGTACACACACATGGAAACGTGCACACACACACATGCACCTGTATACATGTTCACACATACACACATGTTCATACACATGCACACAGACACAGTCACACATGCACACGCACAGACACGGACACATACAAATGTGCACACACACATGAACATGGCCTCACACACACGTGTACATACATGTCACGAACTCTTAGGGAAAGAAAAAAGCAGACACCCCCCCCCCCTCAAGCCTGTCATGGTTTTCACCAGGGCATGTTCTGTTTAGACATCTCCATCCTGCATCCTGATGCTGCTGTGCCTGGGAATGGTGAATTTTTGGTGGTGTAAGGCTCATCCCCCACTCCATGGGCGAGGGAGTTTAACTGGGATAATGAGTTCTTGTGATTTTGAGAGGACATTGATGAAATGCTGAATTTGAAAGGCAAAATATCTAACGGAAGCTGTGCGACGCAGAGCAGGAGCCCACCAAGGTAAACACTCTGTTCAGCTCAGCTCACGGTGCAGCCGTGTTTATAACCCCAGTTCAGCGATCCCTGGGCTTTGCTTGTCAACTCCCAGCGTCCAGTCTGGAGAATCAATATGAATTACCAGTAATTTGTCAGGGGCTGATAAAGGACATTATGATGCAGAACTGCCGCTAATCCTTACGCTGTCCTTGCTTGTTGGGTCACTGGCACTGCTTTTAATCCCTCCATGTCACGGTGATCTGCTGTTCTGCAGGAACTAATCTGCTGGCTGCTTAGGAAGCTGAGCAAACAATGGCTCTACCAGCAAAATATGTTTATTATAAAGAGATGTCAAAGTGAGTGTAGGTTCCTTATGTTTTGAATTAATGGGCACAGGCAACGTGGAAGCAATTATCTTCCCACATGGCGGTTTTAATTTGTTCCACAGGCTGCTCCCACTTCCCCGGGGCCAGACCCCATGTCCACAGCCTGCTGAGGGCATGTGCCCGTGGGTCCAAATGGCTCCGTGCTGCTGCAGGGCAGATGCTCCGGACTTTGTCCTCCTCCAGCATCCCCACGTGGGAGGGCTGAGCTGGTTTAGCCTCTTCCAGAACCAAGGTCGAGGCACAGCTTTGGGGCTGCAGGGCAGGAGGAGGCCAGCACTGGAGCACTGGGTGATTCTGGGGTCCCAGGACCCTGCTGGGGGCTCCAGCCCTACTCGCCGGAGCAGCCTCCCCTGTGCACACCCAACCTGCATCACCAGGCATTCGATAACTGGCTGGGAGAGCCTGTGATACTGAGGGACTAAGCAGACATTTAACCTGAAACTGCGGTTCAGCTACATGAGACTGCTTATTAAAAATGAATGGGTAAATCTGATAAGAACCCTGACCCTCGCCATGTGATGCAGTAGAAGAAATGGGTCTACTATTTTCTGCCCTGCTATTTTCTCAAGTGCAGCAACTCCTGCATTTCTGGGCCCTGACAATAGACTTGTTTTACCTTTTCACTCAAATTCACTGCTTATTGATTCCTTTACAGGCACAGAGAGCAGCAAACAAAAAAGAAAAGGGCAAACAATAACTTATAAGGAAGAAGCTAAGTGAGACCTTGGCACTCCTTGACCATGCGGAGGGCGGAAATGTCTCCTTTTCAGCTCCTTTTGATGCACTCATACGCTTCAGGCCCATTTATCCTTTCTTTTGTCCACCTTTCATCCTGCTGGATATTTAAACTTCGAGCCTTTGGGCTTGGGCTGATGTTCTTCATTGCTGTTGTTGCACACAAAGAATGAGAATAGATACAGGCTAATTAGCGCATGGTACCACAGTCCGTTCAGCCGAGGAGCTCAGAGAACAACAGGCCCACCTGAGCCCAGCAGAAGAAACAGTTTTCTGGTGTGACTGAAATAAAAAAGATAACTTTTACAGAGTGATGTCTTAGAAGCAGTTTATTGCCTCTATTGTAGCTCAGTCTGTAAGGGCTAAGGGATGGACAGATGTAAAAGGAAGTCTGAGAGGGTTGGGGTTGTTCAGCCTGGAGAAGAGAAGGCTCTGGGGAGACCTTAGAGCAGCTTCCAGCACTGAAAGGGGCTCCAGGAAAGATGGGGAGGGGCTTTGGATCAGGGAGTGCAGGGGTAGGAAAAGAGGGAATGGTTTTTAGCTGAAAGAGGGGAGATGGAGCTGAGATCTTAGGGAGAAATGTTTTGCTGTGAGGGTGGGGAGGCCCTGGTCCAGGCTGCCCAGAGCAGGGGTGGCTGCCCCATCCCTGGTGGGGTTCAAGGCCAGGAGCGCCGTAGCTCCGGAATCACCTGGGCAGAGTTCCTTTGTCCCCAGTGAAGAGTGAGAAATTCTGCCTCTCTCGTGTTGTGACGAGCCCTGGAGAGGAGCTGGGGCAGGGGGAGCGGAGCGGGGAGCAGCCCAGTACGTGCCCCCACAGGGCTGCCATGAGCTCATCGACATCCACCGGGCACTGGGAGCGGGGAAGGAGGTGGCAGATGGGGTCTGAAACCTGGGAAAACCAACAGGTCAGGGCCTGAGGTCAGGAGCAGCATCAGCACTTGTTGTCCACCCTGAGAGTCACGTTTGGAGATGTATGTCAGACACCACCTCACTTTTTCTGCTTTTTGTTGCAGCCAAGGAGGAGATTTCCCCCAGATTTCAGCCAACACTTTCTGGAAATTGCAAAAGGAACAACTGTGGATTTTATTCTTTTAAATCTATCCAGTTTGCTCATTTCCAAGGGAGATTTTACATTGGAGCATTTTGCCTGGGGGTTCTTTGTGGGCACTGAGGGTGTCTGTTCCCATCAGAAGTGGTGCAACAAAGCGGAATTACACGCAGCATTTCACCACCGTCCCCGGGCTGGAGAAGGACGCCACTCCTGGTTTTCCATTGCTTTATTAAAATTGGTTTTGGTGAGATGCAATACAGAAAGGAGAAAGCGATCCTAAAGGAATTATGACTCATGGAGATTAGATAAATAAGACAACTATAAAAGCCATGTTAAAAAGCAGTTTTGCATACAAGCCCTAAGATTGTCTGGTGGTTTGTTAATGCCGTCATGTGAACGTGGAGCTATTTCTGAGACAAAGATGCGGGTAATAAGTATGCACTTGAATTTTAGTTAAGAAAATAATATGTCCTGAGGGTGCATATTCTTGAAATAATTTTGCATGCATGCCATGTCCCCTTTGAAAAGAGGAGCTGCTGTTATTTGACGGCTGACTACATCAGCTAAGAAGATTAATAAGGAGATGCACTCAGAGCACGTGCGCTGCTGCTGGGGCCAGGCTGCTCCGAGGGCCGATGTCCGATGGGAACACAGAGACAGCGACCAAGTACATGACTGGGGAGAGTGGGACTGCAATAAAAAGGGAGGATGATTGACCCTCAGGGAAATTACACCAGCAATTTGTTCACCAATTTCGTTGTGGAGTGTTTGTCCAAAAAAATGAAAGATTTTTGTGCTCTGCTTAGCAAATGCTTTTGCTATTCCAGTAATCGTTTTTTGGGGAATTGAAAACAAAATCAGCTTACAAGAGTGAAATGGCAGCTGGAGAGAAGGTGGTGATTGCCTCGAGAGGGAAAGGAGTCCCAGGTGACCTTTCTTGTTCTGCTGTCAGCTGCGTTGTACACACATCTGAGTGACACGTGTGTTTAAGACTGGTAGAAACACAACCCTCCCGTGAGGAGCCCATGCCCAGCAGTGCTGTTGGGGTGTCCCTCTGGGGCTGGGTGATGTGCTGAGTCCAGAGGAGGTTGGACCCCCACACGTGGGGATGCAGGCTGCAGCCACCACGTGCCTTCAGCAACGGGGGTCTCAGGGATGGGCACTGCACAGCCCCGTGTGGGCTCAACTGGAGCCTGGCTGGTGACACCCTGGATGGGGCTTGGAGCACCCTGATCCTGTACAAGGGGCTGTGGGCTGGCGGGGTGCAGAGTTTCCCTCTGGAGCTGCTCGGTGGAGCTGACACTGAGGTGGCTGCAGGTGTGAAATGTGGCATGGCAGGACACAGGGTGACCTGTTCTGGGCTAACGAAGAGGTGCCACCCCCCGATTTGATTACATGCAGAGCCCATGGTGAAAGCAGAAGCCCACGGGTCCAGAAGACTGCTCACGCTCTGAGTGTCACTGTGCCAGCATGCCAGTTTGAAATGAAGAGGGAGAAGAGGTGCCCTTCTCCTAGAGCTTTTCCCTATTGTTGTGACTTCTTGTATCATTGATGAACCCTCTGGCTCCTTCAGTGATTTTTAGCATTTCAGTTGCTGCTCAACCAGTCCTGATCCCTTTGTTTACTCCCAGCCACCTCTTAAACTCGCCTCTGCCAGGGTTTTTCTCCTGAGCACCCCTGCAGAGCTCTGGTTCTCCACCACCCTGTCCTCCCAAGCCTGCCTCAGCTCAGGGATGTGTACAAACCCTTAGCAGACCCCATTTTTACTGGGCAGCAGGGTCAGTGCTTGAGCTCATTCCCCAGATGCTTGAGTTTCCAAAGCTTTGCCTGCTTTGGGGCTCTTTAATAACTTTTGAGAGTGCCTTGCTGGGCCAGGCAAAATGTAGATACTGGCCTGTTCGTTCCTGTACTTGGCATCTGGAAGTTGGCCGAGGATGCTCCAACAGCCACATGCCAGAGCTGGGACCTCCTCCTCACTGGTAATGACCTGGTTTGGGGATCAAAACAATTCTTTCACTGATTGTGTTTAAATAATTGTACCCATGGGGCTGAATTTTATCTGATTTTTTTCTCCCAGATTTGTTTGAATGTTGGAGTTGTCCTGCACAGGGACAGGAGCTGGACTCGATGACCCTTGTGGGTCCCTTTCAACTCAGGTCATCCTCTAATTCTATAATTCTATGATTTATTCCATTCAGGACTGCCTGTCAGTAGAAATGCTAATTAGTCAGGATAAAGCAATAGAGGTGTGGGAGGGGCACCAGGGGCTGTGGATGTACCTGGACATGGGACACTTCACCAGGCACCCACAGCACTCTCAGCCAGGCACGCTTGCACCCCAGGGATTGTGTCCCAGTGTCCCCATCGCTGGTGAAGTGCTGAGGCAGGAGACAGATGGAGCCCACAAAGGGGGCTGACCACCCTCGATGCTGCTCTGGATGGAAGGGTGGCAGGGAGAGCCCACCTGCCCAGTCCTGGCTCAGCACTGGAGCTCGGGCAGCACTGGCTGGGGAGCAAAGACACAGGGAGCAGCGGTGCTGGACCCCTGGGCTGGGTCCCCACATCCCTCTGCGGAGGCGACTGGGCAGGTGGCGCTGGGCACCACCAGAAGCCTTGAAAACAGCATTGCAGAAACTTATTTGTGTGGTTTTTCTTCTCAAGTACTTGGCAGTTGGACATCAGAGCATCTGCTGCAGGAGGGAAAAATCAATACGATTACTATGCCATCGGGCTACATCCAACTACAGCGCCCGGGCAGGCAGGAGGGACATCATTCACAGATAATGTTGCATTGCAGGTGAAGGGGAAACATCCAGGCTGGAGGGGAGCATGCTGGAGAGAACAGCGCTAACAGAGAACTAACCCAGCTCAGCTCTGCCCATGAAAGCAATTACAAAAGGCAATAGGAGTTTACATGGCTGTAATTAGCAGGAAGGCAAATGGTTAAGGATTAGTGGCTATTAAGGAGATGCTATCTAAGCAGCTTACTGGCCCTGTGCTCGGGTGTGAGGCTGTGGGCAAGCTGAGCAGCTTGTGCTTTTGCATAGGTGACCTCTCCTCCTGATGCTGAATTCCATCCTCAGTAGAACAAAGCCCTGATGACTCACAGGCGAAATTCCTCCTTGACAGAGGGACCCGAGGAGCTCATGTCTGCACAGGAGGAGCTCATGTCTGCACACATCCTTTGGGCTGGTCGGAAGGGTGAGTGGAGTTTTGCCTCACAATTGGCTTATTTGGAATTACCACATTAAAAAAAAAAAAAGTATTTTCTCTTCTTCTACTCCTCTCCAAGAAGAACTATATTTTTCCTCTCATCTGCCAAACCCCTAAGTGAAATCCTACAAGGAATTAACATGCAGATGAAAAACATTTGCAGTCAGCTGTGTGCAGCAGCCTTCTGGAGGCAGGTGTAAACGCCAAGCAAGCAACGGGCTTCCCTGCTGACCCTGCTGCTGCGCATCCTGGGCTCAGCCTGAAGGGACGAGGCTGATGTTGGCCAGGACCCACCATCCCCAGATGGAGATAAAGTCAGCCTATGGTGTTCTCCTCCCAGCTGAGTGCACAGCTCCTGCCAGGTGCCTGTGGGTGTTTGCTGTGACCCACCTCTGGCTTTGTAAATCCGTGCCTGCTCACAATTAGCGACAGGCACGCAGTTAGAGCAAGAGCAGAGCCCTGGGATGCTTCTGGAGAATAAGTTATGAGTTTGAACAACTCCTCCAGGTGGACAGGCTAGCAGTGATGGGCGGGTGTCCACAGCTTTCACACACGTGCAGTTTAGCAGGGGTTGTCTGTGTCTCTGACTCACAGATGTTCCAGAGAGCCACAGTACCCGTGCCTGTGGCTCCAAGTAGGACACAAAACTTTGTATGAGGATGCTGAGAGTGTGAATGCACAACTTGGAGATCAAAGTGAGGGTGAGCCCTGTGTGCAGATGCACCACACTGGCTGCCACTCAGGATGGGCTTTGCCATGGCACGTACCAGCATCTGCACAAACCTCCTCTGCTATTGCCGCTAGAGTACGTGTAGAAAGAGAAGTCACAATATTGTTAATAACACAGTTGAAAGCGTAGCACACACACTGTTCTCCTTTCCTACTCCTTCTCGCAGGTCTCTGCTCACCCTGCCCTGCTCCTATGGATCCTTAGAGTCAGCAGCTTTGACAGCTGGAGAGGACAAAGGTGTCCATCATCAATATTGGGGTCCTTTGCTGGCAGGAGAATGATGCCCACACTGGTGGTCTCCTCTTTCTCCTTCCAGGACTTATTTTGGGGTCATTTTCATAGATTTGCTAATGGGATTTCACGCCTTTTCTTCATGGGTCTTCCCTGGGCTGCAGGTCCAGGTTATGTCCCTTCTATCTGATGCTTTGTAAGCACACAACGGATGTTCTCTTTGTTCTCCCTGTTATCCCTGAAGCCGACTTTGTCTCTCTGTGGCTGGCAGTGAGCGAGAGCACTTGTCCCATTAACTGATGAAGAAACCAGAAGCTGCCTTGGCTGGGTCTGGGACTTTCCCTGCCCTGGGGACCAGCGAGCAGGGGCTGGCAGGTGCAGGAAGATCTCTGCTCAGAAACCTGCAAGCAATGTCTCTCTGAGCACTCAACTCCTCTCCAGGCAATTTTATGAATCTTTTTTACTCTTTGATTCTGATTATCAAAGAAAGAAATCCAAGGTAGGCTTAAAAAAACAGATTGCCTTTGCTTCCCATATTAATTGCTACGCACACCACCAGCCCTTCAGTGATGGGAAACATTGCTCGAGCTTATTTGCACAAACCCTCATACCTGGACTACTTATCTGCATGGCTGAGATTTAAATATTTAAAAAATATATTTACATATGGTAAAATATCAACTGTTTCAAACACAAATATATTTAGCAATAAAATAAAATTGACCGTTGAAGATGTTGATGGATTTTGTGATGTCCTGTCCAGGTTTCTCACATTTAACTTCCACTTAGTGTACCCAAATCCACGCTTCTTTCAAAGCCAAGGGTACAGAACCAGGGACACATCCTGCACCCTGGTGGTTGTCAGCTCAGAGGATGCTTGGGAAGCTCTGGAAGAGCCTGGTCAAAGGGCTGGAGGATTTCTGGGAAAAAAAATCACCTGGTTTTAGTAGCTGTGGTGTTTTCCCAGCTGGAAGCCTCGAAGCTGCTGCACTGATGCATCACAGCAGCTCAGCGGGTCTTGGGAACCATCCCTGGTGTCACTGTGGACCTTGATATCCTGATCCAGGCATCAGTCCCCCTCCCAAACCAACGTGTGATCCTGGGAACTGCTCCCATAGAATCATAGAACCATAGAATAACCAGGTTGGAAGAGACCCACTGGATCATCGAGTTCAACCATTCCTATCAGCATTATCAGCAGCAATGAACAAGACATAGTTTTTATATCCCCAGAAATGTGATGATTACTGGAAACCCCCATTTGTACTGGCACATGCATGGCCTTTTAAGTCTTTTTAACGTACATAAAATGAGAGACCCACACTAGGCTGGCAACAGTCACAGTGAGACCTTAATCCATATCCGATATCCTAAGAAGGTACAGTGCCTGCCAGGCAATGGGCGGTAGAGCTGCTGCACCTCTGTCATCCAGGCTGCCCTTCTTGGGTTGTAACCATTTTCCTCAATCAGGCTTCAGCAAAGTAAGGTTTTTTCTCATTAAAAAAGGCACTTTTGATGACCTGGCATTTTGCCACAAAAGTGACTAAGTGAAAAGACATCTAATTCTTAATCTTTTTTTTAGCGGAACTGCGGACAGCGACAGCTCTCTCCTGTAGATTCCCTTTCTGTCAAGCAGGATGAGAAAATAAGCCCCAGTTCTGGCTGCCTGTGTATGATATGGGTATGTGTTTGATATGGATAATACTGGTTTACTTGGTGGGGTTATTGTATTTCCTTAATTTCTCACATTCCGTATCTTGCCCATTATTTCCAGTGTTCTTATTGGAAACTCAGGTCTTAGCCAGACCTAGGAGGAATAAGAGGGGAAGGGCTGTTGGAAGAGGAGACACCAGGAGGAGAAAGGGGGGAGAGGAAAGGAAGGGAGAGGAGGGAAGGGCAGGGGAGAGGAGGAGAGAGGCGAGCTGCACAATGAGAGCTGGTGGAAGAACTATATTTAATAAATCTCAGAAATCCCAGACTTCCAGTCCAAGTGCGTCACTTACTGGTTGCTGCTTGACTATAGTGAATAATTATGAATTTGTATTTAATGCTGGCTTTGTTCTAGTTGCACTGTGACTGCATAATTGTTAAAGCTCTTTAAAAGCTGTTGACGACCTTAGACTGGAGCCCCATGTTTAGTCTGAAGACCCGTGCACCTGAAAAGAGCCTCCTCGGAGGATGGTTTGGCAAAGCCACTGGAACCAAGGGCTGTCAGGGACTTTAAGCACAGGCACAGGCTTAGGTGTTCTGCCTTTTTCAGTAGAACAGCTGGCAGGGTGAGCTTGTAGCGTCCCTGCACTTCCAGGCACAGCAGCCCATGAGAGCTGTTGTAGAGAAGCTGATGGGGAGAGCACAGTGAGGAGAGCAGGAGGGTGATCCTGCATCCGTGGGTGATCCTGATGCTGCACTGGGGAGCTGGGCAGACCAGGCACCAGCCAGCTCCCCACTGACCTGCCTTGTGCTGGGAGTCAGGGTTTGCACCGGGAAAATGGTCAGGATGTGCACACTACTGCATTCCTGGACCCTGCGCAGGGCAGTGAGCCTTGTGTGAGGCTGGAGAGTCCCAAAGAAAGGGACATGGGGCCCTTCCAGAAGCAAACGCTGTCTAAGAAGCATAGTTTTGCACGAGCCATGCACGATGCACCCATTCAGGGCTGAGCAAGCTCAGAAGAGTGAAGGGCATCACAGTCCTCTTTTAGTTTTTCTTTTTGGACTGCAAGGAAAGCTGTCATGTGCAAGATTTCTTTTCTTTCCCTTTCTCACGTGTATTGGTCAAACTAATGAGAGTCAGAGCAGTCTCTCTAAGCCTCATGTGGAGCCCACATAACTGTCAGGTTTAATTGACTTATTTTCCCCACTTAGCAATGTGTTTTAATTGTAGTATGGATTCACTCTGGGTAATTTTATGGCTTACACCATGCCAAGGACAGGCTGGGTAGCTGCAGAGGGCTCTTCAAAACTGTTAATGCATTATTTTTGAACTGTCTGTACCAGTTAATGCATTTCTATCGCTGGGTGAATACTGGAGCCCTTGTTTGTGAATGTGCTAAAAGATGCAACCTGAACCCAGATGGTTTCTGTCTCTGCAGTTCCCAGGGTGACGATACCTGTGGTTTTGTCACGGGGTGAAGCCTGCGTGTTTGGAGACACCGCACCATCTGTAACCACAGCCGAGCCGGTGCCACCCCGGCCATGCCACCAGGCTGGCAGCGGGTCACCAGGGCTAGCAGGGGCACGGTTGGGATGCTGGGCTCTGCTGGGATGCTGGGCTCCACTGGGATGCTGGGCTTCATCGGGATGCTGGGTTCCGATGGGATGCTGGGCTCCATTGGGACACAGGCTCCTCACACAGGTCAGTCTCACTGGGACGTGGCTGGTGGCACAGCTGCTGACACGTCCTCTCACCATGGAACAGCCTCATCTCCAGCCCCTTCATCCCTCTGAGACTTCCGAAGAGAAATACTAAGCCAGAAGAAGTGGTTTGTCAGCCCCATTTGCCCCTCGGGTCACGCGCTGGACCACTGGGCAATCTTTATCAGCCGTCTGCATCACAGACGGGAGGCTGCTGCTGGGAATGGTTGTAAACTGTCATTTAGCTTAAGCTCCTCTCTTCCCTGAGGGGATGAGTTTCACAGTGAAGTGACAGTATTTATCAAATTCACACTTCTAACTCACCATTACTCATCTTCATTTCCAATTCCAAACCTCCTGTCCTGATTTGAAAAATGGAAAAGCCAGCGGGGCTGCAACACCTCCCTGCTGTCACCCCTTTGCCTACTAAACCTCTCAAGTGGAAACTCTGGTTTTCCATTGAATTATAGCTCATCGGGTGTGCTTTGCAACAATCCTCTTTTTTAATCTCAATTTATCAGAAGTTATCAATACACAAAATGGGAATAATAGACCATAACACAAAAATCTATGTTGCCCCATGAAGATGTCTCAGTGATTACAGCAAATCTTGGGGGTGGTGTCACAGTCAGGACAGGTTTATGGGACCTCTTGCTCCTATAAACTATGGATTATTAGTATGATCTGGATATTTTGCAATGATTTGATATAGCCAGATAAGGTTTTATTATAAAATTGATGTACATTTTTAATCAGATTTTATATCTTGACAATATGGGTTTTTATAAAAAAGCAATTTCTATCCCCCCATCAGGATAAGGGAAGAAGCACAGAACTCAGTGCAGAGTTAACACTGCTACCAGTGCTGAGCTATAAAGCTCGCTTTTATGTAAGCATAATTGCAAGGATTTCTATCTGATTTTCAAATTGCAAGGGCAATGAAAGTGTCTTAATGTGTCCCGAATTGCTTGGTTTTTATTGTTCACTTAGCTCTAATGCTCACACACTTTCTCATGATATTTAAATATGTGGAGGAGGCAGAGCTTCTTCATAATAAAGCAAGGTAACAGAAGTCTGCATGCATTTGTTAGCAAAATGATGGTAACATTCTCACACAAAGCCCCATCCAACACTTTAGCCCAAGTGCAGGGCATCCCGCAGAATCTGCTGCCCAGCTCTGTGGGCTTGGCCCCACAGCCCTCAGCGCTCTGTCAAAAACTCAAACTCAAAAAGTCATGCTCAAAAAGTTAAACTCAAGAAGAGTAAGTTATATCAAGGGCAGTGCTGGCATTGGCCCCACCAGAGTTTCCCTATGGACTGCATTCCCTGGGCAGCTCCCAACCACTTCCAGGTCTCCTAGCAGCTCATTGCCCTTCCCTTCAATTTTTTCCAGTATTCCCCTGTCATAAAGATCATGTCTTGGCCAGACTAAGTGATTTAGAATGTTTAGCTTTGTTAGATGGAGGTTTACAGCTCTTCAAGGATGAGAAAAATGTGTTCTCATCCTCACATGAACCATTACACCGCTCTGCTTCTTCTGAACAGAGAAGAGAAACGCCTATTAAATGTTTCACCACGTGATCCTGGCAGCAGTCCTAATCCATGTTTGGTTCTTCTTTTTCTTCCATGTATAATTAATAGAGAAATCACAATAAAAATACTTATACTGTTCTCTCATGATGGATGGTGTCTCCTTGTGAGGAGCAGCCTGTCCGCAGTGGGACTGGTGTTGGAAGGAGATGGTGCCGGGGCTGGGGTGATGCTGTGGGTACATCCCGTGGGGCAGCATCCCTTTGCCAGCATCACCCAAGGAAGCAGGCTTCTCATCGCGTGTGATGGAAGATGCTGCCTAGTCCCCACCAGCCAGGGACTTCCCGCGGGGCTCCCGTGCCTTGCTGCAGTGGGTGAACACCTTGCACGGGTAACTCTGCTCTCCTGAAGTGTGTTTGCAAATAAAGGAGCCATTGTGAGCAACAGCCAGAGCTCCCTAAGGATCCACAGAATGCCCCTCATCCCTTATGGCAGGCAGCCACATCCAGGGGGGTTTCACCGCCTAGAAGGTGCTCTTCACATTTCCTGGAGAATTCCTTAATATTGAACAGTTTTCTGTAATTACAAAAAGTCTGAAACTGCAAAGAATAGCAGCATTGACGCATAATTTCACTGCCTGTTGTGTCATATCAGCCTGAGTTGCGATAGCCTGAAGTCCTCATTCCCATCGTCCCGCAGCACGGCAGCGTCACACCTGGCAGCTCAGCACGGCTCACAACCGATTGATTGGAAATTAAAAATGAAGACAGACGTTCACTTTCCATTACTCACTCTCTGTTTTGCAGAAGGCAAAGGTAAATCACTGTTTCTCTTTATAGCAGACTGGGAAGGCTTAAGACAACAGGAGCATCCCAGAGCTATCCAGAATGCCCGTGCGTGTCCTGTCCATGGCCTGGAGCTGGGGGCTGAGGTTCCATCCCCACGGCAGTGCCTACAACATGCGATGCATTGTTCTCCATCCTGGAGAATGGGAGTTTGTTCTTCTGGAATCAGTGAGCAATGTGTGCTCTTCAACCATCAACACCATCATCTGCCATTGATATTCCGCATCCTTTGTGCTTTCTGCTTGTTTCTTTAAATTCCACTGTTGTTTGGAATAGAAGTGTTTCCCTATGAGCAAATATTTTGCATACACTGTCGTACAGCCCCGCTATTTACATCTGTTGCGTGTGCATAGCGAAACGGCACGTTTTCATTTAGCTTCTCTTGTTGCACGCGTTTGGGTTGCTGAATTATTCATCGCCAGCGATTCTGCGTTATGAACTCTTGTAGCGCTGGAGCTCGTCACTCGGCTCGCGTGCTGTGGGTAATGCCTGGCTTTGTATGGAGAGCGAAAAAAAAACAGTAAATGCCTTATGAATAAATAAACTGGGAATGCTGCAGTGTTTTGGGTTTAGCATGCAGCTCTAGTGACAGGACTGTCAGTGAAAATCCCAACCCCAGCTCAGCCCACAGCAGGGTGTCCCCCCCAGCCCAGCTGGGGAGGCGACCAGAGCACAAGGTGATAGCAGGTTCAAACCTCGGCTGCATCCCTGGAAAGGCATCACCTGGTGATCTGCTGCCCAGCTCTGTGGGAAGGATCCAGCAAGAGAAAATGATGCCTTGAAAAATGCTGAGGAAGCCCTGTATCGAAAATAAGCCCAGTTTATTGATAAACTAAAACTGTGTTTTTGGAGAAAAGGCTTCGGAAATAATTTTATCTCATAAAAATATGACAATACCAACTGCCTGGAAGTGTTGCTCTGTACATGTCCCAGTGTTCTCCATCCTGCAGTCCAGCTCTGTCACCTCTGGTGCTGCTGTTGCTGGGCTGCAGACTCCTGTAGGATGAGTTTGCTCATCTGCCCTAAAGCCAGAGCATACGATTTTCAGTGAACCGTCAGGCTGATGAGCCTCACCCCTTTGTATATTTTGAACTGTGATTTTTCCCCCATCTTTTTGCTTATTTTATACTGAATTACACATTCCCATTATTTTCCATGCAGCAGTGTCTTAACCCTCCCAGCACTGAAAGGGGCTCCAGGAAAGCTGGGTAGGGGCTCTTGATCAGGGACTGCATGGACAGGGAGAGAGGAACAGTTTTCAGCTGAAAGAGGGGAGATGGAGATGAGATCTTAGGCAGAAATGTCTTGCCGTGAGGATGGGGAGGCCCTGGCCCAGGTTGCCCAGAGCAGTGGTGGCTGCCCCATCCCTGGAGGGGTTCAAGGCCAGGTTGGATGGGGCTTGGAGCCCCTGATCCAGGAGGAGGTGTCCCTGCCCATGGCAGGGGTGGGACTGGATGGGCTTTGGGGTCTCTTCCTACCCAAAACATTCTATGATTCTATCATTCTGTGAACCAGCCAAGGTATCCAGTCTTGTTACAGAGATCTGCAGTGAGTTTGCTGTGATTGATGCTCATTGCTTGGGAAACAAAAGGATTTGGGGTTTTGGGTTGTATGTGCACACTATTTCTTGTCCCCAGGCAGACACTGGTCTCCCTGTAGCAGATACTCTGATATGAGTACTTTCTTTTCCAAGGTCAAAATTTACTTTCTGTTGATATTCTTTACATCCACATTTCCCTGGTTTTACTGTTCCTCATACCTTGCTCAGCGTTCCCGGTGCTGCCAACGAAATAAAGTCCTGGGACAGAACTGTAAATACTAGTGATATATTTTTCAAGATATATGGGCTATTTATTTCCTTCTTACATAAACATAAGTAGAAGTGAACTGTGCAATAATCCTGCCACACTAAGGTATTAGAAACTACCAAATATGGTCCAGCTGATTATTTTTACTCTAACCTATCCATGCATTTACTGCCTTGAAGATTCAGAGCTGCTCATTGTTGACAGAGTTTTTCTTCCACCTTCTACCAGTACGTATCTATAAAGCAAGGGAAATGTTTTACAAGTGAAACAGGGTGAACTTTGGAGGCATTAGCATCCGCCCCAGTGATGTTCCAATCCCATCCAACAGCTGTTCTGCCGATGTAAGGACACAATGAAATCTGCAGGGTATTGTCCTGTTTGAATTTTAATATGTTTTCACTCCTTGTTCCTCCCTTGTTTTCTTGTTTTTGAAAGAGTCGAAAACATATAAACATGGGTTTGTAAGTAAGAAAGTGCAAGACCTGTCAATAAATGCTGTCTCAGAGGACTGAGTTCCTTTAATTTTAATTACACTCAAAGCCAATCTCCCCACACATCCCTCACCGCATGTTTTTCTCTTCCTAAAATTATATGGGGAAAAAATGCAGGCAGCGTCTGGTGCCTTCCTGACAGGTTCAATTGATTGTAGCATGAATGAGACGCAAGGCTGGTGTGAAACAAGCTTTCATTGATTGCTGGAGTGGCACTGGCTTCGCAGGGAATTTGAAGCTACATCAAGTTCAGGAGCAAGAGCCAAAAAAGTAACAAGAATCTGATGTCTGCATTTCTGAAGGGGGTTTAGGCTGGCTTTGCATTTTTGCCAGCATTCAGTGGTGCCTCAGCTTAGCTGGCTGGAATTCTTTCCTTCCTTCCTTCCTTCTTCTTTCTTCTTTCTTTCTTTTCTTTCTTTCTTTCTTTCTTCTTTCTTTCTTTCTTTCTTTCTTTCTTTCTTTCTTTCTTTCTTTCTTTCTTTCTTTCTTTCTTTCTTTCTTTCTTTCTTTCTTTCTTTCTTTCTTTCTTTCTTTCTTTCTTTCTTTCTTTCTTTCTCTCTTTCTCTCTTTCTTTCTTTCTTTCTTTCTTTCTTTCTTTCTTTCTTTCTTTCTTTCTTTCTCTCTTTCTTTCTCTCTTTCTTTCTTTCTTTCTTTCTCTCTTTCTCTCTTTCTCTCTTTCTCTCTTTCTCTCTTTCTCTCTTTCTCTCTCTTTCTCTCTCTCTTTCTCTCTTTCTTTCTCCTCTCTCTTTCTCTCTTTCTTTCTCTCTTTCTTTCTCTCTTTCTCTCTTTCTCTCTCTTCTCTCTTTCTCTCTTTCTCTTTCTCTCTCTTCTCTTTCTCTCTTTCTTTCTCTCTTTCTCTCTTTCTCTCTTTCTCTCTTTCTCTCTCTCTTTCTCTCTTTCTCTCTCTCTTTCTCTCTTTCTCTCTCTCTTTCTCTCTTCTCTCTTTCTTTCTTTCTCTCTTCCTTTCTTCTTTCTCTCTTCCTTTCTTTCTTCCTTTCTTCCTTTCTTTCTTTTCTTTCTTTCTTTTCTTTCTTTTCTTTCTTTCTTTCTTTCTTTCTTTTCTTTCTTTCTTTCTTTCTTTCTTTCTTTCTTTCTTTCTTTCTTTCTTTCTTCCTTTCTTCCTTTCTTCTTTCTTCCTTTCTTCCTTTCTTCCTTTCTTCCTTTCTTCCTTTCTTCCTTTCTTCCTTTCTTCCTTCTTCCTTTCTTCCTTTCCTTCTTCTTTTCCTTCTTCCTTTCCTTCTTCTTCCTTTCTTCTTTCCTTCTTTCCTTCTTTCCTTCTTTCCTTCTTTCCTTCTTTCTTCTTTCTTTCTTTCTTCCTTCTTTCCTTCTTTCCTTCTTTCCTTCTTTCCTTCTTTCTTTCTTTCTTTCTCTCTTTCTTTCTTTCTCTCTTTCTCTCTTTCTCTCTCTCTTTCTACCTATCTATCTGTTTTAAAACACAAGTAAAATTAAAATAAAGTTTATCAAACACAATAATAAAATTAATATTATATGAAAAAAATCTTGGTTTTCCAGAAATATGTGCATTTCTGGCTATAACAAGTGTTTTCAATAAAGGACATTTCCCATTTCCACCAAATGGGATCTGCTGTACGTTTCCTGTTCTCTAAAATGCGGTGCTGGGCTCTGCTGAGGATGAGCAGCCCCTGGGAGCTGTGGGAGGGAAGGGCCAGCCCAGACCTGGGACTGTCTTGGCTCTGGCCAGGCCAGTGAATCTGCACAGATCCTCAGTCCCGAATACCTGAACAGAGCCAGGATTTCTTCAAATGGCTCTGTGGAAATGTTGAACAACCTTCCCAAGTGCCTTTGTGAATTCCTGATGATGGGAGAGGGCTGTCTGGATCCACATCTGTGATTTCAGCTGGAGCCAGCAGTGACAGGAGCCTGAATAGGAGCTGTGTTCATTTTTATTAAGTCATTTTTCTGAAGTACCACTATTAAAAATACAACATTTGTTGTTCTTTCCAAAGTAAACGTGTATGGTGTTGATTTCTTTGTGTTTACCTTAGAATTCTGTTTAGTCTATGTTTTATTTTCAATGAAAATACAGAGAATCCAATGTGGTTCCTTACTGCCATGAAAACTACTCATCTTCATATTTTGAACCTTCACAGAGAATGACATCCCCCTTCCTTATATTGTTATCTTACATCCTCATCTGAAATGTATCACAGTAGGGTAATAGAGGTTTATTTTTAGGAGGATACCCATAGAAGGGAATGTATAACCACCTTTCACTCTGTTATCATTGTGCTGTTCCAGTTGTGAGTGGTTTGTAGCCAAAAAGAAAAAGGAAACAATCATTTTAATCTATACACTTTGGATTTTTTTTCCAGTATTATCATTTTTCCACTCATTAAAAACACTACTCCTCATTTTCTAATGAGAAAGAAGCTGTAATATTCCATGTTAATCTCTGAGCAGAGCATTGCCCAGCATTATGTCGTGGGGCTGCAAGATCTCTGTGATGCTGCCCTCGTGCTGGTTTTACACGGCATCGGTACCCACACGGCCCCTGGGGATGCTCTGTGTGAGTGGATCGGATGGGAATAACCCTGCTGCTACAGCTGGGTAAGTGGTGCTGAGGGACCCAAATCATCTGCATCTCACAGGAACAGGGGCACGAGTGTGTCCTGGTGCCCAGAGCAGGTCCTGGGGAGGCAGCAGCCAGGGTCTGCGATCACACCAGCTCCTCTTTGCTTTGAGGTTTCTATGTGATTTGTTTGGTGAGGGCTGGGCACAGCCAGGTGCCTGTCCCCTGGTATGGATAACGATCCTCTCCTGTTCCTCATCAACCACCATCCTTTCTCAGAAGCTGAAGTAAATAAATTTGTTCTGACTGCTTGTTGCTAGCTTACAAAAATCCCTTTTCCTGACAAGTTGTCATCAAATACCAGACTGTCCTCACTCTGGCTGCAGGAAAACTGAAGTCTGGGGACGCCTCCTGCCCTCCCCGTTACTTTGCACACTCTATTCCACTCTCACATCCCTTTCTGGATGTGCTGCTTTGCTTCGCAACATCAGCTCGTGTGTTGTTTCAGGAGGATGCTCCAGAGGAGGGCTGTCCCAGAGCAGTCTGTCCCATCGCTGCCACAGTCATAGTGCTCAGACCTCTCAGGGTCTGCCCCCAACCCTTTGTGTCCTACCCCTCTTGGCAGGGACAGCACCCAGCTGCCTCTGGAGGCTGCAGAGACTAAAGGAAAGGCAGAAGGGGTGTAGAAACACCCTTTGGACTTAGAAAGCTTTTGGAATTTTGTCTACTTTCCATTTCATGGGATTTTTTCCATGCCTTTTCCCGCATGATCAAAAGCAGAGATATCTGCGTGTTTGGCTGGAAAAGGTCAGGCTCAGAACCATCCAAACATCGGGGGGAAGACTATTGTTAGGCTTTGAATTTGGGCTCTGCCAAAGCTGATCTGAGAAGGAATCATTCATGAAAGCCCAGTCCTATGCTGTTTCCACCTACCTTCAGACATCAAAGCTCCTTTCCAGCTCCAGACTCAGCTCCTGCATTGAAATGTTCACCTCCTTTAATATTTCGCCCCCGTGTACGGACCCGGGCATGGTACTTCAGCAGGCACAGAACATCTCTTAGTAAGATGTTGTAGGGGATGATTGATTTTCTTTGCAGAGGAGGTGAGCTTATTTTAGTGAGCTACTAGGTCATTTGGAAAATAAAGTTCTGGGAAAATGACAGGCCAGAAGGACTGATGAGGATCGTAAAGGCATAAAGCACAGCAGCTCCTGTTCACAGGCAACCGAAGGTGAGAAGAATTTCTTATATATCTCACTGTTATTAAAATATCAAGTACCCTTACCTGCCAATTACATAACCTCTATGCCACAAGGGCAAATTATTTTAATTATAGGATTGGTGCATGCTCAGAGAAGACCATTTCTTTGGAAAATAAAATAAGCTGAAATTCAGGCATTACGGAGAAAAAGAAAAAAAAAAGGTTGACTGCTTTAAGCTAGAGGCATATTGTGAGGAAGAAGTTTCTCCAAGTCTGACAAGGAGCAGCAAATCCAAGTTAAACACAGTTTAGGCTGAATCAGTGTGAGCGTATACATATAGTTATTCTACATTATTGAGAGAAAAGTGTCATTAGTGGCTGTAACAGAGAGGATGTGAGCAGACAAAAGGAAGAGGGGACAAGGAAAGTCATCTGTACATGAGAACAGTCCATGCCGAGGGGCTGGTGGGGGTCACCCTCCCCCCATGCCAAAGCCAACAGCTGTGAGCCTCTAGAATGGCTCAGAGTTTAGTTTCACATACGGGGGCTTTGGAGTCACTTTTCCAGCTGCAGGTGCAGGGAGGTCCTTGCCTTGACACTTCCAGGTCTGTCTGGGGAGATGCCCTCCTGCACAAGCTGGTGCTGCAGGACTGACCCTGCCCCGGGAGAGAGGGACGGAGGAGAAAGGGAGCAAACAGCCAGCTGAAATGTACCTGTGGTCTCCTGTCCTCTTCTGGGCTCTGCGTGTGACCATGACCAGCACGGGGAGGATGGTGATGCTGGTTGGGGTCACTGCAAACCTTCCTTTGACTTTGGAATAAGAGCTCCAAAAGCAATCAGAAGGGGGCAAATCCCTGAAGACTGCACAGACGGAAGCAAAGATACACCTCACTGCATGGTTCAGCTCTTTGGAGGCTGAATTCAGTCGTCAGGGGCACTGGTACTGGGCTGACACGGGCACACGACAGCTGGGGATGCTGCCAGGGGCTGCCATCGTGTTCTGGGGCAGGACCAGCCCTCGGACTGCAGCAGTGATGGCTCCGGTCTCAGATACCGCAGAGAAAGGTTTATTGAGCTCTGTAGAATGGATTCACACTAGAAGGCCTAGAAGTCTCTTAATGTGCCCTTTCATGTGATAAGATACCCTCCCCAGACAATGGTGTCCTTTGTAATCTCTTTCCTTTTCTATACAGAGGAAACAAGAACTGCATGGAAATTTTATCCAGCTATGCTGAATGAAGCTAAGAGAGTTCTGCAAGTCCATTGAAATCTTTCTGCTTTTAGGTGATGAATCACGGTTTTAAATAGGAGAGAGTATTAAGCTAATATCTGTACGACCAGTAACGTATTTCAGAGGGCACACAAGACACTAAAGTCTCTGGTAACTCTTTGTCTTATTTTTATTAAATACTTCATCACTGTAGAAAATATTGTAGAGCTTGTAACAGCTGACGATGGCTTTAAAATATAACAATACAATGCACCATGATGGCCTATCCGTCTTTACATCTCTCCATTTTTGGTTGCAGAGCAAGGATGCTCCTAACAGGCATATTTAGGTGTCCAGGAGCTGCTGCTTCCTTCCAACTGCATGCGACTTCCTTACATCACTCCCTTCAGAAAAAAGTTTCACAGACTCTCATTATTCAAGGAGTCATCTTTCGCTTTCCAAGTAAATAACTTTCAAACATTGACCGATGTTTGTTAGAGCAACACATTCACCTCGAAGACAAAGGTGGGATCTAGTCCTGATGCTCACAGGACGGGGACAGTGGAAATTCTCCTCCAGCATTTCTCTTTCACAGCCCTAGCACACCTCGAGCCCCTCCCCATTGCCCTGTTCCTTGCTATGCTGGAGCCCCTCAGAGCCAGAGCTGTACAGCTGGCCCAGGATGGTTTGTGCCCTGTTCCTGTACCGAGAGGCTGGTGGCTGCTGAGGGATCTGCTGCCAGACCCCAGGGCTTGCAGAGCTGCAGGATGCGCCACGGTTTGCAATAAGCACACGGATTTGCTGTGGCGGTGGTTGCAAGGTTGCATGGCCTTGGTTGGCCAAGGATGTTTCAGCCAAAAGAGGTCTGGCCAGGGGCATCCAAAACCTTGGTACAGCCACGGTCCCGAGGTGCTGAGCCTGGCCAGGCGGCTTTGGCTGCCCCGGGCTGGGGAGCCTGGAGCTGCCCAGGGCAGGAGTTGGTAGCATGGGGCATCCCTAGAGCCACCCACTGCCCACCCTGCAGCCGAGGGAGCTGCTCTGCCCTGGCTCTCTGCCTCTCCCACTGGCTTCTTGACTTCTGGCTCCCCACAGCCCCTGCAGACCGAAGCCAGGACTCCATCATCTGCTGGAACAGCACGTGGAACCTCAGCTCTAACCCTCTGGGAGAGTTTCTAACTGATGCCCGTCCTCTCCCGTGGCCTTGGTGCACACTTGAGAACTCTAACTGATGAATTATGGAGTGCTTGTGGAATTTCTGTCTGAATTTTTCAATGCATGTGTCCATATATAGACACAAGCAGACAAGCAAATACATCGGTTGGACTCGATGATCCAGTGGGTCTCTTCCAACCTGGTTATTCTGTGATTCTGTGATTCTGTGATAAATGTCCCTTTGATTCTAAAATAGTTCCAGAATTCCCAAAGAACTGGGAAATTGTGAAGACATTTTATTCCAATGCAGAGCTTTTGGTTGTGTTATCAAAAGCTAGAACCATTGCTCTGTGAGCACTTTAAACTTCTAAATCCAGTGACTAGAGATGCTCGCTGACACTGGTTCTCACTGCAAGGAGATGAGGTTTAAATCTTTTATTTTCAGACACATGCAATATTTTTGCTGAAGAACCATTCCTCTTCCCTGGCAAATAGCTTCCCCCCGTCTGGGAATGGAGCCACCCCAGCCCCACCACCCATCCCCTTGCTGGGTGCATGGGGTGAGCAGAGGCTCTGTCATGCCAGATCAGTTTTGGTCCTTCACTACAAGGAAGACATTGAGGGGCTGGAGCGTGCCCAGAGAAGGGAATGGAGCTGGGGAAGGGGCTGGAGAACATGCGTTATGGGAGGCAGCTGAGAGACCTGGGGCTGTTTAGCCTGGAGAAAAGGAGGCTGAGGGGAGACCTCATCCCTGTCTGCAGCTCCATGAAAGGAAATTGTGGTGAGGTGGGTGCTGGTCTCTTCTCCCAAATGACAGTGATAGGAAAAGAGGTAATGGCCTCAAGTTGCACCAGGGCAGGTTCAGACTGGACATCAGGAAAAAATTCTTCACAGAAAGGGTTCTTGGGACCTGGCAGAGGCTGCCCAGGGAGATGGCGGAGTCCCCATCCCTGGAGAAGTTTAAAAGACAGGCAGATTGAGTGCTCAGAGATGTGATTTAGTAGTGGAAAGATATGTTTGGGCTTGTTGATCTCAAAGGTCTTTTCCAGCCAAGCTATTCTATGATTCTATGTGACAGCGTCATCCTCTCTGGGCACTTGGAATAATTCAGGTACCAGACCCTCTCCTTCTTTTTCCAACCTAAAATGCACTTTGTCACCCACTCTTGCTTTGCTTTCAGCCAGAGAGTGTCCTGATAATTACATAGGATAAATCCTCTTGTAGTCTTGCTTGTGGGCAAAACACCCTGATTAACAAAGTAAAACAAAAAAACCATCTCTGGCAGGATCCAGCTCGCTGAACACAACGTTGACCGCAGGCTGGCACTTCTAGGCACACACCAGGCCCTTGAAAGAAAATTTTTGTTGGAAACTCTCCTTATTCAGGGTCTGGGCACGAAGCACCCAGCATGCTCGTAGGCAGCTTCTCCAGTTGTCCCCTCTTGGCTCTCTTTTAATCTCACCTCCATTTCAAGGGAGTTCAGACAAAGCCAGGAGATGAGATGTAGGAACTGGTAGAAGGATGGTGTTGCCATGTTATATATTATCACAGTGATCGCCATGGAAACGGGAGGATGGGGCTGACCTTGCTAGTTTGCCACTGATCCTGCAAGGGCTCAGCCTTGCGTCTCATGTTAAGCTCTTCTGGGATTGGAGATACACGTCTGAAGTTAATAAATTAGAGGGGAAAAAGCCATGGAAATTGGGAAATGCAAGATGTGGGATCCTTTAATCTGTGCTTTAGATGCGTGTGCTGTGAGGGAAAGCTATTTTTGTGCACATGGTTCACTGCGATGTAGAAGAGGCTTAATATGAAGTTCATTGTTAATTATACGATTCCCTCGGCTTCCTAATGCCTGTCTATAATACAGGTCTCCAAACAGAAAGACAGTTAATCCCTTCTTTCCAAACCTCCCTCCCATCCTTGTCCCCCTGGCAGTGCCCACCTGCATGGAGGCTCCTTCCTCGGGGTCTCCGGACAGAGGTGGTGACTCCATGTTCTTCTTGGTAACCCGGTAATTTCCATCAGCTTCACATACAAAGCCAAGCTAAGGATCACCCTGAAAGAGAAACAGGATGCTTGCAAGTATTTTGCCCTCATGCAGGTACGCAAGTGCTGATTTAACCACATTTTAAAGTATATCCTGTTGCTATATTTATACAGAAAGGCAGATCTCCTGCAGCAGCCTGTGGTGCTTCATCAGCCTGCACGTAACGCTGCAGAAAGGCTCCCAACACCCTGGACCTTGTCTCTCTGCTGGCACAGGCTGCCCTGTCCTGTACCCACCCCCCCCGAGGGCTGTGTGGCACCACCCTGAGCACCCAGGGGGGCACAGTGACAGCCCCTTGGAGACCTCCCCCAGCTCATGGTGTTTCTCTTGCTGTGGCCATGCTACCAATGCAACCGTGAGGATGGCCAGGACCTCTCTTGGGGGTGATGCTCGTTTTGCTCTTTGTGGACGTGGCAGCACTCCTGGAGCCACGGTGCCTTGGGGGCAGATGCAAGGAGGTCTCTGCTCCACTGGGGAATGAAAGCAGGGGCAGAAACAGTGAAGTCCCTGCAATTCCAGAGAACGTGCTGGTGCCGATTCCTTGCTCTGTGGGCACCAGCACCTCGAGGCCAAGAGCATCCTCAGGGTTTGGTTTCACAGGGCACCAACCTGGGACACTTGCTTCTGTCCACAGGGATACAGACAGGAAAACATCCATGAGAAGAAGAGCATGCTGGTTCCCTGATACAGAACAAGGATTCATTACAGGCTGCCCAGGGAGGGGGTTGAGTCCCCTTCCCTGGAGGGGTTTAAGGGACGGGTGGACGAGGTGCTGAGGGACACGGGTTAGTGATTGATGGGAACGGTTGGACTTGAGGATCGAGTGGGTCCTTTCCAATCGAGTGATTCTGATTCTATGATTACAAAATACAACATTAATAAGAACCCTTGATGCACTGAAGGGATCAAACAGGGAACTGTGCAAAAGGCCAGCAATGTAATGGCCTGGGGTTTCCAGTTCCCAGGCTGCAAATTTACATTGGCTGCTCAAAATCTGGGGCTGTGTTTGCTTGCAGATACTCCCTGTGGTCAACCGAGGGCTTGTGCTGCATTTAATCCCTTCTAGACTTGAGGGTGTTTTCTCCCATGAGATTCTAAGTCCAGTTTTACCAGTAACAAGAGCGGTGCAATTTTTAATTCATTTGAAGAACAGTAAGATGGGAAACAGTGACTGTATGAATAAATCAGTTTGGGTCCAGAACTTGGTTCCAGTTTCCTTGTACTGTGGTTTTATGAGCAAGACTGGAAATGTAAGAGAACGTTTACACGGCCTTAATTTGTTCTCTGCTTTTCTGACCTATGTTCACAAGAGACCTATGTAGGTTTTATAGAGTGGTTTGATAGTACAAAGATGTTGCTGTCATATTTACATTTAATTTAATTCATAAATTCCTTGCAGGTTTCACCTCTTCTCTTGCAGTTTGCATCATTGGGATATTCATATATTTGGGTCATAGCGTGTGTTTGGATCACAGGGATTTTCAAAGGAGAGAAACATTTTTTTCTTTCGTTTCCCTTGATCTTTCCTGCCCCCTCCTCATTTTCATAGTGGTTTATCCTCTCTCCGGGGTTACAAACCAGTCGCATCCCACAGAGAAAATAGTCAGGATGTCCTGAAAGAAAAACTGTTATTCAAGATGCTGAAGCAGAAAACCTGTTAGGCCAGCACAGTGTGTACTGTATCCAGCCCTAATCAAGAGCTATCAATGTGAAAGAGAAAAGCTTACCTGACTGCAGCTTTTGGGAAGCTCTGGTGTCCACCAGGCTCCTTTTGTTCCCCTTTTATTGAGAAACCTCACTCCTAATTGATGCCAGCATTGGCCGTGGTGGTCACTTTGCCCTAGGATGAGGAGGGAGGGATGCTCCTGCGTCCCGCTCAGACCCTGTGGGTTCTTTCCCTGCGAAGTTCCCACGTGTGGCTGCTGTTACACATCTTTGTGGCCGGTCACTGATGATCTCTGGCTGTGCAAACCCACTCATGAGTGTTGACCCTCCTCCTCTTCCAGCAGTGGTGCAGAAGGGCTGGGCACTGGGGCTGCTCCAAACACCCACTGGGATGTGATGGGGGAGAGCTGGCGGCTGCTTAAAAACAAAAGCTTAGGCTGAAACACCTCGACAGGAGCACCCTGAGGCCACTGATATTCGCCTCCTAAATTATTCCCTAATTGACTCAATTTTAATGTCACTGCCATGGAAGAACACAGTAGCAGTGCCTTCTGTCTGCTTTTAAATTCCCATCCATGCCATGAGGGGCTGGCTGGATTTACAGCTGCTGATATCGGTAGAGGAGGGAGAGGGAAGAGAGCAAGAGAGGATGTGATCTGGTTACATCAGGAAAAAAAACAGCTAAAAGCCCCAAACAGACCATAACACTAACAGACTCCACAGAACACTGCCCCTCTTCTCCACTCTGCTGAGACCCCACCTGAAGCCCTGGATCCAGCTCTGGAATCCCCAACATAATAAGGAGAATGAACTGTTGGAATGGGTCCGGGGGAGACCACGGAGATGATCCAAGGGCTAGAGGACTTCTGCCATGAGGGCAGGCTGAGAGAGTTGGGGGTGTTCAACCTGGAGAAGAGAAGGCTCCAGGGAGACCTTAGAGCAGCTTCCAGAGCTGAAAGGGACTCCAGGAAAGATGGGGAGGGACATTTTATAAAGATGTGGAGTGATAGGATGAGGGGAATGGTTTTAAATTGGAATGGGGAAGATTTAGATTAGACATTAGGAGGAAATTCTTCTCCAGGAGGGTTGTGAGGCCCTGGCCCATGTTACCCAGAGCAGGGGTGGCTGCCCCATCCCTGGAGGGGTTCAAGGCCAGGTTGGATGGGGCTTGGAGCCCCTGATGCAGTGGGAGGTGTCCCTGCCCTGGGCAGGGGTAGAACTGGATGGGGTTTTGGGTCCCTTCCAACTCAAACCACTCTATTCCCATGTGTCTATTCATGTCCACAGACTCAACTCATGTCCTTTGGGAACTGTAAGCACAGCCATGCACAGAGGGGCTGCTTTTCTTGGTGAGGGGCAGGAACACGTTTACCCCCATGGAGAGCTCTGTGCAGGCAGGAGGGATGGGGATTGCTCCTTTAAGTGCATCATTGTTTGTCACTTGTTTTGCACTGCCAACAGGGGATCCCCACCACGGAGTCGGGGACTTCAGTGACGTTTCACACATGAGAAACATCAGTGCAGTCCCTGGCATGGTGGTTCAGACCCAGACCATGTTGCGGCTGCAGGGTGCCTGGGGCTGTGTCTGTGCCATGGGCAACTTTGCTCCATCTGCACTGGGAACCCCACGTAAAACTAGCCCCAGGAGCCCTGTCAGCTCTGTGCCACCAGCCTCATCCTTTTGCCGTGTCCTGTCAGCTGTTATCTTGTATATAATCACTTGTTTGGAAAAGACCTCTGAGATCATCGAGCTCAGCCATACCTGTCTGTTACTAAATCACACACCTAAGCGCCTCATCTGCCCGTCTTTTAAGCCCCTCCAGGGATGGGGATTTCACCACCTCCCTGGGCAGCCTCTGCCAGGGCCCAATGACCCTTTCTGTGAGGAAATTTTTCCTGATGTCCAGTCTGAACCTGCGCTGGTGCAGCTTGAGGCCATTCCTTCTTGTCCTATTGCCTGTCACTTGGGAGAAGAGACCAGCATCCACCTCGCTACATCCTCCTCTCGGGGAGCTGCTATGAATGGAAGCTTGAAGGCAGTCCCCCCTTCAACAATTTCTCTTTTTGGTTAGTGTGAAGAAATGATCTTTCAGATAATAAAGCAGAACCATTCACAATTGAAATATCAAACAAAAAGACGTTTTCTTCAGTCAAAAGAATTCCTTCCTTCAAAATTCCAACATTTTTCCTGGGCAAGGAATTCTCGTGTGATGTCTGGCACTTTTTGCTTACACGCAGGCAGAAGCACACTGAGAAGAGCTTTATTGCTTCCTCACAGGGATGCTCTCCAAGGAGATGACCCGGCAGATTCCTCGAGTCTCCCGATGCCTCCAGCTGCTGTGGGAAGCAGCGATGCACAGAGAGAGAGTCTTGCACCATCATGTGAAACCTGGCAGTGGTGAGGAAGCTGCAAGGGAAAAAATATCACCACTCCTGGCCATGAAAAGTCATGAGGCATAAATACATATTTTGTAAAATAATTATTTGTCTGGTTTTGCTGAGGTAGGAAGGTGCGCCTGGCCCTTACATTTTATTTTCTCTCTAAAATAGCACAGGCTAAAAAGAAAATCTTGGCAAGGCATTAGAAAACTCAGTTAAGTTTCACTGAATGGTGGAGGTAAAGCATTTTCTGGAAGACACAGCAATTTATTTCCATTTTAAAAATAATCAATATTTAATTTCTGAACATTTACATTTCAAATTTGTTGAAATGAAATACTGGAGAGTGTTAACAATAAAAGAGAGCAACTGAAACTGCTCTTTTGCGCTGCAATAAAGGAAACTCAAGGAGACTTATTTCTGCTTTTATCATTGTTACTCTCACTCTGTTTGAGAAGCCAGAAAGTAATGAAAGAAATAAAAAATCGATTATTTGCATAATCTTACTGGAACTGGCTGTAAGCTGCTGTTCCTTCAAAAGTGCAAGAGGTGCTTGTTGGGGTTCCAGGATGCGATATAGACACAATGTTTTTGATGGGATGCTGTGTGTTGGCAATAAGGTGGGGAAAAGCCCATTCCATATGGCCTGTGGCCCTTGGAGATGGAGGTGGTTTTGGTGGGTGGAGATGGAGGTGCTCAGGGTCATTGGAGATGGAACTGCTTAAGGTCGTTAATGACAGCTATGCCCATGGACTTTCATGGCCACTGGAGGGTTCTAAGGGTGCTTGAATATGAGGCTGGAAGACAAGCTAGCACTCCATGGAGCACCGTTTGCCTTCTAGAGGCACCTAGAAGCCAGGCATGGTATCTGCAAGGGTGTCTGAGGTGGCAAATGGAATCTGTCCTAGGAGGAGGCCTTAGGTAACGTCACATCTTAATTTACGCATAATTCAGCCACGCATATGACTGCCTAGGTATTGCAGGTGTACTGATGACTTAAGTAATCCTGACAAAATCCAGGAAGAAATGACCCATTTGGACAGTAAGTGGGAAGCATCGTTTCAGGGAACCTTGCTGACGTCTGGCACTCACTCTGGGTCTTTACTCTTTCAGCCAGCCCAGCCCAGGTCTCTTACATAAAACTGAAGCCAGTTCATGCATAAAGACTTAATCTTCTCTCTTGGTATTTGAAGAAGGAGATCTGGTAGATGAGCATCTTCATAACCGTGAAAATACATGGAGGGAGAGGAAGAGGAGAGAAAATGGGAGGCGTATCGCTATTGATCACATTTACTCTGGATAGGAGCAATAAGGGCAAATCTATTCATCTGTCCAAAAGTCTCAGACTTTCCTTGGGAAGTGAGAATAATTAGGTTTGAAAAGGTCAGCTCAAGAGTTTAAATCCAGAATGCCAAAGAGGAGAACACGCCGGATGCTTCGTGACAAGGGAAAGTTGAGCACACACACACGAGTTGCCAAACAAAATTGGCTGTGTCATTTACTTGAAATAACTTGATTTGCAAGAGCACACGCACCTGCTCGGCCAAGGAGGGAGATTGTGGTCCCAGGAAGCCTGACGGGCACGGCAGAGTGATGACGAGAGCTGGGGCAGGAGCGCGGGCTAAGGGCTCAGTCCCTGCAGAGCTGTGCGATGAGAGGGGCAGGTGCAAGGGGCAAGGCTTCAGTCCCTGTGGAGCAGTGCAATGAGCTGAAACAGGAGCACCGTGTGGACACTTAGAGCCCCAGCATACAGGTGTTGCAGCCACCTGGCGCTCAGGTCTCTGATGCCGTATTGCCATGCGGACTGCAGCTGGCAGTGCCTGTACCTGGGCCCCTCACATCCCTTTTGGCACTTTTGGAGGTTTTGGCTTTTGCAGGTATTACTTGACATGCCTCTTTCTCCTTGCAGGCATTTCTATCTTTCCACAGAGCATCTAACTCCTGAACCTGGCCAGCAGGTTTTGGAAGGTCGTAGAACAAACCAGTGTTTTCCTGCATATCTTCTTTCCACGATGAACTACATGTTAAAGCGAGCTTGGTGCGGGTGGCTGGTGTGACAGCGAGAGCGGAGCGCGTGCGGATGGGATCACACGTTGGCTGCCGGGAGCTGGGCTGCTCCCAGGCCCACAAACACCTTATCTGGAACCTGAACTGCACAGAAGCTGTGGGCTGTCCTGCCAGGCACCAGCCCCTCAGGGGCACCCATGGGGAGATGTCACTCCTGAAAACTGCACACTGCAGGAATTAATTTTTAATGTGGAAATGAATTATTTTGTGTCTGTGGCTGCTCACAGATGCAAGGTGAATCCATGCCACAGTCCAGTAAGGACTGTGAGTGGCTGAGCAGGGGAAGTATCAAGGACATAAGTTCACAGAATCATGGAATCATAGAATCACCAGGTTGGAAAAGACCCACCGGATCATCGAGTCCAACCACTCCTATCAAATACTAAACCATGCCCCTCAGTGCCTTGTCCACCCATCCCTTAAACACCTCCAGGGAAGGGGACTCAACCCTGGAGCCCAGGTAATTTCAAAGAAGCAGATTACCAGAGTGGTTAACTTTAGTTAAAAATAACCCTTTTCCTTCTTCCTCGGGTACTTAGTGAGAACAATCTTTCCCAATCCATCTTCTGGCTCTCAATGGCACTTTTTGAGCAGTGATGGAAGAGAGGCTTCAACAGGCTGTGATGTGCTGGGATCCTCTATAAGAACAGACACAGAACCAGATCAGGAAACGTGGGAAAGGGAGTTCTCCCTGCTGTTAATCAAGTAGAATTTTCCATCTGACTACGAGAGGTTAAAAATGCAGTCCTATCTGGGGGCTAGGAGGTAGAAATGTGTGAACCTCCAGAGCCGGTCCCAGACTCGCCTGCAGTCTCCCTGTGGCAGGTCCCTGGCCGTGGGGCATCGTGGGTGGCTGGAGCATCCCTGGGCACGGGGGCAGCAGGATCATGCTGGGATGGGCTGATGCTGTGGCATTAGATTTTCCATCCTGGTTTGCATCTCACTCCGCATCAGCTGCCACAGCCCTTCTGAGGAGTGTTCATTTTGGGATTTAAAGGGCCTCCCATGACAGGAGGGAGGCACAGCAGGGAGTGCGTTGATTGATCCTCGTGGTCATTGCAGAAAAACACCCTCCTCTACTGAATGGACCCTGTCTCTGCAGCATCCACCCATTTGTTTCCTTTGCATCATGGGGTGAACGACTAAGCTGTTTCTCAAATTTGGGCTCCCACGTAGGCATTTACGGATAACGCCGCACTTCCATATTCCTCCTAGCAGAACCGAGAGCCCAAATGGGACTGCTGACATCTGTAAAGCCCTGATGCCTCCGCTCGTGGGGGGTTGTTCCCCAGCTCCCAACCGGCTGATGCTGCTGCCGGGATCCACGGTGGATTCAGCGCCTGAGCACAACCAGGCTGCCTCCTCTGGAGCACTGGCAGTCCTCAGCTCTCATGAACTGTTCATCAGCCTGGGCCAGCCTGGGGCGTGCAATTCACCTGCAAAGCCCTCACGGTTTACCTGTGACAAATGCAAACGGACTCCAGTTGAGAATGCACTTGCTGCAGACACTCTTAGCATCAGAGTTCCAATCGAAATGGAAATGAAACAAGAATATAGAGATGTCTCACACATGTTCACACTGAAATTAGTTTAGGATTCAAACAGTGATATATTCCATTACTGTATTCACACAGCTCTGATCTAGAATAATAGGCTTTACAGGATAATTGCAGAGGCTCTTTAACATGCAGCATTGCATAAATTAAATAAGTGACTCAGAGCTATTTTGTGGGCTAAGAAGGAATCGCAGCCGTGGCTGGTGAGAGCAGAGGTGCAGGGTCTTCAGGGCTGAGGTGTTCTCCTCCTGTGTCCCCACACACCCCTCGGCCAAGAGACGCTGCCTCGCATGCCCTGCAAGCCTGGGGATGGAGTTTTATTTTGCAATCTTATTGCAAATTATTTTGATATTTTTTGGATAGATACCAAAAAAATATCCAGAGAGAAACAAGCAGGAAAGATAGAAAACAAAACCCAAACCCTAAACTTTTCAAACAAGATGAATCTCACCCAAAGAGAATACACAGATGCCAGAACAAACCCGTCAGATTCATCTCGCTGTCAGAAGTGGCCCTTTTTGTTTTCTTTTAGTAAAGCACTTAATCATCTAAATGGCTGCTTTCCACCCAAAAAGACTAGTGATTCTAAATATAACAAAATATATTTTCAGCATTTGTTCAATGAAAATGTTCCTCTTTCATTTAAAATGTACCTTTTTTCATAAACATGGGGCAGAGTTGAAAGTGAAGAGGTGTTTTTAATTTCTGGGCAGGCTAGGCTTGTCCTCTGGCAGGCACAGAGCAGGGTGAGCCTGCGCTGGCACTGGGGATGAGGGGAGCAGGACTGGATGATGCATCTGGGTTGGGGGATTTCAGCCTGGGAAACAAGAAGTCCTCCCAAGTCCTCCTGCTCCCTCCGTGTGAGTTACTGCCCATGAGGCCACCCCACCTGCCCTGGGAGCCCAGAGGGATGCAATTCAATGTTGATGCAGCACAGGAAACCTGCGCTCCCTCCGATGAGCCAGGGGTGCAGAGCTGAGCCTGATGAGACTGAAAATACTGCAGAAAACGAGCAGGAGCCGTGCATATAATTTTGAGAGTAGTTAAAACTGATGCTAGGGCATCCAGATGGCTCTTTCTGTTACATGTTAAGACTAAGATATATCCACGTGCTTGACGTCCTTCAGTTTAACTGACACGGGGATGGCAAACACAGGTCGTCTCTGAGATCAGTGCAGTGCTGCTGCAGGAGGTCTAAATGCCAGGGCTTCAGTCAGAGATTTCCAATTCTCTTCCCTTTGTAAACAAATTAGAGCTGAGGCAGTGCAGAACTGTCCAGGTTTCCCTAAACGAGAGATCTGCACTCACACACAGTCGAGTGAACAGTAAATATATAGCACTGCTTATTTCTTCCCCATCATAATCCCTTACCCTGCTTTGCTTAATGACATCAATGCTCGGAGAAGAAGTTGATAAAAAAAGTTTGCTAGATACTCCTCATTACAAAAACTCATTTTAACTGCCGATGTTTCCAAATTAGACTCTTCCCTCGGGCTGATGATTTTGGGACGTCTAAAGAAAAAAGTTGTCTATCTGTTCCCTCTCCCCATCCAGGAGGACGGCTGAAGGAAATTGAAGCAAAATGAGGCAATGGGCTCCTACAGTCCTGGTGAGCCCAGCGGAAAGGGAGCCTGGAGCTCCCCTAGCCCAGTTTCCAGCCTCTGGAAGGATGAGACAAGGTGGGATTGGGCTGATGGCTGGACTTGATACTCTTAGATGTCTTTTCCAGCCTTAACAATCCTATGATTCTATGATTCTATGATTCTATGATTCTATGATTCTATGATTCTATGATTCTATGATTCTATGATTCTATGATTCTATGAGCTGCGAATGACCTCACTCAGGGAAAACGCATTGTGCTGCGTTTTCTGCAATGAGCTGATCCATGGATGGTGGGGATTGAGCCATCTTCAAGGGAGCCTTCTTTGCACAGAATTTATCACCTAATTTCACATGCTGAGGTGCTGTGGGAAGGGGGACAGGCTCCCAACACACCTCGGGTGACTCCAGAGCGTGGGGATGCCTGGCAGCTGGTGGCCCTGGCTACCGGCGTAAGCAGTTCCCACTCAGCGGGAGATGAGGGCACGGACTCTGCCCTCCTGAGTCTACTCTGACAGCTTCTCTGTCGCCCTTAGTCAGGTGGGTGGAAATATTCAGCTCCTTCTGCATAATCTGAGAGTCCTGATCCTTCTTTTGCTTATTCACCATTTTTTAGTGAATTACCACCTCTGCTACACTGTGGAAAAAAGACATTTTTCATACCCTGCTACCACTGGATCGCATTGCTCCCTCCACGGTGTCTGTTTTTCTCATTCTCCTTTTAATCAGGGCGACCTTGGGTGCTTTGTTATGCAGAAAACACGCAAGTGTCTGTCTGTTTCTTCAGTTTCTCCAAAAATAATTTCCACCACTGATTGTTGTTTTCTAATAGTCTGCATAATAGACTCTTTCTGAAATAAACATCCCTCCTTGATTTCTTCATCGAGGCTCTGTGATTTTGCTTCCCCTCACGTCTCTGTGACTCCTGATGGGGAAGTTCAGGAGGCTGGGCTCCCCATGCACCAGCACCGGGCTCTGCTCTCTCTGGGAGCACACTCTGCTTTGGACCTAAAATAATTGGTAAATCTTAGCAATAAAGTAACTGATGCTGCCTGAAAGGGCACGGACAGAATGACATGTGCACTTGTAGCCTCTGTAATTAAGTGTTACCCCTCGCTCTCCTTGCCTGTCAGAATTAAAGTTCTGCTCTGCACAGTCTCACTGTGATTCAATCAGTGAATAATTCACAATATTATTGAATTGAATGGGTAGTTGAGGGGAAAACTGATGGGAAATGCAGTCTCTGTGTTCGTGGGTATTTGTAGGCTCACCAGCCATCCCAGCTCTTCCCGGAGCCTGCTCTTGACCCCCCTTAGGAAATGACCTTTTCATCAGTGCGCTGTCAGTCCAAGGCTTCCAGAGATGGCTCTAAGCAACAGGTTTCTGGGCTGTGCTCGTGTTTTAAAGAGCTTTTATCTCTGAAGAATTCCAGGATCAACCAGATTACTGGGCCCTTGCCTTGTTGATACCAGCCCTTTCGTGTGGCCAGTGTTGCGAGGAGATGTTGCTGAAGCGGGTTGGTTGGGAGATACTCTGGATGTCTGCACCCCTGAGGATGTTCCTGAACCACACCGGCACTGTGCTGCTCCTTCCCTGCTTTGTGCATTCCTCGAGGATGGTTCAGTCTGGGCTGACCAGAACGTTTTCCACTTACAGCTCTGGGTCTCTGCTTCTGCATCCTCTACTTAACATTATGCAAGGTGCAAATACTTCAAGGCAAGGCAGGATTTGTTGCTCCATCTATTTGTCTCTCTGTCTGTCTCTGTGAGGTCCTTGCACCACGGTGCCCAAAGCTAAGGCAGGAGATGCTCCTGAAAACCACCCCTTGTCATGGCTGGGCTCCATCTGCTTCACAGCTAAAGAGCAAAAGCAGCAAATGAGGGAACCCAGCCCTGCTTGGAGGAGGCACATGTGGTGGCGAATCACATCATGAACTGGGTCTTGGTGTTGTCATCTGGAAATAAATTAATTTTCTGTTGAGCCCTCAACTCTTACATGCTTTCAGCAGCTCATTGGTGAGGACACACTTAGTCCCTGACCTGTAAATACCATAAAACACAATTACTGCATCCGTGTGTGTGTGCGCACCTGTGTGTGCAAATCAGGGATTCACAGGATGACGGTGTCATTTAGAATCATAGAATCATAGAATAACCAGGTTGGAAGAGACCCACCGGATCATCGAGTCCAACCATAGGTTGGAAAAGACATTTGAGGTCATCAAGTCCAACCCCTAAGCCAACCTTGCCCAGTCCAGCACTAAATCATGTCCCCAAGCACCACATCTACACAGACTTTAAATCTCTCCAGGGATGGGGACTCCACCACCACCTCGGGGAGTCCCTGCCATTGCTGGACAAACCTTTCACGGGCTCTGGGCACCGTGGGGGCCCCGGCAGCCTCTGTGCTGCCCCACTACCCCCGTCATCCCATCCGCCCCTCGATTTTGGTTGTGTAAATTCAGGTGCATTTTCATTGTTTCGATTAAAAAAAAAACGCTGTCAAGGAAGGGAAATCTGGAAAAGCCAAAAAACGCTCCCTCACCGTCTGAGAGTGAAGTCTTTTATTCAAAACCATTAAACTGTGCTAAATACACATTCTTTTAGGATTTAATTTGCAACGGAGTTTCCATTTTGATTGAGACAAACTGTTTGAACTGAAATCAAGCCATTTGGATTTGTCGGTTAAGCACAACGAGGCGGATGAAAGCAGAGGCTCCTTGGCCCTTTTTCAGGCTCTAAATCATGGAAAAATACGTCAAAAAAAGTGAGGGGAAATCTATTAGAGGGAAGGGATCTTGCACCTCAACAGGCACATTAATTTACTTTCCTTTCAATAGCTTAGCTCTCTTATCTAGCTCAGCCATTTAGCTTGATTTAATTGGCTGAGAAATGTTAATTCTCTTTCTCTTGCTCTCTCATATTTTATAATCCTAGAAACAAAAAATCTACCTACCCTGATGTTAAATAAAAACTTTGGAAAGTCCCCTTGCGTTTCATTTTCAAACACCACAGAAAAACAGACCGAGTTGCATGATTAATATCTGCTCCAGGATTATTTTATTAGAATACATAATTGGAAAATTTATGAGACTAAATTAGCAAAATGCTAATGACAGAAATGAAAAATTGTTTCATCTTCAGGAAGTATGAAGGCTGAAATTCATTATCAATAAAAATTAAGGTCAATGCTTTCAATCTTTTAACCCTTCCACCTTCCTAATTCTTTTAACATGATCAGACATTTTGAATTTTATGTTAATATCCATTTTTACATTTTACTTATAAAAATAAAACCCACTCCTTTTATAAAAAATATTTCAAACCCCTCTATAGCATGACAGGGGACAGGACAAGAGGGAATGGCCTCAAGCTCCACCAGGGGAGGGTCAGGCTGGACATTAGGAAAAAATTTTTCACAGAAAGGGTCATTGGTCCCTGGCAGAGGCTGCCCAGGGAGGGGGTTGAGTCCCCTTCCCTGGAGGGGTTTAAGGGACAGGTGGACGAGGTGCTGGGGGACATGGGTTAGTGATTGATGGGAATGGTTGGACTCGATGATCCAGTGGGTCTCTTCCAACCTGGTTATTCTATGATTCTATGATTCTATGATTCTGTGATTCTATATCTGTATACGTACATATATAATTACATACACAATGCACATCACATCTGTTTGTTCATGAATACTTTAATTATATAATATTGCAAATTCTAGATATCACACGTGTTACAGTAGTGTTATGCGCTAGTACACCTACTATGGTTGTGTACTGTTACATGCAGTAGTATATATTAATTATATAATTATCATATACAGAATGATAGAATCATGGAATGGTTTGGGTTGGAAAGTACCTTAAAACTCATCCAGTTCCACCCCTGCCATGGGCAGGGACACCTCCCACTGGATCAGGGGCTCCAAGCCCCATCCAACCTGGCCTTGAACCCCTCCAGGGATGGGGCAGCCACCCCTGCTCTGGGCAACCTGGGCCAGGGCCTCCCCACCCTCACAGCAAAACGTTTCTCCCTAGGATTCCATCTCCCCTCTTTCAGCTGAAAACCATTCCCCACATCCTGTCCCTGCACTCCCTGCTGAATCGTTCCTTGTACCGTGCTTCACATTCGTGCTTGTTCCTGGCAAGAGGATGAGCCCCAGCCAGGACCAGGATGTCTCAGTTTCCCAGAACCCAGTAACTGATTCATCCTCCTCTTGGTGCAAGAGCCTAAGGTAGCACTGCACCTCCAGTTCACAAACAGTACAAGCATAGATTTTAGATAAACAGCAGATTTAAAGGACCCTAATAATTATATCCTCCTTGATATTAATTCATTAGAAAGATCCAAATCAGTGCGGCAGTCATGCAGGATTCCAGGCACAGCCTCACCAGCACTGAGAGCAGGGGATGATCCCTGCCTGGTCCTTCTGGTCACCCCATGGCTGACAGAAGCCAGGATGCTGTTGGCCTTCTTGGCTCCTGGAAGCTTGTAATTCCAGAGTATGAAAAGTTCCTCAGTGCATCAGAATTTATAAAATATGATGTGATTTCTAAAAGCATATTCTTCATCATTTCAAGAGCTGAAACCTTTCCACCCCTTCCACCTGCAGAACTCCTGAATCCAAGCCATCTTTGAGGAGCTTGTTAAATCCCAGTGGGGAAAGGGAGGGGGTTCTGCTGCTGCTCATCGGTGCACGGCAGATGCTCCAGAAGAGATCAAACAGAGTTCCTGTGCCTTCGCTGAGCGCGTGGGGAGGTGATGCTGTGGCTCTGCATCTTGCAGCGGGTGGTGTCCGGGGTTTGTCTCCAGGAGACAGCAGCTTGTTCTGCCAGCCGGGCTGCTGTTCTGCAAGGGTCACGCTTTGCATCAATTCAATTAGCAGATTAAGCTGTTAGGCTGTTTACAGTTTACATTTTCGTGTGAAATCACACGCCTAAAATCAGCACAAAAGGCAAACCCGGAGCAAAGCGTGTTTTCCTCCCTGCTCACGAAATACTGAGGGACATCAGCTACCAGCAAGGACGTGGCTGCCGCGGCGCTGCTGTGTGTGGGGAAAGCGTGTGCTGCAGCAAAATACTCGCGTTCTGCTTCCCTTCCCTTTTGCATCTTTAGGAATCGTCAAAACCAAGGCTTTTGAGGGAATGAGTGTTTTATTAGAAGCTGAATATGTCGTGATAAAAATATAATGAATTAAGAAAAATTCCTTGGTAAAAAATTCCCTGCCTGACAGCACTCGCTTTGAGCTGGGAGCGTCTCCCGCTGGGAGCAGTGTATAAAAATCACAGTGGGTTATTAATACCTTTATGTCTACAGAGAGGAGGGGCAGGAAATGAGACAATCCCTGCCTGAAATGTGCATTTGTGTGACGCGTCAGTAGAGCTGAAGTTCTAAACCAGAGCTGCTCCGCTTCTGGGAAGCTTCTCTCGTAGGTCCAGTCTTGGGCACCGTAGTTTCCATCTATCATCCCCAGCTTCGCAGATTTGTCTCCTGAAAAAAAAAAGCCAAAAAAACAGCTCGGAGTCCCATCCTAGGGTGCAGAAGGATGCTGGAAATCATTTATTCATGACCAAACCCTAAATAATTCAAACTTTTGCTGCTGGAAAAGCAACTGAGGTTTAGGAGTTTGGGCTGTTGTTGCCTTCTGGTTGCTGCTGTTGTAGCTTTGGTTGTTGTTACCACTCATACGCTTGTCAGAAGAGAAATTACTGCTGGGTTTCCAGACGGGACCTTGGATGAGAGCACACTGGCACAGTCCTTGTACTGACAGTTCAGCAGCAGAACTACTGTGATTCCCTCCACCTGAGGACACAAATAGCTGCATTTCAGTCTCATAAGAAGCTTTCTAATCCATTATTGTTATGTGAGATTCCAAGTTTATCTGAAGCAGGGATGAATTGTCAATTCATGGCGTTTCAAACACAAAGGACAAGGTCTGCAGAGCAGAAATCTTCAGATTTCTTATAGACCAGGAATTGTGCCGTCTCTTCAATATCCTGTTAATTATTTTGTCTTGGAAAGGTTCATCTCCTTGTGGCCATGCCCTGAAGGCTTTTCCCTTTCCTGTAGGTGCTGCTATTTCCATGCCCAGGCTGAGGGGAGGGTGCTCTGCCCATCGCCCGCTGCTCTCCACACCAGTCCTTACTGGGGAGAAGACCAGAGGCTGTACTGGAAATCTCCTGTGGGCGATGGGCAGCATCTGTAGTCGTGTCTGGTGGCAAGATGACCCGGTGCCTTCCGCGGTGACACCGGTGGTGGCTGCAGGAAAGTAGGCAGAGCAGCTCCCAGCTGCTCCTTTGGTGGTGACAGCCCTCTCGCTGTGGTTCTCCATCAGTATTTAGTGCTGTGCTTCACTTACTTTTAAATTAACTCTTGTAATATACCTTCAGGACTAATGAATGTGATATGTGAAGCCCAGGCACTAGAAATGGTGCCATTCATTCTCTGATGTTCTGCACCTAAAATGATTGTCAGCTCCTCAAGCCTGGCAGTGCGAACGCTGATATGAATCCCTCACCATAATTATATTCCCCTAGACTTCTTTTTCATTGCTAATACAACCGTCTCTCCCCTTTCTCCCTTAATAAGGTTGTTTGCCTCCTTGGCAAGGACACAGCCATCCATATTTTGGTGCCACTTTCTGGTTTCTCTCTTCAATTTTAAGATAAATTATCTCCCCTTTGCAGGGCTGTCATCAGCATGTTTTTGAAGAGCTGCATTATCAAACAGTATAAGGCTTGCGGTGGGGCAGCCTAACCTAAAAAGACATGTTTATCTTTATTATCACACTCCTATCTCTTCATTAACTTTCAGATATCTTCATGTTCCAAGGGTAGCTGTTGTCACATCTTGTGAACAATGGCATTAATCTTCCCCCTGCCTCTGCCTGGGACTGCTCTGCCCTGTGGCTTCCTTTGAGGTTTCCTGTTATTTTCGTAATCAGGTCAATATTACAGTTCTGCATAAACAAACAAATAGCGTTTGTTGTGAATCCTTATGAATATATTATGATGGAAAATCTTCTTTCTTTATATGCATGGTTATTCCCTGACCTATTATTTCACATTTCTGATGTACCAAAGGCAGAGTAGGAGCAGTTGTACATAATTTAATCTCTTCTCCCACTACATTAACATTCGCCTCTTACTGAGAAATGTCCAACTCACTCCTGATGGTGATGGCACGATGACAGCCCGGCAGGGCCACCTATGCTGGTGGGGACGTGCCGTGGCGAAGGCAGCTTTGTCAGCTGGGAGCAAGACACGGCTCAGGTCTGACCTGCTGCCACGTGGGATGCTCCTGAACACGCGTTCGTGCCCATCGCCTGCCCAGGCTGTGCGTCCCACCAGCTGTGTCCTGCAAAGCTCTGCAGGCATCATGGAGTGACGCGGGGGGTTGCTGTCCAGAACATGAAGCTTTTCCTCTGTGCTATTAACGAGCGCTCTTCCCATACTCTGAATTCATATCCTTTTCCAATTTCATCAGCACATGTAATGAGAAGATGGCGCTGTTCCTGTGGGATAACAGGAGACAAGCGCAAAGCTGCACGATGGGAACATTTAGGGGGCTTTTTATTGTTTTTCCATACTTTTCCGGTGCTGTTTGTGCTCTTTTCTGTGCCCGGAGCAGGATGAGTCAGTGCTTCAGATGGGAGGGTGTGTGCTGGCAGCTGCATCACACTCTGACAGCTCCCGCAGGTACGATCCTGGGTGCGATGTCCTCAGCGAACACCGAGCAAACAGGCTGCTCGGGGGACTGTTTTAGTTTTCTATGGCTCTAGAGCACTAAACTGAGTCATAACCTCCATTGCTGCCCTTTTGGAGTCATCCAAAATTATTTTTCTGTATGCAAGTATTAATGGCAGCAGTTTATCACCAGCTTCCTGAATTTCAGCCCAGCTTTCATCTAGAGAGATCACAAGAGGGGATTTTAGGAACAGCAGTTTCCAGCAGGCATGTATTGCACCCACTCCCAGTGCTGTGTTAGGAAATATGGACTCAGAGTAAGAGAAGGCACAACACTCAATTCGTATCGTGATGTTTTATCACATGAACTCCCTCTACATTGTGGAGACCTGGAATTTGAAACCAATTTTTTCTTTTTTGATTATATGAGGAATACCTGGACACTGTTCTTAGTCACATGGTTCAGCATTAGGTCTTGCAACAAGCATGGAGCTGGACCCGATGATCCTTATTAGTCCCTTCCAACTCGAGCTATTCTATGATTTTGTAAATAATAAGCATTTTCCAGGTAACGCAGCTTTCAGACAAAGTGTTAGCCTCTTGGATGTTGTGCTCCTACAGTAAGTTTTCAGGCTTGAGTTATTTACGTCTCAAGTATAGGAAGAACTTGTCGTCACAAAGCCTGAGGTGAGTCTGAGCAGGTAATGCCTGGAGAGTCTGGATGGGATCCAGCAGATCTACGAAACACAGCATTAAAACCTTGCCAGGGTAATGCTTGGGTGGTCCTTGCATGACCCCCTCACCCTCCCTTAGGCAGAGGCTTCCTCAGCGTGGGATCAGAGCAGGAGCTGGGTTCTCCTGGCCCTCTCGCGACACACGGCAGGGCACCTTAAACCGAGAGGACACCATGAAGCCCTGCCTGGGGCATTTGTTATCTCTGGGTGGTGAGGCCTATCTGCAGTCTTTTATTAATGAAATTATGCAATTCCTGTCTGCCCCGGAGCATCCTCGGCTCGGCATCCTCGGCTCGGCATCCTCGGCTCGGCTCCGCATGAGGCAGGAAGGGCTGTCATGGCCACACAAAATCATCTTGCATCGCCTCCCACTCTGCCTGCCCCCTTCTTTCCTTCCACTGTATCCTGCCTTCTGGTCTATTTTCTCTACTACGTGCGCCCCTGGTTTTGTGGCCAAATAATCATGTCTCTGAGGAGCCTAAAATAACTGTGTACAATTAGGACCTTGTTATGCTGACTGTGGTTTATGGAATAATTGCCACAACCCAGGATAGAAAATATCCTTATAAATAAATTAGAGAGTGAGGGCACAGACTTTATTAGGGCGTGTGCTAATGGGAGCTCTGTGGAGGAGAGCAACTCCTTCTTGGAGGTGCAGGTGCAGAAATCGCTGTGGGAAGCAGCAGCGGGGCCGTGTGGGGACGGGTTGGGATTTTCCTTCCCCAGACCTGGCTAAGTCCCTTCAGTCTCTGGTGGGCAGGACAAACTACTTGAGTGACTTTCAGCTGGGCTGTGCAAAGCACCAAACCTTTCTTTGCTTTCAGGTTTGCTTTGACATAGAAACAGCAATTAAATTTTGGTACTGACACTTCTCAGTGTAATGAAATGGTTGTAAAGGTAGAAAAGAAGAGAGAGGTGTTGCTGGAAACAGCCCCCGTTTTCTCCCACGGAGGAAAAAACTTTTTAAACTCCCAGTATGTGTGTTCAGGGTGAAAAGTCCCTTTTATACAGGCTCTTGAAAACTGTATGTGGGATGCTTAGCTGCGGATTGCAATTAACTTTCACAATAATCACTCTTCTGTCCCTCCTCCTGCCTGTCCCCCCCGACCAGAATCCCACTCCACGCTCCTATTGATCCCAGTGGAGTGGGAGGGTGGATGCTGTGACTCTGCTCAGAAAAGGAATGACCTTTGCTGCTGGCTGGTGAATGTCACCTCCACCCAGTGTGGTGA